>NC_091351.1:19370634-19530634 GCF_038502225.1 Cherax quadricarinatus | reverse complement strand
TTTTACGTGAAACAAGTTTCACAGGTCTGTGGATTAGCAGCACTCATATTGTTGTGACAGTGTTGCCTCCACTCACTCCTACTTAACATGTTCACACACACCTCCTGAATGCCTAGGCTCCTTGCATACAAAACCTCCCTTACCCTCTCCCAACCTTTCCCTGGTCGACCCCTACCCCGTCTTCCCTCCACTACAGATTTATTCACCTTCCAAGTCACCTTGTTTTGTTCCATCCACTCTAATGTCCAACCCCCCTCAGAAACTCCTGGTCAGCCCTTTGGATAATACTTTTAGTAATCCCGCTCCTCCTATTCTCCAGACTACCATTTGCCTACATAATATTCACACCACACATGGCCCTCAGACACGACATCTTCACTGCCTCCAGCTGAGGTATCAACATTCACAACCCATGCTTCACACCTATATAAGAGCATTAGTACCACTGTACTTTCATACATTCTCATTTTTTGCTTCCATGGATAAGGTTCTTTGTCTTCACAGATGCCTCAGTATACCACCCACCTTTATTTCCTCATCAGTTCTATGGTTCACTTCGTTTTTCATCAGATTGGATGAGAGTATGGAGGAGGTGAATATATTTAGATAATTAAGAGTCGGCGTGTCAGCAAATGGGTCTATGAATGATGCAGTGAATCATAGAATTGATGAGGGGGAAAAGGTGAATGGTGCACTGAGTCTGTGGAGACAAAGAACTTTATCTATGAAACCAACTCTCTGATATGGGTGTGAAACATGGGTGGTGAATGTTGCAACGAGGAGAAAACTGGAGGAATTGGAGATGTCGTGTATGAGGGCAATGTGTGGTGTGAATACAATGCAGAGAATTCGTAGTTTGTAAATTAGGAGGAGGTGCGGGATTACCAAAACTATTATCCAGAGGGCCGAGTAGGGGTTGTTGAGGTGGTTCAGACCTGGATTCCATAGTGTATCAATCTGTAGTGGAGGGAAGGCTGGGTAGGGATTAGCCTAGGAAAGATTGGAGGTAGGGGGGTAAAGGAGGTTTTGTGTGTGAGGGGCTTTGACTTCCAGCAAGCATACATGAGTGAATGGAGACAAACGGTTTTAGGACTTGACATGCTGTTGGAGTGTGAGTATTACAACCCAGGTTCTCAAAGGCCTGTTATCCATTATATTCAAAAGGGGAAAAAAAGCTAGTCATTTGTTTACCAAAAGTCCCTAACACATCTTAACCTAATAAATGCGAGACGAGTCAGTCAGTGCATTTTCTTTGCGGCGATGTGAAGCACTTTAATGTTATACGGTTGTAGCCTGATAGACCACCTCACGAGTCTTGTGTTGTGATTTTCCTTGTGCTGAAGATAAACTAGAGGGTTGTGGTCACTATAGATTTTGACCACCTGAGAAATCTGACCCACATATACGTCAAAGTGCTCCAAAACCAGTACCAGAGCGAGGGCTTCCTTTTTCAATCATGGAGTAAGCCCTCTGGTGCAGCTGGTACTTGGCCGAATAGTAAGCCACAGGCTGCAACCCATCGTCCCCAGATTGCAGAAGTACTGCCCCCAACCCAGACTCACAGGCATCTACCTACAATATAAAGGGTTTGGGGATATCAGGAGACAGGAGAATAGGTGCAGTACAAAGGATTAATTTGGCTTTATGGAAAGCCTTTTGACATTCTGATGTCCACTTAAAGGGGACTTTTTGACTGGTAAGTGAGGATAGAGGGGCTATAATATTTGTGAAATTTTTACAGAATCTTCTATAAAATCCTACCATACCTAGGAAATGTTGGAGGGATTTCCTATCATGAGGAACTGGATAATTTTTAATGGCATGAATTTTAGCAAATTTAGGGGCCACTTTGCCACTACCTACTTCATGGCCCAAAAAATTAACATTAACCTGGCCAAAGGAAGACTTAGATAAGGCAACAGTTAAGTGGAAACTCTGGAAGGTCTCAAAGAGAGCGTTAAGTCCAAACATGTGTTGACCCAAAGTATCCGGCACAATAACAATGTCGTCTAGGGAAGCTGCCGTGCCTTCAAGTCCTTTAATAGCCTGATGGATCAGTTTCTGGAATGAAGCGGGCTAGTTTTTCATTTTGAAGGGAGTAACTGTATATTGACAATGACCTCCTGGAATTACGAAGCCAGAGATTTCCTTCTCCATATCTGTCAAAGGTACCTGATAATAACCTTTAAGAAGGTCTAACATGGAAACAAGAGTAGCGTTACCCACAAAGCCGATTACGTCATCCAGACGTGGCAGAGGGTAAGCATCTGCAACTGTGACCTCATTCACCTTACGGTAGTCTGTACACATTCGTAAACCTCCATCAGCTTTCTTAACAAGGATGCACGGTGAAGCCCAGGGACTAGATGACTCCTCCACTAACCCATGCTCTAACAGAAATTCTACCTCCTGCAGAAGTAGCTTCTGTTTTTGCAGGATTAGCTCTGTAGGGGGAAAGTTTAGTAGATTTAGAGTTTCCCACATCTACATCATGATATCCTAGTGTACATTTCTTCGGAACATCCGAAAATATATCAGGGTAAGATTGTAGAAGCGCAGTTAATCTTGTTACTTGATTTTTAGATAGCCCAACCATTAAAGGGCTAGGGTCCTTGAGGAGGACAGTGCAAAGAGTCAGGGTCATCTACAGAGGCAGAGGACAGAGTCATTACTGGGACTTGATCTAGTGTATTAAATGCTTAAATTTGATTAATGTGGTAAGTTTTAGTTTTTGAGGTCTTGTCAAGAAGAAACACCACATAATTTACATCAGATAATTTACTTACAATCTGCATAGATCCCGTAAATCTAATTTTTAAGGTGTGACCAGGTATAGGTTCCTGTACCAACATCTTGTCTCCTGGATGGAAGGAATGAAACTTTGAATTTCTGTCATACCTCTGTTTCATCGTGTTTTGAGCTGTTTTTAAGTTAGCCTTAGCCAACTGACGTGCCACCTGCAACCTTGAAGAAGGGTTGTAGGGTGTTAAGTAGACGTCTTCTCCAATCCATCCTTCCTTGAGCACCCGAAAAGGACCTTGTTCATCGTGCCCAAAGATCAGCTCAAAGGGACTAGACCCGGTAGACTCCTGCACAGTTTCCCTGTGCAAGTAGTGATTCATCCCAGTTTGTAGGAAAATGCATACAAAAACGTTTCATCATTGTTTTTAACGTCTGGTGGAATCTTTCCAAGGCGCCTTGGGACTGAGGATGATAAGCAGTGGATAAGTTGTGAATTATCCCTTGCCTAGTAATGCTTCCCTAAAAGCTTTGACAGTGAAGTTAGTACCTTGATCACTTTGAATAGATTTAGGAATGCCGAAGCAAGAGATAAATTTAGTTAAAGCTTTAAGAATTGCTTTAGTATTAATACTACGCATGGGAATTGCTTCTGGGTATCTAGTTACTCTATCCATAATGGTAAATAAGTATTTATTCCCAGACTTGGATTTAGGTAGTGGACCTACACAGTTTATAATTAACTCTGCAAAAGGTTCTCCATCGGTAGGTATAGTATGAAGAGGTGCAGGTTTAATGGGGTGTCCAGGTTTCCCTACTTGCTGACATTCTCTACAACAGCGGATATGATTCTTCACATCCAGCCTTAACTTTGGCCGAAAGAATTCTTTTGATATTCTATACAGGGTTTTAGTAATTCCTAAATGGTCTTCTAATGAAGAGTTATGAGCTATATTTAATATTTGGGGTCTAAACGTTTTTTGGAACCACTAACCTGTCTGACTGTTGCCTTCCCTCTATCTCTTTACCAGTCTCAGTGCTGATTTAGTAGTCTTTTTTAATTTTATATTAGACTGGGTGATTTGAAAAGGATTTACCCATGGCTGCCTGAAAAGCTAAATTTAATGAAGTCTTTTCTCTGTTCCTCTCGAAAGGACAATCCCTCGGGCATGGAAACAGAGACATCTGGCAATCCTGCAACCTGGGAATAGGAAGGCTTGATCTGGATCTGCTCACAAAATTTACGAGGCTCTGGCCAGTTTTCTTCGTAAAATAAATTGGCTATTCTGAGATCAGAGTCGTCCAAGGATAGGTTAGCATTCTCCCCAGATAACCCTTAGGATTTTGCCGGGTCAGTCAAATATCTAGTGTAATACCTGCTCTGCACGTATATTTTGTGTAAGTGGACAGAAAACACTGGTTCTCTAAAAGCTTCTAGAAGAACGGAGGATTGTAAGGAAGTGTGTTCCGAAAGGGGAAGTACTCCCTCTCTTATAAGTGAGCAATTGGCTCCAGTATCCCTGAAGGTTTTGACTTCAGTTTTCTTTGAATTTTCCTCCCCTCAAGGAAGGTTCCTTGATGTTGGTGAGGGGCTCTTGATTTAGGGAATTGGATCTGTGCTCCACTTCCCCGAATTAAGCCTGAATACCTTCCACATCCCCCCCCCCAGGCGCTGTATAATCCTCCGGGTTTAGCGCTTCCCCCTTGATTATAATAATAATAATAATTTGAATTTTCCTGACACGAACTATAAAATGGGGCCATCCCTTTCTCTACTTCTTTCAGGGACATAACATTATAAATTTTCCCTAATGATTGGGGTTTATTTGGGCAGTTAGGAGGAATGTGGCCTGATTTATTACAATGGTAGCATACTACCTCTTTCTTGACCTTAGTTTCTTGCTGACGTTGTGGCTGGTGCCACTCTGGGTACTGATGTCGTGACTCACCAGATGACCATGAGTAGAGTGATGTGGCTCGCCAGGTTGACCATGAGTTGAGTGACGTGGCTCACCAGATGACTTAGTTGGCTGACGTCGTCGTTCTCCTTCATCCTGGCACTTCATCCTCCAGTCAGTTCTTCTTTGACGATCTCTGCTCATGTCAGGCTGTTGAAAATAGAGACAGGACCGCGCGGACAAGGAGCGGTTGGTTTCAAAAGTATCAGCCAACTTGGCTGCCTCCAATGCAGTGGTCACCACGTGATCCTGCTGAAAGACTGGAACCTCTGGTCCAACAGACTCCAGCAGGTTATCTACCAATATTAGCTGGACCAACTCGTCAAAATTTGCGACACCACTTGCCTTGTACCAACTGGAAAAAGTTTTGGTCTGCAGTCTTACGAAGTCAACAGAGGACTGACCCAGCTGTTGGCTACCTGGTTTGAATTCCTTTCTGTGCTTGGCAGGAATACATTGATAAGCACCAAGAACCGTGGTCTTCACCACCTGATAATTACTGAAATCAGTGTCATTTAACACTGATGTAAATTCTTGTGCCTTACCAAACAATGCTGTATTCACCAAAGACGCCTAATGCTAATCAGGCCACCTCAAGGCTCAAGCCTGGTTTTCGAATGTTTCAAAAAATAATTCAGGCTCAGCTTCAATGAAACGAGGAACAAGGTATACTGCTTTTGGCATATGCTCTCTGTTCCCTGGTCTGCTCAAGATTGATTTTTGCTAAATCAAGTGCCAATGATGATTCGCTGCCTGGATAAGGTCGAGTGAGGTCGTGCTTTGCACCCCTCAACTGTTTACCCAGAAGAGCTACTCAGAAAACAATATGACGCTAGGTGTGCGCCAGAGAGTGAATGCTGTGGGCATTGAACTCATTAGTGGGGCTTTAACGCCTACGTCAGTCGAGGTATTATTGCCCAAAATTATAAGAGAAACATACGGCATCAGAGACGAGGATTTATATGGAGTGGCACTAAATGGTGTTTATAAAATATTCGTGAAAGTGCTAACAGCTCAAGTGTACGAGGCATTGGTGGATCGTTATCAAGATGTCAGCATTAACGTAACACCGGCAGTGAGAGTCAGGTTGACGGATGTATCAAGACATTATTCGTGGGTCAAGCTCCGCAACGTGCCTTTTGAGGCTGATGAAGCAGATATCAGAAGTGTTTTCGAAAGATATGGGACTGTACATCTAGCCCAACCTGGAAAATGGGTAAAAAGAGCATACGCTGGATTTCCTGAGGGTAATTTCAATCTCAAGATGACGGTGAGACATCCTGTACTCTCGTATGTATATCTCGAGGAGTTTAAAACCCAGGTAATGGTGGCTATGCTGGGCAGAGGCGTACATGCCGACTGTGTGGCGAATATGGCCATATAGCGGCAGATTGTGGCAAGCGGAATATGGCTCCTGAGCTGGCAAGAGGCGGAGCACCTGCGCATGAGAAAACTATGCCTGGAAAAAAGTAGGAAAACTGAGTGGTAAATATTCTCCTGACCCGGCTCCTGTTCTGCGGGTTGCCGGTGTTGATATAGCAAACCCACTAGATGTTGCCAATGAAATTGGCAATCATCTGGTCCGTATTTCTCAGGGACTCCATCGAGGAAGAACAGAGGCAAGGAGGAGGGCGTGGCCGCATGAGGAGTGAAGAGGTGGTGGCTCCTCCTGTGGAATCGGAAGGGGACGTGGCGATTCATGAATCTCCCAGCCCATTGACTGTACAGATGTCGAGTGAAGAGGTGCAAGTGGGCGCAGAAGTGAAAGCTATCGAGGAGTTGGAGACGGTGTTACAGGCTATGTTACAGTCTATGGAGGTGGAGAGTTGCAGCGAGCAGGAACCTGGGATCCTGGCAGAAGGAGGTGTGTGCCGAAGGAGGTGTGTGCGGGAGGAGGGAGGACCAGGTGGCACCTGTGATGGACAGTGCGAGTCCATGGAAGGACATGGAGGCGAATTCAGGGTGGTAGAGGTGGAAGTCCATTGTGAGGACTCCCAGGATACAGATATGGAGACGGAGTGAGCAACGAGGAAAAGGGTGGCAGCGTCAGATTCAAACGATGTTCTGACGCCAGCGCAAAGGCCGGGGAAAAAGGCAAGGGGTTATGGTACCCAGAGTGACTCTAAGAGAGGGCCACAGCAGAAGGGGGGGGATGGTTGGAAAGGAGGGTGGAGTACATGGCAAAGGCAATGCCCAGGGGAATGGTCAGAAAGGGAAGAGTCTTGAAATGATGCGGGAAGGGAAACCTTAAACCGGCCTCAGGTGTGTAACTGTAAATATTAATGGTCTGTGTGATGGTGTAAAACGTGAGTGCTTCCAGATGTGTTTGAATAGATACAAGGTTGACGTGGCTTTTGTACAGGAACATAATTTTAAACTTGGTCGTGAATTAGTGGTGCCTGGGTACCAGGCTTATGTGTTGCCGACTGAGCATTTAAAAGGAAGAGTGGGTGTGTCGATCAGGGAGGCGAGCCCGTTTGTATTGCACAGGAAAGAAGGGGGGAGGGGGGAGAGTATTACATGTGGAAGGATGGTGAATGGGAGAGAGAGTGGCGTTTGTGTGTGTGTATGCCCCAGCAGAAAGTGAAGTGAAAGTGAAGATGGATTTTGTGCAGGAGGAACTTGTGTACTTCCTACGCATGTTACCGTTTGTGGCAATTGTGGGGGGGGGGATTGGAATTGTGTAGTTAAGAGGGCGGATGTGGAACCCAGAGGAGTGGGATAATTTTCCTCAGTCTTAGGGAACCTTCTTAGAGATCTTCAGTTATGTGATGCTTTTGGGGGAGGAGTGTGGGAGGTGGAACATACTTTTATAAGGCAGGAATATGTGGCTCGTTCGGACAGGATATATTTATCTCAGAGGGTTTTGGTAGTCTTTTAAAACTATTGAGATGGTGTCTTCCGATCATAGGGCGGTAATAGTGGAGGTGGGATGGGAAGCTTTGGCTCGTAGGCAGGGAAGCTATTGGAAACTGAATACGATGGTTTTGAGGGATGGGGAGGGAGTGGAAGGTTTTGCAGTATTTTGGGAACAGCTCTGTGTGGAGGGAAGGACTGAGGAGGATGTGGTAGGATGGTGGGATAGTGAGGCTAAGGTAAGAATACGTCGATTTTATGTGAGGGAGGGCAAATGGATTAATCAGTTGCAGTATGGTTTGTCAAATTATTTAGAATCTAGATTAAGGGATTGTTACAAGGGGGAGGGGCGGTGGCGGTGGCGGGGGTTTACCCAGTGGAAGATATACAAATGTTGAAGGACAGGATAAGGAATTTGAAAGAAGAGCATTTTGCAGTGGTACGGGTACAAGCGGGGTTGGACGAAGTACTCTGGGGCGAAAAGCCATCGGCTTGTGTGCTGTGAGGACAGAAGGTACGACAGCAAACGACTACAATACCGGGATTGTAAGTCATTTCTTCAGTGGGGGGTTTTAGAGAGGGTCAGGTATTATGGGAAACAACGGGGATGAGTGCATATGCAGATAGATGGTTTGAGGAATACGGGAAAAGTAGTGGGGTGGATGGCGAGGTTCTTGGGCACGTATGTATGTGCCGTGCGAACTGGGGAGGAGTGATCGGGAGGCACTGGGTGGGGCCATTGAGGAGGAGGAAATATGGAGATCCCTTATGGACATGAGGAAGGGAAAGGCACCTGGGATAAATGGTTTACCAAGCGAATTTTATGTACAACACTGGGGTCTGCTAAGGGGTTTCCTAGTAAGGTTAATGAGTGCCATGAAAGATGGAGGTAAAATGGGAGAATTGCAGGCAACGGCGGTGGTGGTGTTGGTCCCGAAGGGTGAAAAGCAGAGTACCCTTTGGGATTACCTAGCCATTTCGTTGCTTTGTGCTGATTATAAACTGTTCGCGAAAATTCTTGGGAATAGGCTTAAATGTGTTGTGGGGAGGGTCGTGTTTGAGTCTCAGTTTGGGTTGCCAGGTAGGTCAATGGTCGAGGGCCACGGGATCATAAAGGGGTTCCTGGAGGACATGGAAAAGGGAAGAGGGGCGTTGTTGGCATTGGATTGGCAAGGGGCTTATGACAGAGTGGAAAGAAGGGCTTAGAGTGATATTCTCCTCAGACAGGGGTTTGGCGAAGAAATAGTGGTGTGGGTGGATACGTTGTACTCAGGAGCTAAGGTAAGGGTGCAAATCAATGGGTGTGTGGGGGAGGGAGTCAACATGGAGTGGGGTCTTCGGCAGGGATGCCCATTATCACAACTATTGTTTGCATGTGTTCAGGATCCTTTTTATAGGATGGTGGAGGATCGTCTAAGGACTGGGGGGGATGGTGAGCAGAAGCCTTGGCCTGGTTTGGTGGGCTATGTTGATGATACAACTATTCTGGTGAGTGAGGAGACACAGTTAGAACTTTTGGGGAAGTTGTACACATGTTTAGGAGAGCTACTGGGATGAAGGAAAATCTGGAGAAATCATTGATTATGGGGCTGGGAGAATGGGCAGGGAGATTAGAATGGGGATGTGATGTCATGCAGTGTTGGACTATGAGTCTGAAAATCTGTGGTGTCATATATGAGGCTGAACTGAGTGCTGCAAGGGTCAACAATTCGAATAGGATGGTGGAACAGGTGCAGCAACGTTTGGGAATGCTGCGACCTCACCATTTAACCCTTAGGCAACGAGCAATTGTCATCAGTGTATTACTATATAGTAAAGTCTGGTTTGTTTCGGCAGTGTTGCCGTTAACAGGAACGGCGATCACGAGTGTTCTTAGAATGGTGTTCAAATGCTTGTGGGATTCAGGGTGCAACTGGTTGCGAAGGGAGGTAGTGACATTGCCGGTATGTAAGGGAGGGTTGGGTTTGTTGGACTTGAGAAAGCTCGTGAAATGTGTGCTCATTAAGAGGGAAGTGATGCGTGCAGGTGGATGGAAGGGGGGGCAGCTAGATAAGGTACATGATCACCTACGGAAATGGTATGGAGGAGTGGAAATGAAGGAATGTGAAAAAGTGTTACATGCCTTAGTGTTAGCCAGGGAAATGGGAAAAGTAAAGATGGGAACTTTGTGTAAATTCTTAGAGCGACATGTAGTGGTGCCGGTTGAAGGGATCTACCCCATGTATGCATGGGATGTAATATGGCAAAGATTTAGTAAATTAAGGATACGACCTAGGGTGCGTGAGGTTATGTATTGTTTCCTACATGGTATTTTGCCAGTGGGAGCGATGCTCCGAGATAGGAGGGTCATCGAGGGTGGGGGGTGTAGCAGATGCAGTGAGGAAGAGACCGTGTATCATGTTGTCTATTTTTGTGAAGGTTTGGAGTACATCAGGGTATGGATGAGTAAGGTAGTGGCAAGGTTGGGGGGTCATGGTGTGTCGGTATTGCGAGCGTTGAGTCTTGATATGATTGGGGTAGATGAGGGTGTGGCAAGGGGTTTAGCATATATAATTGTGGACTACATATATGTTTTATGGGGTATGAGAGGGAAGGAGGGTGGGGAAGTGCTGAGAATGATTTTGTCGGCGACGTTTTATCGAACTTTGTGTCGCAATAGAGACATAAACGGGAAAAGGTGGGATGAGGTTTTTTTCTGAAGGTTATAGAGGACTAACAATAGAGAATTTATTGGCGTTATAACGGGTTTTAACTGCCGGGGTGAGTATGTTGGTAAAGGTGGGGGGAGTCGGGTTTTCAACGGGCTGACCTCCTTGGGTGTGAAGTGATGGGCGGATGGGTGTGACTGGAGGTACACTTGTGGAACTGGATGTGATGGTGTGAAAGATCTGTTTTGTTTAGTTCCCTTGTTGAGGAAGGTATAAATGACAGTTTAAATATATAACATTTATTAATATATAACATATAAAATATATAATATGAATATTTTCTTTGGTAGCGAATTATGAAAGGGTATTCCTTTCACTATGATCCTTGAAGCATTGAGTTTTTTTGCAATTTTTGTAACGTGTTCCTGCATCAGTTTTGAAGTAATTACTTATTATGTACTCATGCGTGAATAAGGATTAGTAACCTAAATTAATATTCATTGTATATTTTATTTGTATGTAATACTAGTTAGGCACGTGATAGAAGGCACGGCGAAAGTCTAGTCTGGTGGAATGTGTGTTAAGTTTTGGTATGTTTGTATGTGGCGTGTTAGATGTTATAAGGAGTTTGGTATGGTGTTGTTTTCTTACTAAAATCATGATGAACCATTTGGATAATCTTATTCATGTCCTAGTCTTGGATTCTTTTAAAATATTTACATATCCTAGTATTTTACTGATAACGCAGCATGTGGTGTATTTTCTTGCATTTTAAGCGTGAACTTCACGTTATGCAATGTTATAAAAATTTTGTTTTTCACGGTTGTTACATTAACCCTTTGTCGGGTTAACTCTTTGATAATATATATTGTTGGTGTATATTCTTCTGCTTATAAAGGTGTATGTGTATAGGAATGTAATGTTCATATCTGTTTTAGTGTGGAAATTTATTTGGTCCCTAAAGTTCCACAGGACAGATCCAGCATGGCAGTACGGGACGGCTGAGCTGGGCGGCCCTTAAAACCCTCCCAAACAAACAGCATTCTCTCTGGTCAGCGATGGATTCTTGGTAAGCATGTATTTAATTTATAGATTTACTCTTCAGGGAAGGAGTAGGTAGTTTTACTGGTAGTACACTAATATTAGGATTATTGAGACAACTGTAGATAATAATAATGTAGACCTAAGACCTTAACATAGGTAGTAATAGGCCGATAATGTAGGCAAACACTAGGATAAGTTAGCTAGGGAGAACTGGCAGCCCTAGCTTGAATGACGAGGCGCGGGTCACAAAGACAGAATAGCATCCTTCTTAAGACAGACACCACCTGGACAACACATGCCGTGATCAGCAGACGGCGCCCCCCACGTGTCTTCACATCTGAGACCTGGGGAAATCTGGTAGAGGCACCTCGATGTACCATAGATGACCTCCTCCATCAGGCCCATACAGTAAGACAAGACCTTCACCTTTATCTCGTAGATTACTGGCCAGTGTCTTGGGAGATTGTGAGTTGAGTCAACTGTGGGCCCGGTTGCAACAGGTTGAGCATGCCCAGTAAGTACTAGTGTCTCAGAGCAGTCTGGAAGCTAGTGTCTGAGTCTGCATAGTTATACTAGGGGATACATACCCTCTTGGATATAGGAATTTCTGAGGTGCAGGCAGGACACTAATTACGATTGAATATTGCAGGAATTAAGGCTCTCAGTTGCACGTGGTTTCTGAGAGGAAGTCCAAAGGGGCTAAGGCTAGCTTAGGGAAGTGAAGATCAGGATATATGCTGCAACACCAAGTAAGTTAGCCCTTTATACGTGCATGCAGGCGAGGTTTTCTTGTAACATCAATCATTTGTGAAATTCTGTCCTATAAGCCACTTGTGAGGCTGAGGTACCCACCTCAGAGCTCGGTGTCAACAGAGTTTGCCAGGGTAGGCGACTCACTTGGAGGCAGTCCATACAAAATTTTCACATTTAGTCCGTAATTTTATGTTTTTGTGTTTTGTTGTTGATGCACCACCAACTTTTGGTAAATACTCATTAAGTTTTTGATGAGGTCAGGGTATGACCCTAAATGTTAGGATAATTAAGGTATGTTGCTTAGAACGGGGGGGGGGGAGAAGTGTCAGCTGTGTGTCTGCACTGGCTATAATAATTATTGTAAAAGGAGGGGTTTGTAGGATATGTTGTGGGTTGTGTATATGGTTGTTATATGGCCATTATCTATAGTGCTTATTTTCTGTACTGGGATTGTGTAATAGAGGTTTTTGTTAATATCCAGTATAGTTTTTAATTTTATTACACTCTTATGCATTATTGTATTTGTTCTATGTTTTAAATAAAAAAAAAAGATAAGTGCCAATGCAGCAGACTCTCCCCCAGACAACCCCGACGCTTCAAACTGCTGGTTTTGCTCAGGGGTTGCTTCTCCCCCATTGGTTTGTAGGTATCTCAACTGGGATCTACGCTTAGCTTCTGTCGAGGGAGAAACAGGAGTCTGGTGTGCCATCTCCTCTGCTCGAAGTTTGATGCTTATAAGATTACGAAGCTGCGCAGCCGTAAAAGTGCGTTCGTACTTAATGCTGATGGAACAAGCAATTCACCAACAACGCTGTAGGGAAAACTTAGGTGAGTCTAATAGAGTGAATTCAGACACTAATCGTCTGACTTGTCTAGGCGGCATTAATCCCAACTTAACACGCTGTTTGCAATACACACTCAGCTATGCATTGTACAACTGCAGAATACTCACACGATAGCAAGGTTAACATGTAATAAAGCAGAATGCGAAGTGCGCACATACAGTAGCAGGGCTGACACGCATTAGCAAAACCAACTGCAGAATACTCACACGAGAGCAAGACTGATCATAACGAAGCAAAAGTAAAGTTGACACACAAAATTCGTGAAGCAATGGCAAAGCTGATGCAATGCCAGATAGCCAGTCATCTTCAACTCTAGGCTCAGCTCCTGTTCCAAGTCAGCACTTGCAGACTCGATTGAGAAGGCCATTGGTGAAATGCCTATGATTTTAAACTGATGGAAGATAGAGGTATGGGTGTGTGTGGGAAACAAGCAGGTTGCAACACTTGGGTTGGAAACAGTAAATGTATAAAAGGCATTCAGCATGAAGTTATAAATAAAGACAATAGATCAGGTCAGCAAACAAAGGGGGACAGCAGAGGCCAGCAAGGGACTAGCTCCCTTAAGGTTTACTATACTAATAGCAGGAGTGTAAGAAATAAGATAGATGAGCTAAGATTAATTGCAAGTGCAGGAGACATAGATATTATTGCTATAACAGAGACCTGGCTCAATCTGAAAGATAGAGAGATGCCCTCTGAATGTCACATACAAGGCTATAAATTATTCCACACTGACAGGGTCAACAGGAAAGGTGGTGGAGTAGCGATGTATGTCAGAGACAATTTAAATTGTTGTGTTAGACAAGATATTAAATTAGAAGCGTCAGCCACTGAATCTGTTTGGTTACAGCTTCTCGAGGGCCGAGAAAAACTAATTTTGGGTGTGATTTACAGGGCCCCAAATCTTGATAGGGAGTGCAGTAAACTTCTATGGGACGAAATTCGTAAGGCATCTACATACGAAAATGTTGTGCTAATGGGAGATTTCAACTATAGACAGATTGACTGGAGCAATTTGACAGGAAATTTAGAGTCAGGTGACTTTCTTGATACGATCCAGGATTGTTTTTTAAAACAGTTTGTGACAGAGCCAACTAGGGGAAATAACCTCCTTGACTTGGTTCTTGCCAGTAGGGAAACACTAATTAATAATCTTGAGGTTAATGATGAGCTTGGGGAAAGTGATCACAAATCACTCAGTTTTAATATATCATGGAATTCCCCTAATAATGGCAATCAAGTCTCCGTCCCTGACTTTCGCTTGGCTGATTTCATAGGACTGAAAAATTACTTAGGTGGGCTGAACTGGAATGACCTGACTAAGGGTCAGGTAGGTGGTGATGGTTGCCGATATGATGCTTTCCAGGGCATAGTTCTAGCTGCTCAGTCAAATTATGTTCCAAATAGGGAAATCAGATCAAACAAAAATGATCCTAAATGGATGAACAATAGATTAAAATATCTGATTGGTCAAAAGAGAGGCATATATAGGCAAATCAAAAGAGGAGAGGGGCAATTGAGAAATCGATATATTCAGTTAAAGAGAGAAATAAAAAAGGGAATTAGAAAAGCAAAAAGAGATTATGAGGTTAAAGTTGCAAGAGAATCGAAGACTAACCCAAAAGGATTCTTTCAGGTATACAGAAGTAAGATCAGGGACAAGATAGGCCCACTCAAAAGTTCCTCGGGTCAGCTCACTGACAGTGATAAGGAAATGTGTAGAATTTTTAACACATACTTCCTCTCAGTTTTTACACAGGAGGATACCAGCGATATTCCAGTAATGATAAATTATGTAGAACAGGACGATAATAAACTGTGTACTATTAGGGTCACAAGTGACATGGTCCTTAGGCAAATAGATAAATTAAAACCTAACAAATCCCCAGGCCCTGATGAACTGTATGCAAGGGTTCTAAAGGAATGTAAAGAGGAGCTTAGCACACCTTTGGCTAATCTTTTCAACATATCACTACAAACTGGCATGGTGCCAGATAAGTGGAAAATGGCAAATGTGATACCTATTTTCAAAACAGGTGACAGGTCCTTAGCTTCGAACTATAGACCAATAAGCCTAACCTCCATAGTGGGAAAATTTATGGAATCAATAATTGCCGAGGCAGTTCGTAGCCACCTTGAAAAGCATAAATTAATCAACGAATCTCAGCATGGTTTTACAAAGGGGCGTTCCTGCCTTACGAATTTATTAACTTTTTTCACTAAGGTATTTGAGGAGGTAGATCATGGTAATGAATATGATATTGTGTATATGGACTTCAGTAAGGCTTTTGACAGGGTCCCACATCAGAGACTATTGAGGAAAATTAAAGCACATGGAATAGGAGGTGAAATTTTTTCCTGGATAGAGGCATGGTTGACAAATAGGCAGCAGAGAGTTTGCATAAATGGGGAGAAATCAGAGTGGGGAAGTGTCACGAGCGGTGTTCCACAGGGGTCAGTGTTGGGCCCCTGCTGTTCACAATCTACATAAACGACATAGATGAGGGCATAAAGAGCGACATCGGCAAGTTTGCCGATGACACCAAAATAGGCCGTCGAATTCATTCTGACGAGGACATTCGAGCACTCCAGGAAGATTTGAATAGACTGATGCAGTGGTCGGAGAAGTGGCAGATGCAGTTTAATATAGACAAATGCAAAGTTCTAAATGTTGGACAGGACAATAACCATGCCACATATAAACTAAATAATGTAGATCTTAATATTACGGATTGCGAAAAAGATTTAGGAGTTCTGGTTAGCAGTAATCTGAAACCAAGACAACAGTGCATAAGTGTTCGCAATAAAGCTAATAGAATCCTTGGCTTCATATCAAGAAGCATAAATAATAGGAGTCCTCAGGTTGTTCTTCAACTCTATACATCCTTGGTTAGGCCTCATTTAGATTATGCTGCACAGTTTTGGTCACCTTATTACAGAATGGATATAAATTCTCTGGAAAATGTACAAAGGAGGATGACAAAGTTGATCCCATGTATCAGAAACCTTCCCTATGAGGATAGACTAAGGGCCCTGAATCTGCACTCTCTAGAAAGACGTAGAATTAGGGGGGATATGATTGAGGTGTATAAATGGAAGACAGGAATAAATAAAGGGGATGTAAATAGTGTGCTGAAAATATCTAGCCTAGACAGGACTCGCAGCAATGGTTTTAAGTTGGAAAAATTCAGATTCAGGAAGGATATAGGAAAGTACTGGTTTGGTAATAGAGTTGTGGATGAGTGGAACAAACTCCCAAGTACCGTTATAGAGGCCAGAACGTTGTGTAGCTTTAAAAATAGGTTGGATAAATACATGAGTGGATGTGGGTGGGTGTGAGTTAGACCTGATAGCTTGTGCTACCAGGTCGGTTGCCGTGTTCCTCCCTTAAGTCAATGTGACCTGACCTGACTAGGTTGGGTGCATTGGCTTAAGCCGGTAGGAGACTTGGACCTGCCTCGCATGGGCCAGTAAGCCTTCTGCAGTGTTCCTTCGTTCTTATGTTCTTATGTTCTTATGTTCTTAAGTCAGGTGTAGCTCTCGGGCAGGCTACCAATATTACAGTCCAGGTTTTGAAAGGCCTGTTGTCCTGGGTGTATAGGGAACAAAATAATCACAGCAGAAAAACTTTGAATTATATTATCCTTCACCAAGTATAAACATCATTATGTACACTATATACAGCAATAGGTATTAGTGCACGCCACGGTAATCAAGGCAGAGTAGCATCCAAGAGAAAGCAGACCATCGTGCTTCAACCAGCTCTAGAATGGAAATGACAAGAGTGAAAACGTGGTTGGTAACCACTTCGCCTTCACAGTTGTCAGATCCACCTTCTCATTGGCTGAACCAAGATACTGATCTGACGATGGGGCCCCATTGGATCATCAGATCCTTAGCATCTGGTTCGCTGATTGGTGAGGTAGCCTATGTGAGTGTGCTAACATGTTCTGAATAAACATTACATACTCTTTGCATGCAACAGTGAGCAAGGTAACATTTATGAAGGGATTTGGGGAAACTGGCAGGCCGGACTTGATTCCTGGAGATGGGAAGTACAGTGTCTGCACTATGAAGGACGGGTGTTAATGTTGCTTTTTATAACTGTAGTGTAAGCGCGCCTCTGGCAAGACAGTGCTAGGGTGAATGATGGTGAAAGTTTTTCTTTTTTGGCCCACCCTTCCTTGGTGGGAGACGGCCTATGTATTAATAAATAAATAAAAGTCAGAAGTGTCCTTAATGTGTATCACTTACCTATATCTACATACTTCTTGTTTCTTAATATTTACATAGGTTTGAGAAATTATTATTATTGCCATTGTTTTTGTTATTATTATTAGTGTTTAATGTCTTCTAATGTGGTTTAGCTATATTAAATTTCAACGTTCGTTTAAATGTTTTTTTTTTTTTAATTTTTTTATTTTATCCAAATACAGATGTTTGCAAATGTTTACTTATCTGTACCAATTTTTATTTTTCTTGTAATGTGTGTTTATTTGATTAAATATTATTAAATGTGTGTTTATTAAATAAACACACATTACAAGAAAAATTAAATTTGGCACAGATAAGGAAGCATTTGCAAACATCCATATTTGGAAACATTCAGAATATTAAAAAAAAAACTTTTAAACAAACGTTGAAATTTAAGATAGTTAAACCACGTTAGAAGACATTAAACAATAATAATTAACAACAAAAACTATAACAATTACATATTTGCCTTCTCAACGTCAAAAAACATAAGAAACAGCCTTCAAATCATCTAAAGTTGAATTTATGATGAATAACAAGCAAAAGACAGTTTCAGATTTATGTTGTGAATTTAAGAAAATTGTTACAAAGAAATATTATTTCTGTCAGTGAACAAACACTTGTTATAATTAATTCAAATACCCAGCTTATATTAACTATCATTATCTGTATTTCAGGGTCATGACTGAGGAGTTGATAGACAGTATAACAGACATTGATGATAAAGCTAAGCTGAATTACCTTAAGTGTTTAGTAAAGGGTGAAACCTTTGAACTAATTAGAACATTCCCAGTAGATAAAGATGATTATAAAAGTTAGACATGCAGTCAAAATTTCAGCTTCAAGACATGTAGGATCTCTGTAGTACTCTAGACACGAGGTATGATGTAAACCAGTGTGTTTGGTTTATCAGTGGCATTGTACGGGATAAACTGTCACTACAAGAGTAAATTGGTCTATGTATAAAATAAGGTAGTAGAAATAAGGGAGTAGCAGAGAGATTTCTTCTGCCTCCGTATCTCTACCAAAGAGAATCCAGCCGACATGTTGTCACCTGGTGCTTCACTCAAAAATTTTGTGGATAATAAATTATGGCTCCACGGACCGAGGTGGCTCTCTAATGATGATAAATGACCTCAACAAAAGGCTCACATTATGCCAGAAGAAACAGTCTGCTTGAGCACGGCAGAAATAACGTACTTAAACCCAGTAGACATAGCAGAGGCAGTCATTGAAGGATCTAAATATTCCTCTTTTGGCAGACTCTTAAGAATTGCAACTTTGTCTTCAAATTCATTAAAAAGACAAAGTCTAATTATGATTTTCCTGAGCTCATCAAATACTGGATAAAACATATACTGAAAGATGTCCTCTTTACAGAGTACAAAATTTCTGCAACTCAGAATAAATCAACAAAGAAGAGTTTACAAGATGTGGAAGGATCCACAATTCTTTACTGTCTAAGGAAGCAATATATCCCATATTGATCCTCAAAAATCATTGGCTAACTAGACTGATTACTGATAATGCTCACAACAACGTGTTAGACGGTGGATTACCAGACACACTGTGTCGTATCCAACAATCATATTGGATACCTCAAGGACAACAAAGTATGAAACAACAAATAAAGGACTACACTACACGTCGTCACTTTGATGAACAAACATGTCAGTACCCGGTCCACCACTATACCATACTGAAAGATTATGTCATGTCACTCTGAGGTGACAGATGTTGATTATACTGGGCCAGTTATTATAACTAAAACTATTAACACGGTTCCCATCAGGGATACATCTAGAAGGTGTCACTGAAGGTGCCACTGAAGGTGCCACTGAAAGTGCCACTGAAAGTGCCACTGAAGGTGCCACTGAAGGTGCCACTGAGAGTGCCACTGAAGGTGCCACTGAAGGTGACACTGAAAGTGCCACTGAAAGTGCCACTGAAGGTGACACTGAAAGTGCCAATGAAGGTGCCACTGAAGGTGCTACTGAAGGTGCCACTGAAGGTGCTACTGAAGGTGCCATTGAAGGTGCTACTGAAGGTGCCACTAACTGTACCACTGAAGGTGCTACTGAAGGTGCCACTGAAGGTGCCACTGAAGGTGCCACTGAAGGTGCCACTGAAGGTGCCACTGAAGGTGCCACTAACTGTACCACTGAAGGTGCCACTGAAAGTGCCACTGAAAGCTCCACTGAAAGTACCAATGAAAGTGCCACTGAAAGTGCCACTGAAGTCGCCACTGAAGGTGCCACTGAAGGTGCTACTGAAGGTGCCACTGAAGGTGCCACTGAAGGTGCTACTGAAGGTACCACTAAAGGTGCCACTGAAGGTGCCACTGAACATGCCACTGAAGGTGCCACTAAATGTGCCACTGAAGGTGCCACTGAAGGTGCCACTGAAGGTGCCACTCAAGGTGCCACTGAAGGTGCCACTGAAGGTGCTACTGAAGGTGTCACTGAAGTTGCCACTCAAGGTGCCACTGACATGTCTGCTGAAACCTTTATTAAATTATTCAAAAGGTTTGCAGCTAGAAGGGCGTATCCCAGGCTGAAGATTTTAGACAATGGAACGAACTTTGTTGCCGGTGCTGCTTAAATGTGCATAATATATGATCAGCCAGAGGTATAACAGATGCTGAATCAACGATGTTGTCATTGGAAATGCATACCTCCCAAGGCTGCCTGGCATGGACGATTCTGTGAGAGGATGATCACTGTAGTAAAATTAATCGACCAGGAAGAATTCAGAAAATCGTAAATGAAGCTGAAAAAAGTCATCCGAATCATCTAATAAATGATAATGAAATCTTGGAGCACCGCACTTATCTCAAGCCTGAGCAACTCAGACATAAATTCAAAAACCTCAATAAAATGCTTGAACGTTGGGAGAAATATTGGTGAGAAGACTATCTAACCTCACTGCGAGAACACTTCTCTGGAGCTGGAGTTCCTGAAAATAAGTCGTCCATAAATCCTAAAAACATCGTAATCATTGGTAATAATGGTCCCAGGTCTCAGTGGCCTATAGGAAAGATAGTGACCATATATCCTGATACAAATGGAATCATAAGGAGAGCTGAAGTTTTGAGCAAAGGTATGTAGTTAACCAATGGACAATACATAACTAGTGCAATTAGAATTACGCAGCGTTGAAAGTGAATCTAGCGATTCTCATGGAACCTCACAGACTGACATTCCTAAGACAAGACAATCAGCAGTGGTGCCTAGTGTGAACATTAAAAGGATGCTAGGAAACGAATAAGGTTTACCTACAAGAAACACAGCGAATCCCTCAGTCTGGAGAAAAATCTCCAACAGGGGGCGAGCTGGAATGAGGCTGTGACCCCTCTTTCTTTGTTCTCACATGTGGAGAAATGGATATGGAACAAGGAGGTCGTGACACCTCCCTCTTTCCATTAATAGAGATGGACAAAGATTAAATATCGTACACCGCCACAACATCTCACATCTTACAAGTCCTAACCAGGCAGATTTAGATTGTAACTAAACTGGATTTAAGTGGAATTCAGATGAGATGTATAATTATGAATTCACTTATATGTAGGTTCCATACTGTATAGTGTTAACAAAACCCCAAGGCCCTCACCATACATTTGACCATCAAGTGTGGCAGACTTGTTGACGACCACTGAATTATAGATAATAAGACTCATATAACATGAAACGGCTCTGAGTCAAGGAAATCGTTTTACCTAGCTCAGCCATGAATTGATGGCTCGCATCCATAACTTCAGATATTATGTCAACATTATTACCCCTGTAAAAGGATGCATGGGTGACACCAAGACATCTAGTCATACAAGAACGATCTTGCAGAATCAATCTAAGTGAGCGAGTGAACAACGGCAAAAAGTTACCGACTACCACACAGCACTGAAACGTAAATTCGTCGCCAGACCGAGTAATCTCTGTGTCGCTTATTTGTGCTCAGATAATCACTAGGGAGAGCTAAGGGAGAGATACAATGATGAATAGCAATGTAACTCCCACAAGTGAGGTATCACCAGTAATTCCGTGACTTAACCATGGACACACATAACATTCACGAGGGAAACACTTGAACAAGCAATAACAATTCGAGTGACATTGAAACAATTTGAAAGATATATTGTGTGTCGAACAGACTAAGTGAAGAAGAACACTTGTAAGTAAGACGAGCTGTTCACGACGTTACTAAACTACCTTCAGTGTGTCTAGAAGTGACAAAGGAAGCATTGATTCATCTTACCTTTAATCAAGCCATCTATACCGGTATCACGACACGGCAGTGTCTTATGGACATAATACAAACACCAAGTCATAATTCTCTTAAAATTCTACCTTTAGGTCGCTTCAGTAAGTGTTGTTAGTGAAGGAGCGATAAGACTAATCATTTCAATGACATGATACACAGGAGATTGCCCAAACCCAGGAAGGACATTTAAAGCTTCCCAGGCGATAACTATAATAATGGAATATTTATTAATGGGGTGAGTGTTAATATACGTATATTCACCCTGTTTCTCCTGGTGGGACCTACGATACCCATGATCGAGGGCAGACTTCACAGGTGTGACTGTTAGAAGACTTGAACTGTCAGCCTAAAGATAATTGCTGTTTTAAGAGAATCAATGGTGTTTAATGTGCCTCATCTAAGATAAGTTCCACACGTATTCATTCACGGCTATGTTCTAGGTTCGCCGATATAATCGCCCTACCCGGACCTTCTCCAAGAGGTGGCCCGGCCTTGGCTCCCTTTCGCGGGAGTGTTTCAGACCAATATCTGCCATGGGAGGAGGTACAAGTAAATCCTCGTCCTCTGGGACCAGCTGTCCCAAGGCCTAGCCCCATTCCCCGTCCCAACGGGGCTCGGAGGGAGAAGCTAGGCACCTTGGGCTGCCACAAACCCCTCCAACATTGGGTTTGAAGGGTGTGGCAGTAGCATAGCAGCAAACGATGTCAGGAGGTGCAAAGGCAGCAAACACTACAGGATCCTTTTCGTGCCACACCCCAGCTTTGGGCCGAAGCCCGAGCACTGGGGTAGCTGTGAGTGTTGCCGCTGCTGCTTCACTTGTCCGTTCCACTCCCCTCGTATTCATTCACCCTTGAACCAGGAATACAGGGCCCATGGAAGTTTGAACTGCTTTTTTCTAATTTCCCCTGGGTAGGGTCAAAACTGCTATTAAATCTATTGATCATTTCTAAGAGATGCTACACTAAGCGATGCTACACTAATTGATGCTACACTAAGTGATGCTACACTAAGCGATGCTACACTAAACCTCTGTTGGGGTGTCCTGCTCTAGCCCACTTTCCTATCTCTTCCTTCTGCTGGAATTGTATTTCCTTACAAACATACTACTACTAAAAGAGCAGGCGGTGGCAACATTCATTTCTGACTGAGAGCATCAGCATAGCTATAAGCTATAAGCTATGCTGATGACATCATGATCTATACAACGGGGCATAAGAAGATAAGTACTATTCTTAATGAAGTTCAGGCAATTTGTAACCGATATTGACAAGCAAACGACATCCATCACCCATCTGTTAGCAGGGTGAAAACATTAGCTACATTAAATTTTACAGACACCTTGGTGTAGATGTACCCTTGAATATTCGTCGCTCTACCTCTGGGACGAGTGGACGTGAGCTCAGCCTGCCCTCTGCTGTCAGCCGGTGACAACTTGGTTTTCACAAAATGGCGCAGCAGGCAAGAAGAAGGGTAAATACTGTCGGCATAGAAGTGGTGCGTGGGGCTGTGCATGCCCACTCAGCTCAAGTTTTATTACCTGCCATCATCAGGGACACATCCGGCATTGCAAATGAAGAGCTGTATGGTGTAGCCTTGAACAGGGCACATCGAATCTTTGTAAAATTTCGCAATGCAAGTGTATACGAAGACATAGTCGCCAGATTCCAAGATCTTTGTGTGCCAGTGAATCCGGCTCTGACGGTAAGGCTACATGATGTGTCCCATCATTATACATGGGTGAAGATCAGGAATGTACCCTTTGAGGCTGATGAGGCAGACCTACGTGTCGTCTTTGAGAAGTTTGAGACTGTTCATATGGCGACATTGGGGAAGTGGAAGGAAAGATCATATGCTGGGATGCCTGAAGGAAGTTTTTCCTTGAAAATGACATTGAGGCATCCCATTCCTTCCTACGTTTACCTAGAAGACTTCAGGACTCAAGTAATGGGGACCAACGCGGAGCAACGACATACCTGTCGCTTATGCAGTGCCTATGATCACATTGCTGCGCAGTGTGTTCAGCGACAGGGTACACAGGCAGATGAGCAACATAAGGAGGCATCGGAGGACCATGCGACGATGAATTTGGCACGACCTGAGCAGATTTCCTTGAGCAAGGCTTGGAGTGTGGAGGTCGAGGAGGCTGCCTTGAGGGAGGAAGAGTGTGTAACTCTTCCGAGAGAGTCATGCGCTGCTGGGCAGGCACCAGAGACCAGAGATGTGGTGTCGCTTGGTGTGGACAGTTCCTTGGAGGATACCATTGATTCAGTCCTCCACAACCTGTTAGGGACCCCAGGAGAGGTCTCCATTGAGGGGCTTGTGGGTGACCTGGATACTGCTGGGGTTCCAGGTGGTGAGGGGGGCATGTCAGAGACACAGGTTGAGACTGGGTTGCAAATCGGCACTGCAGTGGCAGAAGTGCATGAGAATGGCTTCCGGGTGGAGGTGGGGAGAAAGGCTCGAGGGTCACGGAAGAGAGCAGCTGTGTTCTCGGATGTGGACGATGTGCTTACTCCGGCACAGCGTTTGGGCAAAAAGGTTTGGGCAGATGTGGTGGAGCATGGACCTGGGGGAATCCAGGGGCAAGGGGACTGTGAAAGCAGATCCCAGAGTGGTGATTGAAGACCAAGGGTGCATAAGGGGTAAGGGGGATAAGAGTGTTGTAGTACGTAAGGGAAAACCTCCATTAACAAATTCAAGAGCCTCTCTATAAATATTAATGGTCTGAGGATTATAGGAAGTTTGTATGGTTTCATGAGCTTCTCATTAGGTATGGTGTAGATGTAGTGTTTGTGCAAGAGCACAACCACAAGCTGGGTTGTATGTTGATGATTGAGGGGTAAACTGTATATGCGGCACACTCATCGAGATTGAAAGGAGGAGTGGCTGATGGAGGCTAGCCCGTTTACTGTACATCATTGTGAGGAGTGGGGGAAGGAGAGGGTTACAAGAGTGATTGGGATGTGGCGAAGGGATAAGATGTCTTTTGTGTGCGTTTATGGTCTTGCGGAGGGGGACAGTCGGGTGAAGAATGAGTTCCTATGTGAAGTGTTAATTCCAGCATTAACTGTGTTGTATCATACGTCGTAGGGATGTGAAACCTAGGGGAGCAGGATACTGTTCTGGTGTTTTGAGGGATCTGCTAACTGGGGTGGGGTTGGTGGATGTGAGGGGGGGTGGCGTGGGAGGTGGAGCACAGCTGCACAGCTGGACAGGATTTATGTAACAAGAAAAGCAGTGGTGCGGAGTGTAAGGGTTCTGGATGTGTTTTTTCTGATCATAGAGGTGTTTTGGTGGATTTGGGATGGGAGGGATAGCCAAACAGATATAAGAGTTATTGGAAATTGAATGTTCAGTTGCTTCAAGATGTTGAGGGGAGGGTCCTATTTGCATAATGGTGGAAAGGCTTATGGGAGGGGGTGGAAGTCAATGGAGATGTGTTGAGATGGTGGGATACGACGGCGAAGACGAGAATTAGAGAGTTCTATGTACTACAGGGATGGCACGAGAATCATTTGGCTTATAGGCTTATTAGGTACCTTGAGGGGCAGTTAAGGGAGTATTATGAGAGAGGAAGGGGGGGATGGGAGCCCCAGTGGCAAACATAGAGGGAGTGAAGGAATGCCTAATGGAACGGCAAAATGAGCGGTTTGATGCAGCAAGGGTTTAAGGGGGGGTTGGAGGAGGTCATGTGGGTTGATGGACAGTCTGCATGTGTCCGGCGTGGGTAGGGAAGTCGGAGCGTTGCAATGGAAATTGCGGGTTTCAGGGTTCTTGAGGACATCGAGGGGTATACGGAGGGACAGGAGTTAGTGACAATGGAGGGGATGGGAGGGTATGTTGATGCTTGGGTTAGTGCGTATATGAGGAAAAGTTTTGTGCAGACTACAAACTTTTTGCAAAAGTTTTGGGAAATCGTATCAAGAAAGTCATTGGAAAGGTAATAGTGAGGGGTCAATATGGGATTCTGGGGAAATCAATGTATGAGGGGCATGGGGTAATTAGAAGGTTTATTGAGGGCTTGTGTGAGGGGGAATAAGGGGTACTAGCTTTGGGATGGAGAACGGCATATGACAGTGTCGAGAGGGAGGCTCTGTGGAGAATCATGGAGCGGCAGGGGTTTGGGGAGGACATTGTAAATTGGGCGCATACTTTATATCAGGGTGCTGGGATGTGTGTACAGATTAATGGGAGGGTGGGGTTGCATGTGACAATGGGCAGGGGATTGAGGCAGGGATGTCCATTATCACAAATATTATTTGCATATTTACAGAATCCATTTTATAGGGCAGTGGAAAGGTGCATACGGGAGGGGGTAAGGGAGGACATACCAGGTGGGAGTCCTGGTATCATAGGTTATGTTGATGACACGACTGTCCTAGTGAGTGGGAGGGAGGGATTGGAGGTTCTGGAGAGAGTCGTAGATGTTTTTGGGAAGGCAACAGGTATGGCAGTGAATGTGCATAAATCAAAGCACATGAGATTAGGTGACTGGGATGGGCGGGAGGGCGTAGGTGAGGGGGTGAGGTGGTGTGTCGTAGACCGGTTGAAAATTTGTGAAGTTGTGTATATGGGTAATGCTCAGATCATTGTCCTCATCACTCTCGGGCCGTATGGACAGCTGCGCAGTAGCTCCTGAATCAACTGATTTCTGTGCAGTTTTCAGAGACCACTACAAGTCACAAGATGGTGGACCGTCAAGGCAGGAGAGTAAACACGGTCTGTGTTGCATTCACACAAGGCTCCCTCAGTGTTTCTACAATGCATAAATTGATGCCATGCATTATACGCGACGTCTACGGCATCCCCAATGAAGAATTATATGGTGTAGCTTTGAATGGGATGTTTAGGATGTTTATAAAATTCGTGAATGCTGGCTTCTACAACAAGATTGTGGAAACTTTTCAAGCAAGGAGAATGGTGGTGAATTCAGCTGTGGAAGTGTGTCTACATGACGTGTCGACGTATGTCACCTGGGTCAAGGTGAGAAACGTGCCTTTCGAGGTGGAGGAGTACGATCTGCAGGATGTTTTTGGCAGATAAAGAGCGGTGCATGCAGCGACCAAGGGAGTGTGGAGAGAGGGCCCATACGAGGGGTTCCCTGAGGGCTCCTTCACCATCAAGATGACACTCTGCCAGTCGATTCCCTCTTACGTACGTCTGGAGAAGTGTAGGACCCAGGTGTTTGTTCATTATGTGGGCCAAAGGAAGACTTGCAGACTATGCAACTCTTTTGAGCATATGGCTGCCCAGTGCCCCCGTCGACTGGTTGTCCACTCATGGGACCATTCACCTGTGGGCCTACAGGCTGAGGCTTTCGTGACTGAGCCTGGTACCTCAGCTGGGCACGTTCTCAGGCTTTGGAGTGACGAGACGCAACAGGAGGACACGCAGTCTACGATGTGTGCCACCCTGTCAGTGGATGCATTGACCGCGCCCACGCCTACAGTGGATCCTGTGTGGCCTGAGGTTTTGCCACAGGATAAGTTGCTGGAAGACGTGTTGCAGGACCTTCTAGATGGAACAGAACATGGTCCTGTTGTTTTGACGGCGTGTCGTGAGTTAGCGACTGAAGAATCCCCTAACATGGAAATGCAGGACAAAACCACGTTCGTACGGATGCATGAGGTGGTGGTGGAGGTTCACCAGGAGCTTTGTCTAGCAGGGAGATGCATGTGGATGGCAGCTCCCGCAAACGATAGGCGGGAGCGTCGGATATGGACGATGTCTTGACACCAGGACAGCACTCGGGGAGGAAATCGTTGGCGAAAGTGGCTGAGCCACCTATCACAGAAGGGATAGTTTCAAGGTCCCAGCATAAGGGTAGAGTACGGGGGGAGGGGGGTCTCGAGAAGCCGAAGGACAAAGACAGGCAGTCTAATGTGCGTGTGGGAACAGGAAAGACCCAAAAACATAGGGGTAAGCCACCTTTTTTATGAATTCAAGTGCGTTACTATCAATGCCAATGGCCTAAGGACGGAAGTTAAAAAAGTGTGGATGGAGTGGTTTTTGCGTCGTTACGATGTGGATGTATGTTTTATGCAAGAACATAATTATAAATTTGGTAGAGAGTTACGGCTGAAAGGCCACCGAATGTATGTAAGCAATTCTTTAAAATTAAAGTGTGGGGTGGCTATAGCGGTGAAGAAGTCCAGCCCTTGGAGCGTCTTGGGATGGGAGGAGGGGGGAGATGGACGGGTGGTAAGGGTGGATGGGTATTGGGGTGGGGTTAGAGTTTGTTTTATCGGAGTTTATATGCCAGCGGACAGTAACTCTAAAGTTAAAGTAGACTTTGTGAGGGAGGCTTTAACGTTTCACATTAGGGGTTTGCCTTTAATTTCGGTCTTAGGTGGGGACTGGAATTGCATTATCCGCCATGGGCATGTTGAGCCGAGGGGGGCGGGGTGCATTCTACCTGTCCTGAGAAATCTGCTGGGGGATGCAGGGGTTTATGATGTAGTGGGGAGGGGTGGGCGGGGGGTGGAACATACGTTTGTGCGCAGAGGCTACGCGGCCCATCTGGATAGGATTTATACAACACAAGGTATTCGAGTTGGGCGCATACAGACCCTTGATCTGGGGTTTTCCGATCACCATGCAGTGCTAGCGGACTTGGACTGGGATGGAATGATCAGGGTTTATTCAGGGTATTGGAAACTGAATGGGTGGCTCTTGGAGGGAGAAGGGGATGGGTCCGCTTTTCAGGGATGGTGGAAGAATATCTGGGAAATACGGAGGGCAGATGAATGTTTGTTGGAATGGTGGGAAACGCGTGCCAAAACCTGGAATAGCGAGTTATTATAAGAAGCGGGGAAAGGAGGAGGCAAGGTGGAGGTTTGGGCTACAAAACTATTTGGAGGGGCAGCTAAATGATTACTATGTGGGGGGTGGAAGTAGTAGGTATGACGAAATTGAACATCTTCATAGTCGACTTGCAGAAATTCACAATGAACGTTTTAATGCGGTTCGAGTCAGAACAGGTATGGAAGAAGTGCTCTGGGGTGACAAACCTTCCGGTTGTGTCTTGCGCAAATTTAGGGTCAGACAACAGGCGACGTCCCTCTTGCAATTGGAAGTATGCACGGGTTTGGGTGGTTACCTGCCGGGTCAAGTGCTCCTCACCACGGACAGCATGAGTTTTTATGCTGATCTATGGTTTGAGGAAAAGCATCGGCAGGGAGTAGGGGGGGGGGTCCATGCGGGTGGCCTGGTGGGGAGGGATTTCAGAAAAGTTATAAGTGACAGGGATAGAACGGTACTAAAGGTAGAATTCGAGTGGAGGAGGTAGAGGAGGCGATTTTTAGTATGAGTAAAGGAAAGGCACCAGGTATAGATGGCATTTCGAATGATTTTTATAGGGCGCATTGGGGAAGTATAAAGCATTGTTTGGTTGATGTATTGAATTGCAAGCTCACGGAGGGGAGGTTAGGTATGTCGCAAAATACGGGGGTAGTTGTTTTGGTGCCCAAAAAGGGAGGGGGGAGGGGTCTGAGTGCATATAGAGCAATGTCTCTTATGTGCTCGGACTATAAAATCTTTGCAAAAGTTTTAGGAAACAGAATGAGGAAGGTTATGGGGTCGGTTATTGACGAGGGACAGCTAGGTATACCAGGTAGGAGCATGAGGGACGGACATGTACGTATTAGGGAATTTTTGGAGGAATGTCAACGGGGGGGTGTCCTCGGGCTTGACTGGCAAAATGCTTACGACTGTATTGATAGAGATTCATTGAGGCTTATTTTATTGAAGCAGGGTTTTGGAGAGGAGATTGTAAGAAAGGTTGATACCTTGTATGTCTCGGCTATGATACGTGTACAGGTAAACGGTAAATTGGGGCAGCCGGTCCATATGGAAAGGGGTTTGAGGCAAGGGTGCCCCCTCTCCCAGCTGCTTTTTGCTTGTATGCAAAACCCCTTTTATGAGCTGGTGGATGGTGGTTTGAGGCGTGGGACGTGGAGCAGTGACCATGCAGCGTGTGTGGTCGGGTACATAGATGATACCACGATTTTGTTAAAAGGGGAGGAGGATTCGCGGATCGTGGGATGGATTGTTGAGTTCTTTTGGGCAAAGTCTGGCATGTGCGTCAGTAAAGCAAAATCGAAATTATTGAAGGTGGGTACATGGGTGAGGGGGGGTTGGGCGAAAAGTATGGGTGGTCAGTCATGGTGCAACTTAGAATATGTGGTATCGTGTACATGGCAGATGAGAGGGAGGGCCGAAGGGTGAACTCTGAATTGGTGGTTAACAAGGCTTTAGATCGACTTCGGGGGTTAAGAGCTGGGGATGTATCTTTGCAACAGAGGACAGTAGTGGTTAATACACTTGTTTATAGTAAAGTATGGGGTGTGGCTGAGGTGTACCCTTTAAGAGACGTGGATATTCAGGAACTGCAGAGAAGGGTCTTACATTATGTTTGGGGTTTCGGGAGAGCTTGGTTAAGCTGGAAGGTTGTCATGACCCATGTTCGTCGTGGGGGTTTAGGTCTCTTGGCTTTGGGGCCACGAGTGAAGGCCCTCTTTGTTAAGCAGCGGTTCCTCAGGGTGGGCGGTGAGAAGGGCATCCGAGTGGGTCGGGTAATGATCGAAATACGTAAATGGTGGAGCAGCAGGGGATTAATCGAGTGTGAGGACATGCTACGTTTGTTGTTAAAGTTGAGAAATGCGCAAAGGATCCGGGTGGGGCAAATGGTCAGCATATGTTGTCGTGGGGAAATTGTACAGGGATTGTCTGTATTTCTGCTGTATAATTGGGGGGAAATATGGGACGGATTTTGAAAACTTAAGTTGGCACCAAGGGTTCGTGAATTGGTGTACAGATTTGTCATGGGGATTTTAGCATCAAAATCGGTCTTAAATAGGATGGGTTTGGTAAGGGAGGCGGATTGTTTACGTTGCAGTCTCGAAGAAACAGCTTTTCATGCAGTCTACTTTTGTGATGCCTTGGACAAAGTTCGTTCGTGGTTGGGGCGGGTTTTCGATTTTCTTAGTGGGGGAACTATCTCAACCTTACGGGCCTTAACATTAGACCTTAGCGGAGTATCAAGTGAGGTAAGAAGAGCAATAATGTACGTGGTGGCTGATTTCCTCTATATATCGTGGGGTATGCGGGAAACCGGGGGATCAGTTAGGATCAGGGCAATTGCGGCAGGTATTTACGGAACGTATTGCAGAAATAAACTCATATATGGTAGAAGTTGGGATAATAGTTTTCCTGCAAACTATCGAAGTCTTACTGTTCAATGGTTGCTGCAACTGGGGGTGGGGTAAGGCAACGGGGGGCTGGACTCCCCCCGTGGTAGCACCAAACGGTATGTTCGAGACTTCAGGGTAGAGGACGGGTTTTAGGGAGTGATGTGTATGTATTATGAATGGTTCCGTGCGTCTGTGTGTGTATGGTTGTGGCGTTATGTGGAACTGAGATCTTGGATTAATCCTAAAATGGTCATGCATCCTGATAATACAGATAAAAAAGCAATTTTTCAGTATATGTTCCAGCCTCTAGCAAGACTGAACCGGTTCCCGACTATGGCCGGGGCTTGGTGAAGTATGTTGGGTCTTTCCTGGGATTCCCGTTAGGTTTTGTTTAGTCATTTGTAAGCGGAAGCCACGCTCATATCACCGCTAAAAGCACACGTCATACTGGCCTTTAAGGGGAATGTTCATAAGCAGACCTTTTGGTGATGGTGGTAAAATTTTGATGAAGGGCAAACAGTTTCAGTTACCTAAGATTGTTTTTGTATATATAGTAGCGGTCACCGCTGTGAGGGGGGGGAGGTTGAGATGTATAATGTCCTATATTGTAATCTTTGGGCATTCAAGTTCCTCAGGCAGCAGCTTTTGTAGGATATGTTGTTCTGGCACCCAGTGATTTCACATGTATTTATTTTTATCATTTATGGTGCATATAGTCAGTTGATGTTCAATTAAGCACCTTTACTAATATCACTGTATACAAGTAAGGTATATTTTTTGTGGGTTTATAATTAGTTTGAGAAACTAAATATGGGGTTGGTCGGGGTATTAGGTGTCTTAGTGTTTCCTCATATGTAATCATACATGCTAGATCTGTAAAAGTCTTATGTTAATTATTAAAGGCTTTTTATATATTTTGATTCTTTTTTCAATATATTCAAAACCAAAAATAAAGAACACCATATTTCAATTTCAAGAGTCATTAGGTTTCTGATAGTTTTTCTTATATAATCATAGTACCAATGAGTGTGCAATGTATTAGTTTATATGTATATAAATTTTTTTTATGTACCCATAGTACCATTGAGTGTGTTTTTGTATATAAATTTTTTTATATACCCATAGTACCATTGCATTAGTTTATATGACATTCTTTTTGTATATAAAATTTCATAGACAATATGAACAAGACTGTCAGGTTTTGTTACATAGTTATCTGGGCTTTAAGGTATTGATCCAGTAGTCCTCTGTTTAGTTATATATATATGTAGTTGTCTTATATAAAGTTTTTTTTTTTTTTATATTTTATTTAAAACCAACAATAGACAATAGACAAAAGGAAAAACCATAAAGATGACAATATATGAACAATAACTGAAAAAACGTTACATTAGATATTGAAACATTAACGAATAACATTACAATATAACAAATATGACCACTATTACCTACATATAAAATCAGATACCGAAGCTTAAAATTGTCCTATACTAGCTACATGTGGATAAGTTAACTTTCGCAAAAACATGCAACCTTATTAACTCTTCCTCAAATTAATCATCCTTGCTCTTAATTTACACTAGAATAATAAAATACAAGTATAATAAAGAGCAGTTTGAATCAAAGAACATTCCACAATTAACATAAATTTACCCTAACCTAAGCCTAGTATTTCATCTGTATTATAAATGTCTAATCAACACGAAAATTTTACCACATTCCTCTAACTATATTTGTTGGTGTACATGATACAACCTTGTATTACCATAAAGAGAAAAAAAGAACAATAAAAAAGGAAAACCCACTCTTCACCTTTAAAATCAGACTTCAATTTACCATTCATGTACATACATATAAATAAGTATATAAAGTATATTGTCACATTGAACACAATCACTTACAACGTCAGTTATAATATTACGTCAACTCAACCACGAATAACTTCATCCATTCTTACAACTTCAAGGTTCGTAAAACTCTTAAACTACATACATAGTATTACCACCATCTAGACAAATTAAAAAGAAAAACAATACTCAAATATATCAAAACACACTATGCTTCTATTGGCACCAAATCAATTGTGCTTACAAAAATACATTGTAAATTAAACAAACATAAAAAGCCCTTTTTGACATTTACACATTGTTTCAAAATCATAAATGCGCATAGAAAATATGTATTGAATATCATTGAAAATGTTCATGAAAAAAAACATTAAAGGTATATACAAGAAAGTAAACATACCTACAATACATACATATACATACATATACACACATATACATATATATATATATATATACATATATATATATATATATATATATATATATATACATATATATATACATACATATACACATATACATACACATACACATACATACACATACACACATACATACATACATACATACACAAGTACACACACACATACAACACATGCATATATATACACACATACATAGTTATAAGTCGATAATTCCAAATATAACTGTATTGTACTTGAAACACTCGGAACAAATAATGTTAAAATTGCAGCATTTCATCCCCCTTACCTGCCTTTCAACTCCCATCTCCCCCCATACACCCTTATTCCTACATTTTGTCCTATAAAAAGTTGCTGTTAATGCATTAATTCTTTCACACACGTTCGCTCCTCTCATAGCCCAAGACATATAAATATAATCCGTAATTATATACCCTACCGCATTCTCTACCATCTGATTCACCCCACCTATGTCTAAGCTTAAAACCCTCAACACCTGCAAACCCCCCCCTCCCACTAACCTTATTACCTTACCCAACCAAATCCTTATTAGTTCAATACATTCGCAAAAATACACTATATGGAAAACAGTCTCCCATCCACCACAAGCCATCCTCCCGTATTCTCTTATGGAATAAAACCATTCCAGACGGTAAGATCCCATGTAAAAATCTATACGTACTTTAGGTTTTAAACGTAATTTGTTCAAACGCCCCCAGATATTACGCCAATCTACTATCAAGGTTTCCCAATTTAATATGTGAAGGATCGCTCATGTTTATGATGACCCGTAACATTGCCTCACCGATTATGAATTCCCTACCCACCCACCACCGTTGCATATCCTGACGTATCTTATGAAGTCCGCCTTCCCTCGCCCCCCCCTCCCGCTTATAACTACGTTTCAAATACACACTCATAATCCTCTTTTCAACAGCTATAAGACCCAGCCCTCCTCGGCCAACCGGGAGCGTGACAACCGCTCTACCTAACCATTCGCTTCCAGTACCCCAAATGAATCTAAAAACGCGCTTTTGTAACCTTTGTATCTCACTACGAAGTATCGGATATATTGCTGCTACATGCCAAAGTTTACTATATAATAGGACATTCGTTGTAATTACTCTTTGATGCAAAGTTAAGTGTGCAGCTCGTAAACCACTGATGCGCTTCAGTACACCATCTACAATACGCACTGAATTTATTTGTTGTGCTAACTTGATATCACTTACATAAACGATCCCACATATCAGTAATTGGTCCACCTTTTTCCACCTTTCAACTACTTCACATTCCTCACTTAACCTATCCCCAAGATCCATATACTTCGTTTTCTCCTTATTAATTGACATGCCAGAAGCCTTTTCAAAAACATTTACTAACTTTTCCACCCGAGGCAAATCCCTGTTACCACTTACTAAAATCGTTGTGTCATCAACATATCCAACAATGCCAGCCCCCCCACCCCTTTCGTCACCAACCCCATTTGCTGCCAATAAGACCCTAATTCCTCTATAAAAGGGATCCTGTAAACACGCAAAAAATATTTGTGAAAGGGGACAACCTTGACGTAGACCCCTGCTCATCTGAATTTGTTCTCCTAACCTTCCATTTACCTGCACCCGCAAGGATGCATCTTGATACATTAATTTGGCCCATGATATAATTTCCTCTCCAAACCCCTGCCATCTCATAATCTTCCATAACGCTTCCCTTTCTACACTATCATATGCCGCCTCCCAATCTATAGCCAACACCCCCCCCACTCCCAATTTTACTCTTTCTTCAATAAAACTTCTAATCAAACCATGCCTGTCATACATAGACCTTCCCGGCACCCCATATTGTCCCTTATCGATCACTTTACCCAGGACCTTTTTTATTCTGTTAGCTAAAATTCTTGCAAAAATCTTATAATCACCACACAATAACGAAATAGCACGATAGTCTTTAACTGTTAATGGCTCACCTTTAGGCACTAAAACGACCACAGCCATCCGCTGCTGTGCCCCTAAAACCCGATCCCGCTTAAGGATATTGAATAATCTTACCAAAAATTCTTTTAAAACGCTCCAATTTTGGAGATAAAAGTCACTGGGCAACCCATCAATTCCTGGTGCCTTACCTAATTGCGCCCCGGATAAAGCTTCCCATGTCTCGCACTCCGTTATCGGCCCTTCCAAAACGAATCGATCATGCTCTGTCAACTCACACTGCACAAACCTTCCAATTGACTGTAATGCTATTTCACTTATTCCCACACATTGCGTTTTCAACTTAACCCAAGCATCAATATACCCACTCATACCCTCAGTCGACGTCAACACCTGGTCCACTTTATACCCTTGCATACCTACCTGAACATTCAACCCCATTAACTCCATTGCCTTGCGACGTGTGTGTTGACTCCGCAACACACACGCCGACGGCCGATCTCCCCACAAAACCTCCTCAATCCCGCCCTTAAGCCTTTCCCCATCAAACCTCTCATTTTGTAAATTCCGGATATTTTCCTTCAAACTTTCAATTTCAATAACAGGATAATTAGCATTAATTTGTGCATAACAGTCGCGCAACTGCCCCTCTAAATATTTTTGAAAACCGTATTGTAACTGATTATATCTCTTCCCTCGATTAATATAATATTCCTTAATACGTTTTTTAGCTATTGTTTCCCACCAATTAACCATGGCAACATCCCCTTGTGCTTCTACCACTAAACGATCCCACATATGTCTAAAAGACAAAAGACTATCCTCTTCCTTTAATAACTTTACATTCAATTTCCAAAATGATGGACCCCTCCGAGGCACACCCTCAATATCCACATCTATTACCACTCCTCTATGATCCGAAAAAAACACATCTATCACATCCACCCTCCGCACAGTAACCGCACAAGGCACGTACATTCGGTCCAACCTCGCCGCATAACCTCGTTTAATGAAGGTATGCTCTACCATCCCTCCCCCCCCACACACATCCTTTAACCCCACCCCGGTCAATATATCCCCCAATATACCCAAACAACACCCCGCACCTCTGGGCTCCACATCTTTACGACGTATCACGCAATTCCAATCTCCGCCTATTATTTCAACATTCGGTAAACCACGTAAAAAATAGACCAGCACATCCCGAACAAATTTAGTTTTAATACTCACGTCACCCTCAGCCGGACCATATACACATACTAAACTAATGGGAACCCTACCCCAAGTTCCATCCACTCTAATTACCCTCCCCTCCCCCCCTTCACTACGCCTTACTATAAACGGGCTAGTTTCCTTTACCAAAATGGCAGCCCCACCTTTCAAACGTGTCGCATGTTCCATGTACACATTATAACCACTCATATCCAACTCATAACCAGGCCTAAAATTATGTTCCTGTAAGAATACCACATCCACACCAAGTCGCACCAAATACTCATTAAACCACTTAAGCTTCCTCTCAGCTCTCAACCCGTTAATATTTATAGTAAAACACTTGAATTCAACAAATGGGTTTTCCTTTTGTCCCCGGCATTGACTTTACCCCAGTTCGTTTTGCAACCCCTCTGTCCCTCCCCCCTTTGTTGGGAATCACCTTTGCAATCCCTTGATCCTTGGGTTCACCATTCCCTCTCTGCTGTACCTCCACCCAAGACTTTTTCCCAGGGCGTTGGGCAGGAGTTAGCACATCATCAGAATCCGATGATGCTGCAGTCCTCTTTCGTGTCCCGCCCTCCACCTGCATTTTGACATCTGAAGCACCGTCCTGATGCACCTCCACCTCTACTGCATGCACCTTCAATCCTTCAGACTCTCTCGTCGACAAACCGTCATCTTCTGCCATATCATCATTCACAGCCTTCCCCAGAATTAAGCCTGGGTCTTCCACCTGATCTAGGACCGATTCCTCTAACAAGTCATCCAACGCCTTTACCAAAGACGCCGCCACTTCTTCACCCATATTAGGTAGTCTCTCCTCAAAAACCTTATGTATGTCCAATGACTGAGATTCTCCTTGAAGCGTTACAATTGGCGATTCGAGCTCCTTTTCTTTGTCCACCTCCTCACTCCATGACAACCGTTGTTGGGGCGGTGTAGCAAGAGACAGTTCTCGCTCATCGCCAACCTCGTCCACTGGCTGCTGTTGCTGCTGTTGCCGTTGCTGTTGTGCCGGGTACCCACTTCGTTTCCCACACTGCGCCGCGATGTGGTCATATGACCCACATAGCCGACACGTACGTTGTTGCCCCGCATACGTTACATAGACTTGAGTCCTTAATTCTTTCAACACAATATATGAAGGAATAGGGTGTCGAGGAGTCATTTTAACTGTATACGCGCCTTCCAGCGCACCTGCATACGGTCCAGTTGCCCATCTCCCTGCTGTGGCTACGTGAACCGTCCCATAAGTACGCAGTTCACTGGTAATATCAAAATCAGTCGCCTCAAAAGGCACATTCCTGATTTTCACCCAGGTGTAATGTCGAGATACATCATGAAGTCTCACCGACACAGCTGTATTAACCGGTATGATGGTCTCCTGATACTTGTCGACCACTGCCTCGTAGACTTGTGCAGACGTCATTTTAACGAAGATTCTTGTCATTCCATTTAATGCGACACCACATATCTCCTCATTTGCTATACCATAGGTATCGCGAATGATCGCTGGTAATAATAAATCCATGTTGGATCCTGTGACAGCACCACGGATCATCTCAATGCAGACAGTGTTGATTCTTCTTCTGCTATTCAGCGCCATGTTGGAGAAAATAAAGTTTCCACCAACCAACGCTAGGGGCAGCTCAATCAGGTAAACTGCGCAAAACAAACTCAAACAGGAGCGTCTGCGCAGCTCGTCCACACGGCTCGGAGGCGATGAGGACAATGATCTTATATAAAGTTATCATGTTTTTTGTTTTAAATCAATTATGTATGCCACACATGTATACTGTGTTTTAAGTCAATTGTGTATAAATTACATGTATACTGTGTTTTTTAAATAAAATAAAAAAAAAATGCTCAGATGGCGAGGGAGGTTAATTCCAAGGGTGTGGTAGAAATAATACTGGGAAGATTGACAGGGCTGGTCTTCCCCGGGGGGGGTGGGGGGTGTCGGAGAGGTCGATCGTGTGTGTGTGGAATAGTGAGTGAAAAGGGTGTTGAGGTGAGTTTTGAGTGTGGCACATTAAGAAGTGTAATAAGTTTCTAAAATAGGATTAACGCCAATTGTATGTATGGTAATCTACTGTTATATTTTGCATATTGTGTGTGGTAATATTGATTACGGTAATGGCATTGTAATTTGGAGGTTTATTCTAATAAATGCATGTATTTGCTTCAACTTGTATTCTAGGTGCTTTGCACTGCATAGTGTTGACGCTGTGATCCTGCACCATGTTAAGAGATATGTTGTGATATGTTTGTATTAATGTCTGTGCATTATTGTTTGTCACTGGTGATCTGAAATTCTCAGTTTTGTTATGAGAGTTAAGAGTTTAATGTACGTCAGATGGGGTAAATAAAGTTCGGCAACCGTGGAGTGTTATCTTAGTTTTTTGTGGTTAGGTGTGCGCTCGGCACAATCGTTATGTGTTACTAATGTCATGTTTATAATTTATGTTGTATTGCAATGTTGTCAATAACACTATGTTATGTCCTTATAATGTATTTGGTAAAGCTGTATAGAGCTTGAATGTCGCAGTTGCAGCTGTGTTCTTGATTTTATAGATTGGAATTGCTTTTTCTGTGCAGAAGCTTACATGTGTCATGTTTTTGAAACTTTTGGCATTGTAGTTATTTTGTATGTCTTTGTGACTTTCCTATACCACCACTGTTATGTAATACCTGTTATGTAACTGAAGAGATTAGGATAGTTACAGAAATTAATGTTTGATCTTTGCTGTGATCATTAAGTGTGTGCATGATGTGGATGTATTTATAGATAGGTGTTTGTGTGTGTGCCAGCAATTTCATCAATTTGTACAATGTGTGTCAGTAAGGGGTATGGATGTATTTGCGTGGTTGTTACGCACTCCTTTTTTTGCATGAGGTTTAAAAAAAATTCTGCACTTGAGATGTGAATATTCGTAATCTTGTTTATATTCTGTATTGTGGTATTATATACTTTTTATACCTCATTGTAATTTATATTGTTTTTTAAATAATATATATAAAAAAAAGATGTACCCTTCAATAAATCACAACTAAATAACAAATGCAAAGATAGGCTAAATATCTCAAAACTGTTGCTGGCTACAACCCCAACTATGGTGCTAATGTGAGAATCGTTAGAATTATGTACATAGCCTGTTAAGTCCTTAATTGATTATGCTGCTCCCCTGAATTATTCCTGGCTGTCCCAACTCTACCAAGGTTTTTAATAAGTGGAAAGAGCTTGAAATTTCTAGTACAAAATGAGCCAGACACTGTCACCAAGAATATTACTAAATGACTGGAAGTAGATGCACACAGATCTAAATGGATCATGAAGACATGCAATTATATTAAGTTTTATAACCTACATGATCTGTGTCACTGTACACAACAAGAACATTTCACCCCTCCATGGCAGTGTTCATTTAATATCACATACCTACAAGTCCCTCCCAAGAAGCTCATTGCTAGTAATCCCTTCCTTAAATCACTTGTTAAAGCAACTACTCAAGAAGAAATTTCTCGCCTAGCTGGTAGTAATAAGTTATTACAAGATATATATACACTGATGGATCTAAACATGGGTCTTCTGGCAGGGCTTCATCTGCTCTTGTTGTCACCTCCGTAGTTAAGAACCTATAATAAATTGAGTTAGGCATAAGAATTAAAAACTGTGCGTCTACACTGCTAACTGAATAGTCTGCAATCCTAATGGCGCTAAAGCTAACTTATGACACTCAGCTTGGCTCTATCATCATTACTGATTCTGTGTCATCACTGAAGGCTCTTGACTCATATTAATGACTCTAACAACATGCTCATTGGAGTAGCCAGGTATAGATACTCAAAAATCCGGGAAAAAGGAATTAATGTACAATTGCCAAGGATCCCATCATACATTGGATTTGAGGAAAATACTGTATATTTTCTGGAAATACAGTAATTTGTAGGTAAATAGATGGCCTATATTGTATATAATAAAAATTGTTATCGAAAATGGGAAACCCTGCGCCTGCACAGAAGGCAGTCGCCATTTTGTTGTTTGAATGGAGTAACAGACGTTAGTTAATAATAGAGGTAAAACTGGATTGACACCTCTCAAATAGGAGGCGAAATTGTTGGATGTGCATTCCTGCATAACTTGAGATATCAGGCGACTGGACAAGACAGCTCCAGGAACCTCAGATAAGCTGTCTAATTTATGTTTAAATTCTGGCCAGTAAATTTTTCATAATTGTAGACAAAAGGGGGGGTCCTGTACATGACACATTAATCTCCAGTCAAATTGGTGAGTGATTTTAAGATATTCTCCTTCTGTTATGTGTATGTGTATATATATAATCCTTTTTCAATTTTAATATACAGTCCACAAATTTATATATTTACCAGTATTCCTGGTGATGTATATTTCATTTGTAATTAATAGGGCCAGAGCAACTTGTGGATATGACAGTGGTAGGTATCGAAGGGGGACATTTTTTGCGACCTAGGTATCCCAAATTCCTACTTGTCTAACTGATAAATAATAATTATATTTGTTCATTTACTGTTATGTACATAATGATACATTCAGATAAAAGTAATATTCCACATTTAATTTGCCCGTTGGTCCTTATTGAACCGGAGGTAATTAGTGAAGTCATTAATTGGTTAATTACTTAATAATTTTATGTGAAATGACAGAAGGACGTGAATGTTAAGTTCACAAATTTACTTAATGGATTATAATTATTACAATATTAATTTGCATAAGTCAAGTGTGGCTAAAGATTATGTTAATGTGTATAAGTGTATGTGTAATTGATAAGCCAAGTGTAGCTAATTATATTAATGTGTATAAAATTAATTTTGCAAAGCCAAAGCGGCTAGGATGTATATTAATGTATTTGTACAATATTAATTTGATAAGACAATTCTGGCCAAGATTTATATCAGTGTATGTGTAATTGATAAGCCAAGTGTAGCTAATTATATTAATGCATATAATATTAATTTTGCTATGCCAAATTCTGGCAAGGATTTATTAATTTGTATAATATTAATTTTGATAAGCCAATTCTGGCCAAGATTTATATCAGTGTATGTGAAATTGGTAAGCTCATGTACATTTAAAATTTATATTACAATTTTTTATATGTAATTGCTAAGCTCAAGTAGCTAGGATTTATTCAAAGGTAAGTTGTATCAGTGTTGTAAGTTGTAATCAGTGTTATTAATAAAGTTGAATTTAATACATTGCATCATGGCTGAAAATAAGGAAATTAATGTAGAAGACAAACATATGGAATATAGAGCAAAAAAAGCATCACTGCAAACTAGAAAAGGGCATGTAACAAAAGCATACAATAAATGTTTGGAATTAATGAATCAAAAAACTGTGAATACTGATGATTTAAAATTGTATTTAGATGCTTTAGGGAATAGATATGATTCATACAAACTATATTACAACAAATATGAGGGAGATTTGTTAGTAAACTGTGTAGATGAGACTGAAGTAGGTCTCATGATTAATCAGTATTATGAATTAGAAGAAAAGATTCTTTCTTGTAAAAGTCAGGCTTTGAATAAATTAAAATGTGTAAACCAGGCAGTTAATCAGTCTGCTCCAACAAATAAGATGTCTTTGCCAAAACTCCCAGAATTATGTTTACGTATATTTAATCCTGGAGAAAACTGGGAGGAGTTTTGGTCAGTTTTTTAAAGCAGCTGTGCATGACAGGAGTGACCTAGCCTATGTAACTAAATTATTTTACCTCAAAGGACAGGTAAGAGGAGATGCTCACATACTTATAAAAGCCTTTCCCAATGTAGATGACTCTTACAAGGAAACAGTTGGCTTGTTGAAGGTCACTTATGGTAATATAGAACAAAGTAGGTTGAATTTAGTGAATATCATTGTTAATTTAAAATCTCCAGATCACACTTACAAAGGTTTACAGCAGTTTAGAGTTAAACTGGAGAGCACTCACAACACTTTAAGTAATAAATATAATCTGAAGGAATCAGACTGGTTATTGAGTGCCATTGTACAGAATAAATTGAACTATAAAACACTTGAATGGGTCTCCAACAAATATCACAAGGGTTATTTTGGTCTGGAGGAAATAAGACTAGGTCTACAAGAATTAATTGTTCAGTTACAGACCAGCCAACTAACTCATTTTAAAGATGCAACACATAATAACTCTGAGGTATCTGTCAAGTTTCACAAAGGGAAAATTATCCCAATGTTAATAATGAAAATTCATTTTCTAAAAAGAGTTGCATAGGTGCATATCAAGTAGCAGGAATCAGAAATAATGATTCTCCACAAGGTAAGAAAAATAAGTACCCTCCTAAGAGTAGCCCAGTTAATAAGAAACCAGTCAAAGAAAAGAGAGATTGTCTCTACTGCAAGGGTATTCATTTTTCTAAGAATTGCAATGCATACAATTCATGGAATGATAAAGTTGAAAGATTGGAGGAACTTGACAGATGTATCAGGTGTTTAGGTAATCACAATGTAAAGGATTGTCATGCCAAATTAAACAACTGTTATCAATGTCACAAAGGAAGACACCATATAGTCATGTGTAAAGGTCTATATGATAATGTTGATAATAATGATAATGTTGACAATCCTGACACAACAGTGGCTAATGTAAAAATTGCTACTAATGTTAATAATGATGGTTTTGCTGAAGTAGCCTTACCTGTGTTACAGGTAAAAATTGATGATAAAAGGCATAAATCAAAAAATGTAAATTCATTATTAGACCAGGGATACCAGCGTACTTTCATTAAACGTAAATGTCTTAATGGTATGAAAGTACAGATGGGAGATCCCACAACTTTAAATTCATCTGGTTTTCTCTCGGATAAAAGGGCTCAATTGTATGACACTGTTTATGTAACTGTCAGGTTGGGCAATGAGAAAAAACGTGTTAATGCAGTAAATGTAGATAGACTTTCAGAGAAAATATCTACAGTAGGGCTTAGTAAAGCTACAGACTTTCACATAATGTAAATTTAGCATCTTCTGGTATAAGTGATGATTCTGTAGGCCCAATAAATATTTTGATAGGTAGTGACTATTATGCCTCCTTTGTTAAGGGTATGGTAAAGAAATGTGGTGTCACCCTTTTGAAGACTGCAGGAGGCCATGTAATGTATGGTAGGATTCCTCGTGCTAATAATTCAAGACTAGAGGAAACTACAAATACCATAACTGTGTGTCTTACTCATGAAATCGTGCTCCAGTATAATTCTTCCATAGAGGATGGTGTTGAGCCAGTGCATAAATTGTGGGAATTAGACAGCATTGGAATAAATGTAAATGAAGAAAGTCCAGACGATTCTTTTACTTAGGAGCAATACCTGAGAGATGTAAAATTTGAATCTGGACAATACTGGGTACGACTTCCGTGGAGACTGAACCATCCAGAATTGCCCACTAATTACAGAATGGCATATGGGCAGTTAAAGGCTCAGCTCCGTGAACTGAGTAAGACACCAGAATTGTTAACTGCCTATAATGATATAATTGCTGAACAGTTATTTAATAAATTTATAGGAGAGGTACCTCCTGAGCAAGCCTAAATTTATGGTCACTATTTGCCACATCACGGAGTGAAGAAGGATTCTAAGACCACTCCTCTGAGAATTATGTTTAATTGTAGTGCCAGGAGTAACAAAAATGTACCTAGTTTAAATGACTGTTTGATGACAGGTCCGTCGTTGATGGAAAAATTAGGAGATATCTTATTAAATTTCAGGGTGAAGAATTATGCCTTTACGGCTGACATAAGTAAAGCTTTCCTAAGAGTGGGTTTACAAGAGGCTGACCGGGATTGTACCCGCTTCTTATGGCCTGAGAATCCTAGTGACCCACTTAACCCTCTGAAAACCTTTCGCTTTAGGAGAGTATTATTTGGTGCTACATCCAGTCCATTCCTACTTCAAGCGACGATAAATGCACACCTTAAACGTATGGAAAGTCCATTGAATAAAGTAATGAGTAAACAATTTTATGTGGACAATTTCCTGGGTGTGACGTCAACTGAAGAGGAACTGTTAATGACTTATGGAGAGGCTAATGAAATAATGCAAAGTGCAAATATGCCTCTGAGGGAATGGATTAGTAATTCGTCCAAATTAAAGGACAAAATAAATAAAGATTACCCTGGAGATGAAGTGCCAAAATGCAGTAATGTATTGGGATTAACTTGGGATACTGAGAGAGATTTGTTAATGTTAAAAAATAATAATTACAGTATGCCGAATAAATTAACTAAGAGAGTTTTGCTTGCTGAAGTTTCCAAATGTTTTGATCCACTAGGTTTAGTGTCACCCCTTACTATAAGAGGGAAATTATTAATTCAGGAAGCATGGAAACTTAAATGTGCTTGGGATGAAATTCTCCCTGAGGAATTCATTAACAGGTGGGATGAATTAATTGGTGATTATGAAAAAATTCCAATGTTGGAGTTCCCACACCAGGTGGCCAATCCAAATGGGAAAAATGTACTCCACATTTTTTGTGATGCTTCAAAATTGGCATATGGAGCAGTTGCTTACCTTCAATGTAATAGTGCTATTTCTCTTGTTATATCTAAGGCTAAAGTGTCTCCAATTAAATCATGTACCTTGCCTCAGTTGGAATTAACAGCCATTTATGTAGGTGTCAAATTAGCTAATTATATAAGAAATAAGTTGCAGGAGATAAATATTAGCGACACTCTAATTTGGTCTGATAATGAGGTATCCTTACAATGGATTCGTAATGGAAACAGTAAAATTGTGTACGTACAAAACAGAGTCGCTGAAATTAATCAGATGCAAGAGAAGTATAATAGTTTGGGTCAGCATATGTTAACATTTAATCATATACCTGGTGAGGAGAATCCAGCTGATTTCTTGTCTCGAGGTTTACCTTATGCTAAATTTGTAAATGCTGTATCATGGCTTAAAGGACCGAGCTGGTTGGTAAATAAAGCTAATTGGCCTGTACAAAAGGTGTATATTGCTCCTGTTGAAATTACTGTGACCACCGCTCCAATAGTTTGTCCTTCATTAGCTTTTGATATAAATAGGTATTCTTCTTTACCCAAACTAATCAATGTAACTAAGTTGGTGTTTAAATTTCTAAACCAGATGAATATTTCATATAAGTTTTCACATCCTCTTGAATATTGGATAAAGAGGGTATAAGAAGAAATCTATGGAAATGAGATTAAATTGATGATGGAAAGAAAAATTGTGAAATGTTCCATAATAGAGAAATTGGGACTGTATTTAGAGAACAATGTAATTAGGTGCAGAGGTAAGTTACAAAATGCTGAATTGGGTGATTATGCTAAACACCCTATCTTACTGCCCAAAACTCATCATCTAACAAATTTAATTGTTCTAAATGCCCATAAAAATGTAATGAATGGTGGGGTACAAGATACCTTAAATTGTATTAGGGAAACTTTCTGGATTCCACAAGGACGGCAAAGTGTGAAAAGGGTGATTAAATCTTGTGTAATATGTCGATGTGTGGATGCCAGATCCTATATGTACCCAGGTCCTCCACCACTGCCAAATGAGCAATTTGAGTTGTTTAGCAGTCGTCATTTTGTTGTTTGAATGGCGTAACAGATGTTAGTTAATAACATGAAGAATTTTCTTTCTCTAGAGGTAAAATTGGGTTGACACCTCTCAAATAGGAGGCGAAATTGTTGGATGTGCATTCCTGCATAACTTGAGATATCAGGCGACTGGACAAAACAGCTCCAGGAACCTCAGATAAGCTGTCTAATTTATGTTTAAATTCTGGCCAGTAAATTTTTCATAAATGTAGGCAAAGGGGGAGGATGGGTCCTGTACATGACACATTAATCTCCGGTCAAATTGGTGAGTGATTTTAAGATATTCTCCTTCTGTTATGTGTATGTGTATATATATAATTCTTTTTTAATTTTAATATACAGTCCACAAATTTATATATTTACCAGTATTCCTGGTGATGTATATTTCATTTGTAATTAATAGGTCCAGAGCAACTTGTGGATATGACAGTGGTAGGTATCGAAGGGGGACATTTTTTGCGACCTAGGTGTCCCAAATTCCTACTTGTCCAACTGATAAATAATAATTATCTTTGTTCATTTACTGTTATGTACATAATGATACATTCAGATAAATGTAATTTTCCACAGGATTAATCCATGATACAGTTGATATGTTAGCCAAGAAGAGTACGCAGAAGGAGAATGTAGAATATAACTTTGGTATATCTGTGTCTACCATTAGGAATAATATTAGGAGAGAAGTAAATAATGAAAATGAATGTTATAGGAATGCAGTTAGAAGATTGAGTAGATCTATAACCCACTATGATAACACGAACGTAGTTAATAATGTTTATGGAGCAACTTGCAATGTAAACAGACTGACTGATGTTGTAGTGGTCAGGCTTAGGCTTGGTTACAAGTACTTCTGGCAGTTTGGGAGACACACAGTTGATGATCAAACCAAATGCAAATTATGTGGTCTGGCATATGGTCACTGTCTTGAACAATGTGCTTAATTATCTACTTATTGAGGAATATAGAGATAGTATAATAACTTATGTGACATGTCAAGATATCATATTAATGAAAATCAGATACCTGATGCACTAAGCAAATTTGCTTAGTATATCAGGTATCCTAAATTTGCTTGTAGCAGATACGTGAACTTTAGATATAAATTCAAATGTGCTCCTGTTAACCCTTTTGGGGCCTAGTTCCTAGGCCTTTTGTGTATCCATGTGCTCTTGCACTACCGCTGACAGGATGGATTTGAGGTGCATATTAAACTAGCCACCTTGGTGGCAAAATCTAAAAAAAAATCTAAATCGTCTCTTATTTTTAGTTTTTCCTTCTTTTTTCACTCTTTTGTGTTCTTTTAGTTGATCCCAGACTTCCGGCAGTTGGAGTATGAAGAGTACGACATAAAAATAAACATGCAAAATAATATATTCATCACAAAACAATATTTAATTAAAGACACCGAAAGTGGGTCTCCATGACGCACATAAATACCAGGGCCGGGCCCAATGCCAGGGCAAACTTAAGAATACAAAAAATACTTTCAACTAAAAGAACCTACGGCCTAAACATTGCCAAAAACACCACACACTTACCAACAACTTTGCTCCAGTACATCTTTTCAGCAACTGCTGGACTAGTGAGCCTGCACAGCTCTCTCAATCCCAGTCCCTTACCTGTCTCATACGCGTCCACCTGCCATTCAATTCGCTTCATTGCCCTCATCGATCCCAGGCCGTGTGGACGTGCTGTGCAGACGCTCCAAATTCAGTTGATTTTCTGCGCAGTTTTCCTGTTTTGAGCAATCAAAATGGCAGATAGACATGGTCGACATGTAAATACTGTCTGTGTGGAACTGGTACGTGGTACCCTAAGCAGTTCTACAATGCAGGTGCTACTCCCAACGATTATTCGTGATGTGTATGGGATACTCAGTGAAGAGCTTTATGGTGTGGCTGTTAACGGAGTTACGAGGATTTTCATCAAATTCATAAATGCTGGATTTTACTCAAGCATAGTTGACACATACCACGAGAAGAGGATGGCAGTGAATACAGCAGTGGAGGTATGTCTACATGATGTATCCAGCTATGTGACATATGTAAAAGTCAGGAATGTGCCCTTTGAAGCTACAGAGTATGATGTGGTAGCGGTATTCCGTCGTTATGGCAAGATTCATGCGGCGGAATTGGGAGCGTGGAAGGATGGGCCTTATGTGGGACTGCCCGAGGGATCCTTCAATCTGAAGATGACGTTACGGCAATCAATACCTTCGTTTGTTTTATTGGAAGAGTTCCGAATGCAGGTATACGTATACTATGCGGGACAGAAAAGGACATGTAGGCTGTGCGGATCATTTGACCATATGGCAGCCCAGTGCCATAGGAAACCAGGACGGAGGGAACAGATGCCAACACCGGTGGATCAGCAGTTGGGTCCTGTGGTGCCGGAGACAGATGCGGCCGAAAGGCAGGCATCGTGCAGTTGAAGTGAGGAAGTGGAAAAAGCAGAGGTGGAGATGGACTTATGTGCTACGTTACCTGTGGGAACGGGGCCTGAGCAGATGACGACGACAAGCAATAACGGTGAGCCTGTAATGCAACAGGATGGAATGCTGGATGAGGTTTTGAATACCTTCCTGAGTGAGGTGGAGGGGAGTCTGGATGATGAGTAACGTGGACGCTCATTGGAGGAGACTACAGACTCATCAGGAAGTGGGAAGACCGTGTGCAATGAGGGGAAGAAGCACACGGTAGTGGCTGTGCACGGAAGAGGAGGTTACATGTGGAGACGGAGGTTCGCACAAGAGAACGGCTGGGACGTCTGATATGGATGAAGTCTTAACGCCCGGGCAGAGACCTGGGAAGAAGTCTTGGAGGCCCAGGTTGGACCTCCAGGAGAGTGGGTGTAGGGGTACTGAAGTGCTGAAAGGTTCAAAGGACAAGGGGGGGGGGAACTGGACAGACAGGGTGACAAACGGGGCTCTAGTCAGCAGCCAGGTCACGCGGGTGCCATTCCAAGGCAACGGGGCAAGCCGCCTTTACTGTCATAATTTAAGGTTGTAACGATCAATGTTAAAATGGCCTGAGAGCCGAGGTTAAAAGAGTGTGGGTGGAATGGTTTTTAAGGAGATGTAATGTAGATATATGTTTCGTTCAGGAGCATAATTATAAGTTTGGTTGTGAGTTGTCTTTGAAAGGATATAAGTTGTATGTGAGTCGCTCTTTGAGGTTGAAAGGTGGGGTTGCTGTGGCTTTAAAGGAAACCAATCCATTACGTATTTTGAGGTGGGAGGAGGGGGGTAGGGTCGTGTGGGTGGAGGGGGGGAGGGTCGTGTGGGTGGAGGGTTTGTTTGTTTTATAGGAGTATATATGTCAGTGGATGGCATTGCACAAGTCAAGGAGAACTTTGTGAGGGATTTTTTGATGTACTATTTAAGGGGTTTACCTTTAGTCACTGTCATAGGGGGAGATTGGAATTGTGTTATTCGGGGTGGGGATGTAGAACCGAGTGGGGCGGGGTGTATGTTGGGCATGTTATGCAATGTGTTGGGAGACGTGGGAGTTTTGGGTGTTGTGGGGAGGGATGGTTGGCGGGTTGAGTATACGTTTGTTAGACGGGGTTATGCTGCAAGATTAGATAGGATCTATGCAACGGAAGCTGTACGCGTGTTGGGAGTCAGGACTTTTGATGTGGGGTTTTCTGATCATAGGGCAGTAATGGCAGATCTTGATTGGGAGGGTATGGTTAGGATACAATCAGGTTTTTGGAAATTAAATGCAAGACTTGTGAGGAGTGAGGAGGTGAGTATGGCGTTTGGGGAATGGTGGCAAACTTTTTGGGATTCTAGAGAGGTGGAGTCGTGTGTCTTAGAATGGTGGGAAAGGCACGCTAAGCCGGGTATAGCAGGTTTTTATAAAAGGAAGGGAAGGGAAGAGGGAGGGTGGAGGTATGGGTTGCAAAATTATTTGGAATATCAGCTAAATGGGTGTTATGAGGAAGGGGAGGGCAGCAATATGGAAACATGGTGCAACTCAAGGACAGGTTGGCAGAGTTACATAATGGTAGATTTGATGTGGTATGTGTAAGGGTGGGAATGTGCTGTGGGGGATAAACCTTCAGGAAGTGTTTTGCGAGGTTTTAGGGTAAAGCAGAAGGATTCGACTGTTTTAAACTTGGAGGTAAGTGAGGATATGGGTGGATATCATAAGGGACAGGTACTGAATACTACAGAAGCCGTGAGTAATTATGCTGATTTCTGGTTCCAAAGGAAGTGGGGGAAGGGGGAAGAGGGAGATGCTATTGAGGAGGTGTGGGGGGGAGAGGTTTAAGGTCATCTGGAGAGGAGGGCATGGGGATGGGAGGTGAGATTAGCATGGGGGAAGTTGAGGAGGCTGTGTTCAACATGAGTACTGGCAAGGCGCTGGGTATAGATGGAATTTCAAGTGATTTTTATAGAATTCAATGGGAGCACATTAAGTACTGTCTGGTGAGGGTCATGAATTGTATGCGACGGGAGTGACAGTTAGGACAGACTCAGCAAACGTGTGTAGTCGTATTAGTACGCAAAAAGCAAGAGGGAAGAGTATTGAGTGTGTACAGAGCTATTTCGCTAATGTGTGCCGACTACAAGATTTTCGCAAAGATACTGGGCAATAGGATGAAGAAGGTGTTAGGTGGGGTTATTCATAAGGGGCAGATGGGTATTCCGGGCAGAAGAATGAGTGATGGACATGGCCACATTAGGGATTTTTTGGAGGGTTGCAACGGGGGAGGGCTTTTGGGTATTGATTGGGAAAAAGCATACGACTGTGTGGATAGAAACTTTCTGAGGGCTAGTTTGTTGCGTCTCGGTTTTGGCATGGGAGTGGTGAGGTGGGTTGATACAATGTATTCATCTGCAATGGTGCGGGTACAAATTAATGGCAGGTTGGGAAGGCCTGTCAGGATGGAGAGGGGTTTGAGAGAGGGGTGTTCTCTGTCTCAAATATTGTTTGTGTGTATGCAGCATCCATTTTATGGTCTCGTTGAGGGAAGGGGGATTTTAAATGGGGAGAAGGATGGGTGTATAGATGTGGTGGGGTATGTGGACGATACCACTGTTTTGATAGCAGGAGTGGAGGGATTGCGTAAGGTGGAAAGTGTGTTGGAGCTTTTCGGGAGGGCATCTGGAATGCGGGTGAACAGAGCAAAATCAAGTTTGCTGGAGGTGGGTGCCTGGGTGGGGGGGGCTTGGGGTTGGAGTTTGGGTGGGAAGTGGTGGCTAGGCTAAAAATTTGTTGAGTTATATACATGACAGATGTGCGGGAGGCTAGGCAGGTGAATTCAGAGGTGGTGGTAGAGAAGGCAGTAAAAAGGTTAAGGAGTTTACGGGCAGGGGACGTCACCTTACAACAGTGGGCGATAATCATAAATTCATTAGTTTATAGTAAAGTTTGGAGTATCGCTGTGGTGTATCCACTGTGGACTCAAGACGTACATGAGATTCAGAGGAGGGCATTACGTTATGTTTGGGGTTTCGGGAGGGCATGGCTAAGCAAGGAGGTGGTGATGTTGAATATACGCAGTGGAGGAGTAGGCCTTTTAGCGTTGGGGCCGAGAGTAAAGGCCCTATGTGTGAAACAGAGGTTCGTTATGGAGGGGGGGAAAGAGGGGTTAGAGTGGGGAAAGTGATGGAGGATGTGCGGAGATGGTGGAGCGGAAAAGAATTAATTGAATGTGAGGATATGCTGAGGTTATTTTTACTGATTAGGGAGGTGGAAAAACTTAGGGTGGGGCATTTGGTGACGATGAACAGGAGGCCGGAAATCATACAGGGGGTATCGGTTTATCCCTTGTATGATTGGGGAATGATATGGAATGACTTTCGAAAGCTTAAGTTAATGCCGAGAGTACGGGAGTTTGTATAGATTTATGATGAGGATATTAGCATCGAAAGCTGTTTTGTGTTCAATGGGATTGGTGAGGGAACAGACCTGCGATCACTGTGGAGAACAGGAAACAGCTTTTCATGCGGTTTATTTCTGTGAAAAGTTGAGGGAGTTAAGGGTATGGTTAGCGAAGGTTTTTAGGTTGATGGGTGGAGGTGATGTAGAGACCCTGTGAGCCTTAACATTAGAAGTACGCGGGGTCTCAAGAGAAATGAAAAGGGCGATTATGTATGTAGTGGCGGATTTTCTGTATATTTCCTGGGGGATGAGGGACACGGGGGGGGGGGGAGAATTAGAATTAGGGCAATTGCGGCGGCCATATATAGAACGGTTTGCAGGAACAAACTTATTTATGGGGGACAGTGGAGGGCACGTTTTCCGGAGACCTACTGCAAAATTACGGTCAATGGCCTCATTCATTTGGCGAGCTAATTATACGTAAAGGACTGGTTTCCTTTATAAGCGGGTTGACATTAGTTTTTCGGAGGGGGAGTGTATGAGGTAAAGTTTTTTGCGAAGGAATGTGAGGGTCGGGAAGGTATGTACTGCGTGGTGCTGTGTTGACATGTAATTTTTGTGTGAAAGGTTTTGATAAGCCCAAGATTTGTATAAATTAGGGCCTTGTGATTAAAAGGCAGTTATAGAAGTCACTGTCCATGTTGGTCTACCAGTTTTTGCAAAGATAATTTTTCTGGTATATATTTCTGTAGTATTTATTGTAATTTTGTAGGGAATTTATTTCCTCTTAGATGGCTTTCATATTTGTTTTTACATTATTTGTTTTCCATCACTTTCGTAATGGTATTAAGTTTCGTTGCTGATGCAACGTATGCTGTAAACATCTTGCAGTTGTTGATGCTTTATACGCTTAAGCAATTTGTGTAATGCTTTTTTTTGTTATAATGTTTTCGGATAATTACCAGAATTTGTTCTTAAGTAAAATCTCATAAACAGTTGCATGTATATATAAAGTTACATAAATTAATGTTTGATCACTGCTGTGATCAATACGTGTGCGAATGATGTGGGTGTATTTATAGATGGGTTTTCATGGGGGGTCCCCCCTCTAACAGTTTTGTGTGCATGTGTCAGATATTTTATCATTTTGTATAATGTGTGTCAGTGATTGGTATGTATGTATTTTGCGTGTTTGTTACACATGCCTATTTTGTATTGGGTTTTCCAAAAAAAATTTCTCTTGCACTTGTGATATGATTCTTAGTAATCTTGTCCAGATCCTGTATTGTGGTGTTATTTAATATTTTATACTACCTTGTAATTTATAATGTTTTAAATAAAAAAAAAAATTCGCTTCCACATAAACACTGACACTGTTTTTATGGACCTTCATCACACTACACTCCACATTACAAATTTATTATAATAATGAAGAATCCTGTATAATAGTCCACCAGGCTTTGCAATTTCTCTTCGGAATCTCCCAATAACTCAGTTTCATCGGCAAAAAGTAACTGTGGTAACTCCCACTTGGCATTAAATACTATATATTTTAATCCAACACCTCTTCCCAACAACCCAGCATTCACTTCTTTTACAAACCCATATAAAAACATATTAAACAACTACAGTGGCATCACTTTTTCTGGATAATTATCTCCCTATCTCCTTCATATCATAACCTGAGTGTCACTATCCTCATAAAAACTTTTAAGGTTATTAGATGTGCAGTGGACCCTCGGTTATCGGCCATAATCCATTCCAGAAGGTCGGCTGACAACTGAAATGGCCGAAAACTGAATTAATATTTCCCATAAGAATTAATGGAAATACAATTAATCCGATCCAGACAAAAATATTCACAAAAAAAATTAACAATTATGTAAGTTTTACATACCTTTATTGAAGGCTATTGCTGGCTTCTGGAAGATAGGGAAGAGGAAAGAGAGAAGAGTTAGTGTTTGGAAGGGGAATCCCCCTCCATAAAGACTTTAGGTAGCAGAGCCTTCTCTGGGGTTACTTCCCTTCTTTCTTTTAATGCTACAATGACCAGCTTGAGAGTCACTGAACCCGTCTCAAAAATCTGTCCATAGAGGTCTGTTTTTGGCATCTCTTCAAGATTTCCCTGAAGTGGGACAGCGTTTTGTCACTGAACATGTTGCAGATATGCCTTCAGTTTGGTCCAAGTGGTGTTTCTCTACAGAAGCTTGCACCCTAGTCCACACTGCACACACCTTTTTAATCTGTCATTTACTGCTACAGTACATTCATTACTAACCTTAAAATACATATTTGTAGCCTTAATGTACTTATTTGTAGGAAGTCAGTGTAGGTAGCAGTAGATGTAAGTACAGTACACATATGTAGCCCGCCCCCTCCCCGGGCTACACTACACAGCAATATTACAATACACAGCCATATTATTACACTACAGCCATATTATTACCATGTTCACTGAGTTTAATCATTTCTAACAACTACCTTTAGATGCCATCATAAACAAAGGTAGAAGCAGTGAAAAATTCATGCCAAGAATTGTAAACAAAGGCATTTGAGAGGCGGTTACTGCACCATTCGCGAGATTCACAGTTTTCTCTAACGCTGCATCAGAGAAAACGTAATGTTTACTAACCATCCCACTCTCCACTCGATAACATATAAATTTATTTATTTATTTATTTATTTATTTATTTAGAAATTTTAGCATACAAACAGAGGTACAAAAAATACAGGTAAGAGCAGCATGCCAAAGCCACTTATATGCATAGCATTACGGGCTGGCTTAAAATTAACTTAAGATTAACTAAGCAATGATGAAATCAGTGATAAGACATTATTGTAAACAGATAACTATAAAATACAAATGAGTATTACAAAGACAGGTCCTATGGTTGCATGCATTGCTGTACATTCAGTAGAATGGAGTATTCTGTTAGGTAGTGTATTTAAAAAAATAAAGTTATTGATATAATTGTGATATAATTGTGAGGAACATTTAGGATATACAATTTATATGGTTCAGTTATTCAGTATTTATTTGGTTTTGAGTGAGTAAGTGAACTTTGAGAAGAGACTTGAATTTATAAACAGGTAGTGTTTCTTTTATATTTACAGGTAATGAATTCCAGATTTTAGGGCCTTTTATGTGCATTGAGTTTTTGCATAGCGTGAGATGGACACGAGGAACATCAAAGAGTGAGCTGTGCCTTGTATTATGGTCATGTGTTCTGTTGAGGTTGGCAAGGAGATGTTTGAGGGGAGGGTTAATATCAGAGTTATTAAGTGTTCTATGTATGTAATAAGTGCAATAATAAGTATGGATGTTTTGTATGGTGAGTAGGTTGAGTGTTTTGAATATTGGTGGAGTGTGCTGCCTGTAGTGAGAATTTGCTATCATTCTAGCTGCAGCCTTTTGTTGGGTAATTAGTGGTCTGAGATGGTTAGTTGTTGTTGAGCCCCATGCACAAATTCCATAGGTGAGATAGGGGTAAATTAGAGAGTGATAAAGGGCCAGGAGGGCTGACTGTGGAACATAGTACCGTATCTTCGATAGTATGCCTACAGTCTTGGAAATTTTCTTAGAAATTTGATGTACATGTGTATGAAATTTGAGTCTATTATCGAGGTGGATTCCTAAGAATTTTCCCTCTGTTAGCTTTGTGATAGGTGATCCGTTTATCGTTATGTTAAGAGGTACATCTGTAGCTCTGCTACCAAACTGAATGAAGTAGGTTTTGTCAATGTTTAGTTTAAGTTTGTTAGTCCTCATCCAGGTAGATATTTTCTGTAATTCGGTGTTTACAGTATTGGCTAGCGTGACTGGGCTCGGGTGAGAGAAGACGTATGTGGTGTCATCTGCAAAAAGTGTGGGTTTGAGTAGTTGCGAAGCATTTGGTAGGTCATTTATGTATAGGAGAAAGAGAAGAGGGCCAAGGACACTTCCCTGTGGGACACCAACTGTAATTGGTTGTGCGGAAGAGCTTGCCCCATTTGCGTACACATATTGGCTTCTGTTGCTGAGGTAAGACTTGAGGTAGTTGAGGGAGTGCCCTCTAATACCATAGTGTGACAATTTTACGTGGAGCAAGTCATGGTCAACTGTATCAAAAGCTTTACGTAAGTCAATGAAGATCCCCAGTGGGACTTCTTTTTTCTCTATTGCAGTGTATATATGTTCTAGCATGTGTATAATAGCATCATTAGTATTTTTATTAGGCCTGAATCCAAATTGGCAGGGGTTGAGAATGTTATGGGAGATGAGGAAGGAGTGGATTTGTTTATGAATTAATTTTTCGAAGATTTTTGAGAGAGGGTGTAAATTGGATATTGGCCTATAGTTATTCAACTCTGTTTGGTCTCCTCCTTTATGGATCGGGGTGACCCTTGCTATTTTGAGAACTGTAGGGAACGTGGAGGATTCAATGGATTTGTTAAAGTGTTGCAATGATTGGTGATAGTACTTGTGACGCTTTTTTGTATATAAAGGGTGGTAAGGTATTTAAATCTCCTGCCTTGTTTTTCAGTGCGTTGATAATAAGGGAGACTTCGTATGGGTTAGTCGGAGCTAGGAACAGTGTGTTCGGGTAGTTGCCAGTGAGGTAGTCATTTGGTGGGGTATCTGAGCTTGGGATATTATTGGTAAGGTTTTGACCTATAGTGGAAAAGAAATCATTGAGTCTGTTTGCTGTTTCTGTTGGTGGGAGTTGGGGTTCATCTGATTTTGCTAATTTTATTTCGCTATGTCGTGATATCTTTTTTGTTCCCAGAATTTCTGATAGGGTCTTCCAGGTCTTTTTTATATCACCTCGTAAGTTGGATAATCTGTTCTCATAATACAATTTTTTTGCCCTTCTTATCAGGCTGGTTAGGAGTGACGAGTAACGTTTTGTTTGGTCTCTGGTTATGTGACCCATTCTGTACTGTTTTTCATATCGGTGTTTTGTATTTATGGATTTGAGAATGCTGGGTGTTAGCCAGGGACTGTTCAGTCTCTTAGCTGTCATCTGTTTAGTTTTTTAGGGCAGTGCTTGTTATAAAGGTATTGGGTCTTTTTTAGAAAATTATTAAAACATTCGTCAATATCTGTATAGATTTCTAGCTCAGTGTGCCAGTCAATGTTTGTTACTGCTGTTGTGAAGTTATTAATGGCTGCCTCATTGTGAAGTCTGAAGGTGACTTTAGTAGTGTCTTGGGGTATTTTACCAAGAGTTGTTATGAGGAAAGTAGGGTAGTGGTCTGTGGTATTATCTGTAATTATGCCTGATTTTAAAGGGGATATGGTGTTGGTCCAGATGTGGTCAAGTAGGGAAACACTAGTCTCTGTAACTCTTGTAGGTTTTGTTACTGTTGGTAGCAACATGCAGTTACTCATTGTGTTTGTGAATTCAGTAACGTGTGGGTCCTGGTCTTGCAGGAGATTTATATTGAAGTCACCTGAGAGTAGTAAGTGATCTTTGTTCATGCGTGCATCAGTTATCATACTTCCTAGGTTTTGACTAAATTGGCTAATGTTTGATTGTGGAATTCTGTAGATGTTTATCACTGTGAGAGGTTTTTGTAGGTATTTGGATTTGAATTTAGCTATTATATATTCCCCATGTTCATCCCTTGTGCAAGTATTAGTGATACATTCTAGTTGGTCTGAGTAGTATATAGCTGTGCCACCCCCTTGTTGGTCTGGCCTACAGTTGTGTATGGCTGTGTAACCAGGAATGGCATAGACATCTGTAGTATCAGGCTTTATCCAGGTTTCAGTTAGTGTAATAATGGACATATTGGCATGCAAGGAATTTAGTAATGCTAGGAGGTCATCATAATGCTTGCTTAAAGATCTGATATTGTAGTTAAAGATAGTTATGTTGTTGTTGGCTCTGAGAAGTGCCTTTGATTGTTCTGCTGTGTAGTAATTACAGTAACTGTTTGAATCATTTAAGTCATTAAATAAGAGGTTGGTATCAGGATCAATGCTTGTAATCATAAGATTTGTAGTGAATCTATAGTTAGAATTAAGTAAAAAATAAAGTAAATATTCTAAAGCTAAAAAAAATTGCACCTGAATTATTTAACAAATGTAAAAAATAATGAGCTAAGGTAGTTTTTTAAAGCTAAAATAAAGGAGACAATATAAAACGGACTAAAATAATTTGTGGTGAACAAATAAAGTGATGATCAAATAATGGAGCTTGGGAATATGATAGTAGGTAGTACTTTAAAGGTAATTCTTTAAAGTTAGAATTATAATATAAAATTATAATATAAAAGGGACTAATATAAGTTGTGGTGAACAATAAAGTGGTAATCAAATAAATGAGCTTTGGAGTATAATGGCAAAATAGTGAACTTATTAACTTTAGCACCTGAGAATAGCACCTTGATTAGTTTAACAATTTCGAATATATGATCTAAGGTAGTTATATAGAGCTAAAATAAAGGACAAAAAATATGTAAGGGACTACAATTGAGTAATGGTAAACAAGTTAAATGGACAGATAGTCACTATGAAATAATATTTGTTTAGGAGTAAGATCTGATTTGTAATATTAAATAAGTTGAGCAGTTTATTGCACAATAAAAAAAAAAAAAAGAAAGTGAGGTAGTTAGTACTAGCTAGCAAAAGATAGTATTGGTACTTGCAAAAAAGTAATTGGAATATACACTAATTGCACACACAGTAAAAAGTGACTAAAAAAACAAGTAGTGGTAAACAAAATTAAATGGACAGGTAAGAACAATGAATAATGGTAATGTCTGGGTTATAATATGATAGTAAGATGGAAGACAGGTACAAAGGATAATATAAAGGTTGGAGTTGAATATGCAATCTTGACAATTTGGCAACAAAATGTTATGGGAAGTATAAAATAATGTTTAATGTACAAAAGTAAAATTTACTGGTAGTAAAAATGGTGTTTAATAAAATTTTAGTAAGTAATAATGATTACAAAAAAAAGTGAAAAAGTAATGTTTATTTCATTCAATATTGCACTGGTAGTTATACTAGAGGTTATATGGCAGTACAAGGTAATTAAGAGTACTCTAAGATAGTAAATGTGGTATAAAACAGGTAAAGGTAATTAGACAAGTAATGGTTATTAAATGTCAAAAATGTTAAGAGTAAATTGAAATTATAGTAAAAATGATAATTATTAATTTTAGTAGGTAACATCAATTGATAGTATTTAAAAAAAAAAAAAAAAAAAAATATGAGGTAGTAATATGGACAGAGAAAGTATCAATTCAGCTAATGTTTAAGCAAACAATAGTAAATAAGAAAATTACATAAGGTGACTTATGCTTACTAGTAAAATCACAAAAAGAGGTAGTTGATTATTTAAATACTAAGAGATTGTACAATGAAATTTGAACAATAATGGAGCAAAACATACACTACGCTACGTAGGCTTTTAAGTTGGACATTGTTTAGTTATTCTCTGTAAGATTAATATCCCTGAGAAATCGTGATAGATCATTCTCGTTCGTGATTGTGTACAGTTGACCTACATTTGTGTTCCTAACAAGAATTTTCCCATCCCGTGTGAAGCATTGGTGTATTGTGTCGTTATTCTCCCGCTTAAGTTTTCTTACTCTATACAGGAGGTTCTGACGTTTTTTGGTAAGACACTCGTTTATGTATACCTCTTTCTTTATTTTAATAGATGCAATAATTAAGTCTTTTTTCCTGTCATGTGAGTGGAATCTAAGCATAACACTTTTTCTACCATGGGATCCTAGTAACCTGGCTTCTTTTATTTCAGACTCAGGTACAATAACACTTGTTTGGTCCTTTATGATCTGCAGAGTAATTTCTTTACTGTTTGTTTGGTTCATATCACTGGGAAAAAGTGGACTGTTAACTATTACTGCGTCTGATAGTGTATCTTGTTCAGTTTTATCTTCTTGGAGAGCAAAGTAGTCACTGAACTGGTTATCTAAGTTGTTCTTCCATTCTTTTACTGCTTCTTCAACCTTTGTATTAAGAGATATTATTTGTTGGGTATGGTTATCTATGACTGTCTGGATGGTCTTGCCACAGTTTGTCATTCCTGGTGTTGATAACTTTTGTTCAAGACTGAGGATTTTGTTCTCGAGTTGTGTTATCCTGGTGTCTTGTTTTGTTAGTGTCTCTCGAAGATTCATATTTTCAATAACTACGTTGGAGATGCATGACTTAAGGGTATCTGGATCGTTGGTCATACCTGAGAGACTACTTGGTAGGTTGAATCCGGGGAAGAGAGGGGAGGATGGGCTGGTGGCAGCCATGTTTGTTGTTATTGTTGTGGTGTCGCCTTGAGTGGTGGTGAGTGGGGTGGTTGCTGGGCCGGCGTCCTCCTGGCTACACTTGTTGAATAGTTGATTTTTCGGCGTTTTCTTGCTGGCCTTGGTGCTGTTTCCTCTTAGATTGCGCCTCATAATACTACAGGAATTGTTGTAGTTAAGAAGAAGTTGTAGTTATACAAAGTTTAGGGTTACGTTGTTCAGCTGGCAGCGGGGTGTTGCTTTCGGTTTGTGGGCAGTCTTCCTTTGATCTCTATTATGTTCGATTTGTAGGTTTCACTGTTGGTAATCTTTGGTCATTCTGGGTGCTACGTTGGGTAGTGCAGTTTTGCATGTAACTAGGTCTTCATAGGAGCATTGGTAGCTCTGATAGTTGGAGAAAAGTACGGAGCTCGGAGGTCGCTGCTGCCGCTGCCGCTGCCGGTGTGTTATGTGTTATGACTGTTTATATGCTTTGTTTATATGCTATATGATATGTAACGTGTTTCTTATATAATTTTGTAGAGAATATCATTGATGGATTAATGAAAATGTCTATATTACCGTAAAATAAGACATTTAATGTGCCATACCTGGAGTTTACCTGGAGAGAGTTCCGGGGGTCAACGCCCCCGCGGCCCGGTCTGAGACCAGGCCTCCTGGTGGATCAGAGCCTGATCAACCAGGCTGTTGCTGCTGGCTGCACGCAAACCAACATACGAGCCACAGCCCGGCTGATCCGGAACTGACTTTAGGTGCTTGTCCAGTGCCATCTTGAAGACTGCCAGGGGTCTGTTGGTAATCCCCCTTATGTGTGCTGGGAGGCAGTTGAACAGTCTCGGGCCCCTGACACTTATTGTATGGTCTCTTAACGTGCTAGTGACACCCCTGCTTTTCATTGGGGGGATGGTGCATCGTCTGCCAAGTCTTTTGCTTTCGTAGTGGGTGATTTTCGTGTGCAAGTTCGGTACTAGTCCCTCTAGGATTTTCCAGGTGTATATAATCATGTATCTCTCCCTCCTGCGTTCCAGGGAATACAGGTTTAGGAACCTCAAGCGCTCCCAATAATTGAGGTGTTTTATCTCCGTTATGCGCGCCGTGAAAGTTCTCTGTACATTTTCTAGGTCGGCAATTTCACCTGCCTTGAAAGGTGCTGTTAGTGTGCAGCAATATTCCAGCCTAGATAGAACAAGTGACCTGAAGAGTGTCATCATGGGCTTGGCCTCCCTAGTTTTGAAGGTTCTCATTATCCATCCTGTCATTTTTCTAGCAGATGCGATTGATACAATGTTATGGTCCTTGAAGGTGAGATCCTCCGACATGATCACTCCCAGGTCTTTGACGTTGGTGTTTCGCTCTATTTTGTGGCCAGAATTTGTTTTGTACTCTGATGAAGATTTAATTTCCTCATGTTTACCATATCTGAGTAATTGAAATTTCTCATCGTTGAACTTCATATTGTTTTCTGCTGCCCACTGAAAGATTTGGTTGATGTCTGCCTGGAGCTTTGCAGTGTCTGCAATGGAAGACACTGTCATGCAGATTCGGGTGTCATCTGCAAAGGAAGACACGGTGCTGTGGCTGACATCCTTGTCTATGTCGGATATAAGGATGAGGAACAAGATGGGAGCGAGTACTGTGCCTTGTGGAACAGAGCTTTTCACCGTAGCTGCCTCGGACTTTACTCTGTTGACGACTACTCTCTGTGTTCTGTTAGTGAGGAAATTATAGATCCATCGACCGACTTTTCCTGTTATTCCTTTAGCACGCATTTTGTGCGCTATTACGCCATGGTCACACTTGTCGAAGGCTTTTGCAAAGTCTGTATATATTACATCTGCATTCTTTTTGTCTTCTAGTGCATTTAGGACCTTGTCGTAGTGGTCCAATAGTTGAGACAGACAGGAGCGACCTGTTCTAAACCCATGTTGCCCTGGGTTGTGTAACTGATGGGTTTCTAGATGCGTGGTGATCTTGCTTCTTAGGACCCTTTCAAAGATTTTTATGATATGGGATGTTAGTGCTATTGGTCTGTAGTTCTTTGCTGTTGCTTTACTGCCCCCTTTGTGGAGTGGGGCTATGTCTGTTGTTTTTAGTAACTGTGGGACGACCCCCGTGTCCATGCTCCCTCTCCATAGGATGGAAAAGGCTCGTGATAGGGGCTTCTTGCAGTTCTTGATGAACACAGAGTTCCATGAGTCTGGCCCTGGGGCAGAGTGCATGGGCATGTCATTTATCGCCTGTTCGAAGTCATTTGGCGTCAGGATAACATCGGATAGGCTTGTGTTAATCAAATTTTGTGGCTCTCTCATAAAAAATTCATTTTGATCTTCGACTCTCAGTCTGGTTAGCGGCTTGCTAAAAACTGAGTCATATTGGGACTTGAGTAGCTCACTCATTTCCTTGTTGTCATCTGTGTAGGACCCATCTTGTTTAAGTAGGGGCCCAATACTGGACGTTGTTCTCGATTTTGATTTGGCATAGGAGAAGAAATACTTTGGGTTTCTTTCGATTTCATTTATGGCTTTTAGTTCTTCCCGCGATTCCTGACTCCTAAAGGATTCTTTTAGCTTAAGTTCGATGCTTGCTATTTCTCTGACCAGTGTCTCCCTACGCATTTCAGATATATTGACCTCTTTTAGCCGCTCTGTTATTCTTTTCCGTCGCATGTAAAGGGAGCGCCTGTCTCTTTCTGTTTTACATCTACTCCTCCTTTTTCTTAGAGGAATAAGCCTTGTGCATACATCGAGTGCTACCGAGTTAATCTGTTCTAGGCATAAGTTGGGGTCTGTGTTGCTTAGTATATCTTCCCAGCTTATATCGGTTAGGACTTGGTTTACTTGGTCCCACTTTATGTTTTTGTTATTGAAGTTGAATTTGGTGAATGCTCCCTCGTGACTAATCTCCTTATGTCGGTCTGGGGCTCCGCGCATACATGACTGAACCTCAATTATGTTGTGATCTGAGTATATTGTTTTTGATATGGTGATATTTCTTATCAGATCATCATTGTTAGTGAAGATGAGGTCTAGTGTATTCTCCAGTCTAGTAGGCTCTATTATTTGCTGGTTTAAATTGAATTTTGTGCAGAGATTTAAAAGCTCGCTTGAGTGTGAGTTTTCATCAGAGCTGCCTCCTGGTGTTATTACTGCAACAATATTATTTGCTATATTCCTCCATTTTAGGTGCCTTAAGTTGAAATCCCCCAGGAGCAAGATGTTGGGTGCAGGAGCTGGAAGGTTTTCCAGACAGTGGTCAATTTTTAACAGCTGTTCCTGGAATTGCTGGGATGTTGCATCCGGAGGCTTGTAGACTATCACAATGACTAGGTTTTGGTTCTCGACCTTTACTGCTAAAACTTCCACTACATCATTTGAGGCATTTAGCAGTTCTGTGCAAACAAGTGACTCTGCAATGTACAGGCCAACCCCCCCCCCCTTTTGCCTGTTCACTCTGTCACATCTGTATAGGTTGTAACCTGGGATCCATATTTCGTTGTCCAAGTGATCCTTTATGTGGGTCTCAGTGAAAGCCGCGAACATTGCCTTTGCCTCTGCAAGCAGTCCACGGATGAAAGGTATTTTGTTGTTTGTTGCTGGCTTTAGACCCTGTATATTTGCAAAGAAGAATGTTATCGGACTGGTGGTATTGTTGGTACTGGGGGGGGGATTTTTTTTTCGGCATTAGTATCTGTATCTGTTGGTTTGGAGTGGAGGCCATCGACTGTGGTTCCACTCCAGGAATGACTGGATTTGGTGTACGATTTCTGCCATTTCCTGCCAGTTTTTTTTCCTTCCTGGCACTAAAAAACCTCTCCCTCTTGAGTGGCTGTGGCTACCCAGGTTTTCCCATGGCCTGGATGTTTTGTATCTTTTTGTCCCCTTTAGATGGTATGCCTGGCAATTTAAGTTATAGCACAGTCTTTCCTGTACTGAAGAGGTACACAGTTCAGGGTGAAAAAGCTTACAGGAAGGGAGTTTGCATTTTCCTGTTGTCATATGGGCATGGCATTTCCTAGGGTGGTCATAGTTGCACGTCCCATCTGTTTTTCCAGATTTCCCATGCCAGCAGATACCGAGTGCATAGTATGTGCACAGGCTTGGTTTCCGTTTGCCTTTGGTTTCTGTGACTGTATTCCCTGTTGGTGCATGTTTCCCTGTCTTACTTCTATCCTCCCTAGCACCAACAATGGAGCTCCCACCATTTGTTTTTGGTAATATATCCTCACTATTGCTAGTGGAGTCCTCTTGTTTGCTATTTCCTGCGGTATTTCTAGTTTGCAATATTGGTTTTATCTTATCTTTGACTACACTTGTTTCCCTACTATGGCTCCTGTCCCCTATGAGGTCATTCATATGTATTCCTTCCTGCGTATAATTCTCGACTACCTGGACAAAATCTCCAGCTTCACCATTACTGTCTCCCAGGACAGCATCTCCAGCTTCCCCATTACTGTCTCCCAGGACAGCATCTCCAGCTTCACCATTACTGTCTCCCAGGACAGCACCTCCAGCTTCACCATTACTGTCTCCCAGGACAGCACCTCCAGCTTCCCCATTACTGTCTCCCAGGACAGCACTATCAGCCCCCCATTTACTGACTACCAGGACATCATCTCCAGCCTTACAGTTTCTGACTACATGGCCAGTATCAAGGGCAGTACCATTCAGCCCGGACTTTTTATGTTCCCATCTGTTGTAGAAAGCTTCCAGGTTTTCTATGAAAGCAGCTTTGATGTTGACCTCTTTTAATACCCTTGTGATTTTAGTCCACAGATTTATCTCATTTGGGCATACCCAAAAACACTTCCCTGTTTTAATACTGCTTGTAGCTAGTTCTTGGATATCTGCACAAGGGGCGTGACACCAATTTCCACAGAAATGACAATTTATGCATGTGGAAGCCCGTTTGTTTGACTGACCACAGACTACACACAGCTTCATAATGATTTGAATGGTTGATTTACTGCAATTCTACTAGCAACCTCTTGAATATTCTATTAATAACCTGCTAGGTGGTGCACAACGAAACCGTTTGAAACCAGTCCAGGGTTCGGACCAGTCAAGGGTTCGGACCAGTCAAGGGTTCGGACCAGTCTATCTGATCTGATCAGTGGGTCACTTATTTAAACCATACTGGTCGGTGATTTGAGCTAACACATGAAGGATCTACTGGAAATTATCTACCCGAGTAATATGTGATTTGATTGATACAAAAGTATAACTTGCGTGTTGAAGAGCCAGTGACTGCTGGCACTCCTACAATGACGAACGGTCGAGCCTCCACCTTTGTTTATCAATCGCTGTATCTAGCTTCTCTATTTTTTTTTTTTTTTTTTTTTCCGTCTCCACCACAATAAATGCTATATTATCACTATAGTTGACTGGTGCAAATTTTGGAGGAAGGGCGCTTTTTCTGTAGTAATAATTGCTTCTCGTTGTGTATATTGCGACCGCTGGTAACTACAGGTTATATGAAATTCACAGTAACGTCTGGTATTTCAAGAAAAAGAAACTAATGAAAGTCACTCCACTCCACTAAGTACCATTATAATACTGGTTAGTTGCTACTACAACACTGTATTCTGCTATTCACTGGTATCACTAGATTATATGCGAGTACACTAGCAGGCCAGGAAGATTATTAAAAACAGCTGATCTGTGGTAAGTTTCTGGCGACTTCTGGCACCTGCCTCTATAGGCTTATCACTTCATTTACAAATTCACCTGTTTTCAAATGACACTTTAGCCTTTATCATCAATATACTAGGGAGCCACTGTAGTATACACTATACACTATGTATACTCAATGCTTTCAGGGAGACTTTCTTTCCTCTGACACAAAGTTCAATATTATTATTTTTCCACACGGGACAGGCCTACGATTCCCCTCTGGCAGTAAACTCTGCTAGGAAGTGCACACTAATTCTCCTTTTTTTACTCAGTATATAATGTTTTCCGCCCAAGATTGGTTCCAGGCGCTAGAGGGATGTATCGTATAGGATTGATGACACAAATTAAAGTTCTAGCACGTAAGAGCGACCGTGAAAACACCAGAAAAACCGGGAGCACAACGAGGCACGCTGACACGCTAAAGCTGGTGTATTGTGATTATTAAATATACATTACATATAATAAACATTGCATGTTTATTTGCTATGTAACGTGTTTCTTACATAATTTTGAAGAAAATGTCATTGATGGATTAATGAAAATGTCTATACTAACGGAAAATAAGATATTTAATGTGGCAAAGAGTGATTATGAAATATACATCGCATGTGGAAAATACTGCATATATTTTCCAGAAATTCAGTATTTATATGTAAATAGATGACCATACTGTATTTAATAATATTTATGTCATAGAAAACGGAAAGTCTGCGTCTGCGCAGACGAGACTCGCCATCTTGGTTTTGATTTTGCATTAGAGACGTTGGTGAATAGGGAAGAATTTTTCGTGCTCTGGAGGTTAAAATTGTGCTGACACCTCTCAAATAGGAGGCGAAATTGGTGGATATGCATTCCTGCATAACTTGAGTATCAGACGACTGTACAAGACAGCTCCAGGAACCTCAGATAAGCTCTCTAGATTTGTGTATAATTCTGGCCAGCATTATTTTCATAGATTTAGTTTGAGTGAGGTTTTCTGAGTATGATACACATTAATCTCCAGTCAAATTGGTGAGTGATATTAAGATATATTTTCCTTCTGTTGCATAATTGTGTGTATATATATATATAACCATTTATTATTTTTAATATACAGTCCACAAATTTATATATTTACCAGTATTCCTGGTGTATGTATATTTCATTTAATTAATAGGTCCAGAGCAACTTGTGGATATGACAGTGGTAGGTATCGAAGGGGGACATTTTTGCGACCTAGGTGTCCCAAATTCCTACTTGTCTATGTAACATTGATAAATAATAATTATTTTTGTTATTTACTCTTATGTACATAATTAGTTACATTCAGATAAATGCAATTTTCCACATCGCATATAATAAACATTGCATATTTATGTGCTATGTAACATGTTTCTTATATAATTTTGAAGAAGATATAATAGATTGATTGATGAAAATGTCTATACTAACATAAATAAGACATTTAATGTACCAGTGATAATTATTAAATATACATCACATATAAACATTGCATGTTTTCATATACTATGTAAAGTGTTTCTTTGGGCCCATGGTTGCTTATTTTGCAGTTGTACTCAATAACCACAAAAAACAATCGATTATAGCAAAATGTTTGGATGAATGAGCAGAAGCTTCCTCACTCGCCCAGAGACAAAGCGAAACTGACTCCAAGCAGCCCCAGCTGGCGGATGGACGCCTCCCAAATGACCGATAACCAAATTAATGGCCGATAACCGGGCGCCGAAAACCCGGCCGATAACTGGGGTCCACTGTATATATTGTTTGTTGAAATATGTTTATTTAGCGCTTTTTTGTTTAGAAGGGATTTTGGCTCTAGGCTGGGTTTCGTTTTAATAAATTTTTTAATTAGGCCAATTTATTTTGCCCCCTAGACAACTTATGACCTGGAAGACACATGAGTTCGTAACAGAACCACCACCAGTTTCAAACCTCTACAAAGGTGTTCCCAGTCCTTTGCACAATTCTGGCATAATATAAATGGGTGCAATATCCAGAGACCTCAACACATTTTTCTAAATACCAGAAATGAAGAATACCTGTGTTTTACACCGAATCTCGAAACTTTTAATTAATACTGAGAACTCAGGATATATCACAAAGGAAGAAGTGAGCCAAAAATACAGTATCTTAGACAACATTGGCTTCTACAACACTGGTGAGCTTATTGTTAGGAGATGTCTTAATCGTTATCTCATATGGACGAGCTCTGCAGTAGGCCTGCTAGCAAATGCTACGCAGATCCTTCTCAAATGCAACCTCTTGTAAGCCTCAACAATTATCTTGTAAGCCTCAGCAATTATCTTGTAAGCCTCAACAATTATCTTGTAAGCCTCAGCAATTATCTTGTAAGCCTCAACAATTATCTTGTAAGCCTCAACAATTATCTTGTAAACCTCAGCAATTATCTTGTAAGCCTCAACAATTATCTTGTAAGCCTCAACAATTATCCAGCCTCTTATTAGTCTACAAAAGAATTAAGCTTCAACGAGCCTCTCCTGATTCTTCAAGTCGCTTTGCTCTTATAGACACATTCATCCTCTCTCCCAAACAGATCTGTTAGACTTGATAAATAATAATCGCATTATACTGTATTTACATCTTTTTCTACATTACGGAATTTTATGAAAATTAGAAACCATGCATTTAAAGCATTTAAATTAGAAACCATACATTTTAAACATTTAAATTTGTTACCAACAATAGCACCATAAATAACAAATATATATCCAGATTTAATCCTGGAAACCCTAGCGTGTACAGGATAAACTAGCTTCCTCGACAAACTCTAAATCTAATTAAAGGCTTATCTAATACAGTATAGTGTCTCATTGAACCCACCTTGTGAAACTAACGTACGAAAGATAATTCTCATATTCAGTTCTGATCTGATATTTCAATCTTGTAGATTAGTATTTCTTTCACATTACTTCAATTTAGTCTATATCGACACCATGCCCAGCCCTTCTAGGGTAGGGTAGGTGCCTGAGCCCGAGCCTTTAGCTCATAAGACTGTCATTCCCATTTGCCCCCTTGGGGCGGGGATGGCAGACCAGAGAGGCCTAGCTTGTGGCTAGGCCTGGGGACAGTTGGTCCCAAAGATGAGGAGGTACTTGTGCCTCCTCCCATGGGAGACTTAAGTCTCAGACACTCCCTAAAGAGGGAGCCAAGGCCGGGCCACCACTTGGAAAAGGCCCGGGCCGGGAGAATACCGGCTAATCTTTAATAATAATAATAATAATAATTTAGTCTATGATATAATTGATTATCTTTCTTATGACGCAAAATATAGTCTCCTCTGCCACTCTAAACTGTCGATAATAACGTTATTACGTCATTCACTCTACAAATAGATCATTAATCTTGCTTGTTATATTTATGATCAATTATGTCATTAACTTGAGCGACCGACGCAGATGATCAACACACCACCACACAGAGCCAGGTGTTCACTACCACCATCAACACCAAGCGAGGCAGGTGTTTATCATAGTGAGTCAGCTGTTTACGAAGTGAGTCAACTGCTTACCAAGCGAGCCAGCTGTTTACAAAGTTAGGCAAGTGTTAACGAGGTGAGCCAGAAGCCACAAAGTGAACCAGAAGCCCCCAAATAAGCGAGAAGCCACCAACTGAAGACGAAGCCAACAAGTGAGCCAGCTGTTTACCAAGAGATCCAGCTGTTTACCAAGTCAGCCAGCTGTTTACTAAGTCAGCCATCTGCTTACCAAGCGAGCCAGAAGTCATCAAGTGAGCCAGATGTCATCAAGTGAGCCAGAAGTCACCAAGTGAGCCAGAAGCCACCTAAGTGAGCCAGAAGGCACCAAGTGAGCCAGAAGTCACCAAGTGAGCCAGAAGTCACCAAGTGAGCCAAAAGCCACCTAAGTGAGCCAGAAGCCACCAAGTGAGCCAGAAGTCACCTAAGTGAGCCAGAAGCCACCTAAGTGAGCCAGAAGCCACCAAGTGAGCCAGAAGCCACCTAAGTGAGCCAGAAGCCACCAAGTGAGCCAGAAGCCACCTAAGTGAGCCAGAAGCCACCAAGTGAGGCAGTAGTCCTCAAATTGAGTCAAGTGTCCTATTAGTGAGTCATATGTCTAACAAGTGAGCAAAATATCGGTCAAATACAGCATGTGTCTATGAAATAAATAAGCAGTCCTCATAGTATAGCACCTGTACAATAATCGAGCCTCGTGTTCACCAAAAGAGTTAAACCACCTCCAACATTAACACTACAACAGCTCAAAACTTGTACAACAATAGTTTGCAGTCCCTAGCATGAACTCGGGAGTTTCTGCATTGGTGTGTTTGCTGCGGGTATGGGCGTGGGTGGTCAGGCTCCTGGGAGGATTTCCCTACTGCTGGGACCACCACACAACCACACCTGTGGTTGTACGCCATGGTAACCATACTCGCAATCAAACCAGAGACAAAATGAGTAACCCATTACATAATGGAGGTTGGTGTAGCCATACGTGTGGTGATTGCTCAGAGTGTGGCACCTTATTTCCAGGCTTACGTTGTACCACGGCTCTGACACTCTGGTCGTACTGCATGGCCATCACCTTCATGAAAATTTTGTCCGTCAGTGCTCTTTCTCGTATTTTATTAATTCAAGATAACTCATTAATCAGTTTTTCTGATACCAAATCTTCCATGTATGCAATAGTCAACTGGGTAAAAATTTTGACATCCGTAGTCTCGTGTGTCCACCTGGTGATGAAGGCAGGAACTCTTGCTTCACTCCTTACTCACCTCAACCAAGTTACTCCTCTCCACCTCACAAGGCGATGGATCGTAAGAGAAGATAAATCTTTCATTATAATGTCATCGATCATAATTATCTTTTTTATTATATGTACAAGATTCAAATATTTAATAATAGCTAATACTCCTAATTCTCCAGAGGGCTTTTTCGTCATTATTTATCAAATCACTTTTTATATTTTCATTGTATTAGTCATACCTGCTCACACCATTGGATTTTATCTTTTGGTTCGTCTACTTTTAACTTTGCTTGAAGACCTGCAACATACTCTGGAGACTGTATATAAGTCTCCACAAAGCGAAGAACAACAAGACATTCCCGGTATCAACATAAATCATAATGGTGCATATAAGGAAGATGTTGAGGGCAATGACAAAGAAGCAGCTGAGGCGGCGTGTTGGCTTCTGTTGCAGCTTCGTCAGTGTCAAATACTCCTCAATAACTACTTCTCCACACCCATCTTGACCCTGACCTCGCGCAGCATTGCCTGCATGATTATGTACTTCTACGTTGGCGCCTTAAAGCATGGAATTACTTTCCAAAACGCAGTGTTTGTCATGTTCGATCTGTTTCAAATCACAGTCTTCTCTTCGACACCAGACCTCATTACTACTCAGGTTAGAAACATTTTATTATTGGTCTTTTTTGTGAAATGTCTCCAGGGCAAAGCTCCATCCCTATAGTCAATGTGCGCTGAGAACCTTACACTACACCTGATCCATGACTCATTGTTTTACACTTTCGTAGTAGCATTAAATATTAGTACCGAAGTAATGTTCTCTTAATGATTTAAGATAGTTATTTTGTAATATCCTTGCAACACATTAATTCAGTGTTGTGGGTAAAATGGGTAAGTATGAAGGACTGGAAAAAGTGACATTGTATGCTCTAGTTGTTGTGTAGTATGTAATAATATCTGCATTTGCGAAGCCTAGGTCCAGTTTCTACTAGGTCGAGTTTCCAACTGCCCACTCACACTGAGGTGTGGGGGATTACGAATATGAAGAGGTTACAATTGGCTCACTTTGTACCAACCCTCATACTGGTTGTTACATTTGTAATACATGGCTTATAGATAATTATGGCATTACTGACAGCTTGAACTTGCTATGATATGTCGACCTTCACAAACTGTTACCTGGAGTTTACCTGGAGAGAGTTTCGGGGGTCAACGCCCCCGCGGCCCGGTCTGTGACCAGGCCTCCTGGTGGATCAGCGCCTAATCAACCAGGCTGTTGCTGCTGGCTGCACGCAAACCAACGTACGAGCCACAGCCCGGCTGATCAGGAACTGACTTTAGGTGCTTGTCCAGTGCCAGCTTGAAGACTGCCAGGGGTCTGTTGGTAATCCCCCTTATGTGTGCTGGGAGGCAGTTGAACAGTCTCGGGCCCCTGACACTTATTGTATGGTCTCTTAACGTGCTAGTGACACCCCTGCTTTTCATTGGGGGGATGGTGCATCGTCTGCCAAGTCTTTTGCTTTCGTAGTGAGTGATTTTCGTGTGCAAGTTCGGTACTAGTCCCTCTAGGATTTTCCAGGTGTATATAATCATGTATCTCTCCCGCCTGCGTTCCAGGGAATACAGGTTTAGAAACCTCAAGCGCTCCCAGTAATTGAGGTGTTTTATCTCCGTTATGCGCGCCGTGAAAGTTCTCTGTACATTTTCTAGGTCGGCAATTTCACCTGCCTTGAAAGGTGCTGTTAGAGTGCAGCAATATTCCAGCCTAGATAGAACAAGTGACCTGAAGAGTGTCATCATGGGCTTGGCCTCCCTAGTTTTGAAGGTTCTCATTATCCATCCTGTCATTTTTCTAGCAGATGCGATTGATACAATGTTATGGTCCTTGAAGGTGAGATCCTCCGACATAATCACTCCCAGGTCTTTGACGTTGGTGTTTCGCTCTATTTTGTGGCCAGAATTTGTTTTGTACTCTGATGAAGATTTAATTTCCTCATGTTTACCATATCTGAGTAATTGAAATTTCTCATCGTTGAACTTCATATTGTTTTCTGCAGCCCACTGAAAGATTTGGTTGATGTCCGCCTGGAGCCTTGCAGTGTCTGTAATGGAAGACACTGTCATGCAGATTCGGGTGTCATCTGCAAAGGAAGACACGGTGCTGTGGCTGACATCCTTGTCTATGTCGGATATGAGGATGAGGAACAAGATGGGAGCTAGTACTGTGCCTTGTGGAACAGAGCTTTTCACCGTAGCTGCCTCGGACTTTACTCTGTTGACGACTACTCTCTGTGTTCTGTTAGTGAGGAAATTATAGATCCATCGACCGACTTTTCCTGTTATTCCTTTAGCGCGCATTTTGTGCGCTATTACGCCATGGTCACACTTGTCGAAGGCTTTTGCAAAGTCTGTATATATTACATCTGCATTCTTTTTGTCTTCTAGTGCATTTAGGACCTTGTCGTAGTGATCCAGTAGTTGAGACAGACAGGAGCGACCTGTTCTAAACCCATGTTGCCCTGGGTTGTGTAACTGATGGGTTTCTAGATGGGTGGTGATCTTGCTTCTTAGGACCCTTTCAAAGATTTTTATGATATGGGATGTTAGTGCTATTGGTCTGTAGTTCTTTGCTGTTGCTTTACTGCCCCCTTTGTGGAGTGGGGCTATGTCTGTTGTTTTTAGTAACTGAGGGACGACCCCCGTGTCCATGCTCCCTCTCCATAGGATGGAAAAGGCTCGTGATAGGGGCTTCTTGCAGTTCTTGATGAACACAGAGTTCCATGAGTCTGGCCCTGGGGCAGAGTGCATGGGCATGTCATTTATCGCCTGTTCGAAGTCATTTGGCGTCAGGATAACATCGGATAGGCTTGTGTTAATCAAATTTTGTGGCTCTCTCATAAAAAATTCATTTTGATCTTCGACTCTCAGTCTGGTTAGCGGCTTGCTAAAAACTGAGTCATATTGGGACTTGAGTAGCTCACTCATTTCCTTGCTGTCATCTGTGTAGGACCCATCTTGTTTAAGTAGGGGCCCAATACTGGGCGTTGTTCTCGATTTTGATTTGGCATAGGAGAAGAAATACTTTGGGTTTCTTTCGATTTCATTTATAGCTTTTAGTTCTTCCCGCGATTCCTGACTCCTAAAGGATTCTTTTAGCTTAAGTTCGATGCTTGCTATTTCTCTGACCAGTGTCTCCCTGCGCATTTCAGATATATTGACCTCTTTTAGCCGCTCTGTTATTCTTTTCCGTCGCCTGTAAAGGGAGCGCCTGTCTCTTTCTATTTTACATCTACTCCTCCTTTTTCTTAGAGGAATAAGCCTTGTGCATACATCGAGTGCCACCGAGTTAATCTGTTCTAGGCATAAGTTTGGGTCTGTGTTGCTTAGTATATCTTCCCAGCTTATATCGGTTAGGACTTGGTTTACTTGGTCCCACTTTATGTTTTTGTTATTGAAGTTGAATTTGGTGAATGCTCCCTCGTGACTAGTCTCATTTTGTCGGTCTGGGGCTCCTCGCATACATGTCTGAACCTCAATTATGTTGTGATCTGAGTATATTGTTTTTGATATGGTGACATTTCTTATCAGATCATCATTGTTAGTGAATATGAGGTCTAGTGTATTCTCCAGTCTAGTAGGCTCTATTATTTGCTGGTTTAAATTGAATTTTGTGCAGAGATTTAAAAGCTCGTGTGAGTGTGAGTTTTCATCAGAGCTGCCTCCTGGTGTTATTACTGCAACAATATTATTTGCTATATTCCTCCATTTTAGGTGCCTTAAGTTGAAATCCCCCAGGAGCAAGATGTTGGGTGCAGGAGCTGGAAGATTTTCCAGACAGTGGTCAATTTTTAACAGCTGTTCCTGGAATTGCTGGGATGTTGCATCCGGAGGCTTGTAGACTACCACAATGACTAGGTTTTGGTTCTCGACCTTTACTGCTAAAACTTCCACTACGTCATTTGAGGCATTAAGCAGTTCTGTGCAAACAAGTGACTCTGCAATGTACAGGCCAACCCCCCCCCCCCTTTTGCCTGTTCACTCTGTCACATCTGTATAGGTTGTAACCTGGGATCCATATTTCATTGTCCAAGTGATCCTTTATGTGGGTCTCAGTGAAAGCCGCGAACATTGCCTTTGCCTCTGCAAGCAGTCCACGGATGAAAGGTATTTTGTTGTTTGTTGCTGGCTTTAGACCCTGTATATTTGCAAAGAAGAATGTTATCGGACTGGTGGTATTGTTGGTACTGGGGGGGGATTTTTTTTTCCGGCATTAGTATCTGTATCTGTTGTTACAAACAACGTTGACATACAAGGTTCAAGTAACAGAATGGCTGTCATTAAAAGGCTTTGACAGAGATTCAATACAATGCAAAGTAATATTAAGAAATTGTTGAGTTATATTGTGTTGTACAAGATATGTATATGCACATTACTCAGAATCATGAGAAACATCGTAAATGTGTAACAAAGAGAAATATATGTAATTATTGAATCAATGTGATATAACTCAATGGATATATATATTGTAAATCATTGGATCAATATATTGAATAAACATATGGGAACTTAGAAAAAGTATTATGCTTGAACCGATCAATCGCTATTCATGTGATCTACGGTTCTGAAGAAAAAATATATATACAAAAGAAAATAGTATTTAACACACAAAGCAAACTTGGAGCACAGAGCATATATTTAAAGAAATTAATCCACATAAACCATTAACACAGATTAAAAATAAGACAGACAGTCTTCTCAGCAAATCGTCGACACAGTCAATGGCTGAGACACACAATCTTCACAGAGCAAATTGTTAAGACACAGTCTTCCCAGAGTATTCTTTCTTTTGTTCAATAATCATCTAGTAAGAAATTTACCTATCCACACACAGGAAAAAATCTGAATAATTTATGATTACAGTTATACAGTATACACAATATTGCACAATGATGTAAGATAACACACAATTATCTGTAATTACAAAAACTGAGACACAGTCAAAGACAGCAACTTATAGGAAGACTAATGATGCTGTGTTAACACTTGGAACAACAAATTATCTACACAGTGCATTAACATTTAAGCCCAACTCTGCTAGAGTAAGATTTACATAAGCAGAGTGAACATGAGGTCTAGGACGGTCAAAATCTGAAGCAATTTTTAATACTTGCTGTGAGTGGCTGAGGGGAATAAGTAAGTAAGTAAGTTTATTCAGGTATACACAAATACAGTTACATAGATTATCATACATAGCAGTATATGTGTAGAGAGCCTAGGATAACCCAAAAAAGTCAGACAGAGTGACTTATTTCCATTGGGGTCCTTATATTAATAGTATCGGATGGTACTGGTGAGTTCCTCATTACTTCTCTTGTACGTAAAGAGTAATGGCAGTAATGTACGTGTGTTAGTCGGATTGTCAGAGGTAAAAGTTACTGGTTCAGAAGGATTGTCAGGTCTGACTCACCAGTTTGTGTGCCAGTAGTATCATCAACATCATCACACCCATCTTCATGTGATCAAGATGGAACCCTTTATACTGACCACTTCTGATTTCTCTGACCTTATACTAGTGTGTGTGTTTGTATGTAGTGTTATTAATGAAATCAATTATTGACTGGAGTATAACACTCTACCCATTATTTTACACAGTTTTAGCAAATGTATAAGTGCATGACGCTGAGTTGGCAGGAGGAATACTTTTCTACTTTTTTTTTTTGTAGATTGCAGGGCGTAGCCTGGAAATGTCGATAGCAAGGCGTTTGATGTAGCTCGATTGATACCTGGAAATACTGATTGGCTTAGGTGCTTCAGAGGTGGTGTCCTGCCATAATAGGTTTGCAGATATTACATGAATAGATGTAAGAGTTAATAAGTTTGTAGATGAATGGTTCACAGAACCGACACGTTGATAAATTAGACACATGTGCAACTCTTGGGTATCTTTATTAAGGAGACGCTTCGCCACACAGTGGCTTCATCAGTCCATATACAGGAGAAATGTGACACCACCTACGACTGCTGCACCTCTCCTGCCTACGGTTTATAAACTGCTTCTCCGCTCATATGCCGTATTCAATTCAAGATTGATGGACTGACCACATCGACTCAAGGTTGAGGGACTGATTACCTCATTCTCCTCCTGTTCTTCATGTTTCTCCTGTATATGGACTGATGAAGCCACTGTGTGGCGAAACGTCTCCTTAATAAAGATACCCAAGAGTTGCACATGTGTCTAATTTATCAAGAGTTAATAAGTTAAAATTGTAGTCTCCATAATTTGTTTTTTTTTTTTATCCTTATTGGACATTACAAGGTTCCGGTGTTACCCATTCTTCTATATCTTCTGGAAAGTCACTAAGGCTCATTGGTCTCCGGAAATTATCCTTCTGGATGAAGTGTCGCACTCTTTGTTGGAGGGTCATTCTTGGGGTTCTGTGGGAAGGTGTGTTGATGTAGTCATTGGTGTTTTTAGGTTGGTGAGGGTTTTCTCTGTCTTGTATATAAAGTTCTTGCATGTCGTATAGTATAGTTGTCTCTTCTGTAGTTTTTCAAGCCTGACATTTATTGTATCTATCTCCTGTTGGATGTGCAGATCTTCCATCCTGATTCTGTGTCTCTACCTGGTGTCTGTGATAAAGCGGAGTGCTCTATTATGGACTCTACGAAGTTGTAGCATGTTGGATTGTTAATAACATGGGTACACATGGATGTTGAAACACAGGTCTTATCATCATCTTGTACAGGTGTTTCTTGATGTAGGAAGAGGCTTGATTAAACCTGTATAGTATGCTGAGGTGAGCTTTGGCTAAGTTCACCTCTTTAGAGATGTGGGATGTGTAGTGGTGTAATCTGTCTATCTTGTATTCCAGGATCTTGTTCGGGTTTCTGATGGCAATAGATGTACCTCTGATGAAGATACCGCCCCCCATCCCTTGTCTTCTATAGCTGTTGCAAAAACATCTGATAGTGCTGATGAAGACTCTAACTGGGTTGGCTGTGATTCTCCATTTCTTCTCCCAGTTTGCTAATTTTCGTAGTTCCATATTCATTTTTTCTTTTACCCTCACATGCTTATGTTTTCCCGTTATGGGGATGGATGACACCACATGCATAACATCGTCAGCAAATTGGGTGATGATAGTACCGTTGAACTCGGGTTGAGGGAGATCGTTTACATATATGTTGAAGTGTACCGGGCTAAGGCATGAGCCTTGTGGTACTACAGCTGTCGGTGTGAAAGGCTCTGCCGATTTGTCGCTAAAGGTAGGGATGATGCTTTGTTCTGATCAGAACGAAAAGTCCAGTAGTGGTCCAGAAGGTCGGCAAGTTAAATGAGTCTGTCGTGCCACAGGCTGTCAAAAGCTTTGTGTACATCCCTGGCTACAATTAGGGCAAGGTTGCCCTGTTTCCTCAGGCTGTCCACAAGAACGATGATGATATTGATAGCTTGTTGGGTTCTTTTGTGAGTCCTGAATCCAAACTGTTATTCACTGAAGAGCTGATTGTGATCCATGTTTCCATGCTGGAAATCATTTTCTCAAGGGCATTACCAGTGACTTCACGTAAGGAGATAGGTCTATAGTTCTCCGGTTTATTGTTGGGCTTTGCAATGAATATCATCCTTGCTGTCTTAAGAGCCACTGGAAAGTGTCCCGAGGCCAAGATGGCATTAAAGATATTTACCAGAGACGTTTTCCAAATTCAGGGTAAGAACTTTACTTGTTTCGCTGTTATACTTGAGAGGCCAGGGGCTTTATTACTCATTCTTCCTATGACTTGACTCATCTCTCTGAGTGTGATTGGTCTTTTAAGGGGGTGTTCATCTTCAAGGGTAGATGTATCAGTTAATGGTATTGGTTGGAGGTCAGCTCGGTTGTCGTCTTTCCATTCGTTGATCCACTGGTAATGGTTATTGTTAAATTTTCTAGTATTATTGTGTGAGAGAATTTTCTCCCGCACATCACCCATCAGATTGGCTTGATCTTGTGGGTCATCAAGTTTGATATCAACTTCTTCATCATCGTCGTCGGAGAAGGAATGTATTACATAATGGGTAGCCTTGTGCTTTGCCCCTAGAAGCTGATGGATCTTGCTCCAGAACTTTTCAGGCTGACGTTTGTATTGATTATCTTGAAGAACAAGATATTTCCATATTTCACTTTTGTGTTGTATGATTAGGGTAATTACTTTCCTTCTCATCCTCTGCAGTAAAGCCCTTGTGGGCCGTCCCGTTTGATGGTGCCTTCTACACTCTGCTTGATCATTTTTCATGCAGTCCCTAAATTCTTTGGTTGGTTTATATTGCTAATAGATGTTTGATATATTTCATTGGCAACTTGCATGAGTGGCCTCTGAGATTCTTTCGTGGAAGACGCTGATTACCTCGTCAATTGCAGTTGAAGGTTGGTTCTCAAGCGAAACAGTAAGCTCATTGCATAGGTAGTCCCTGAAAGGGTCAATTCCTAGTTTTTAGATTGGGTTTTGGAGGAGTTGGTATTCTAAATGGCGATGCTTGTAGTGTTATTATAACAGCGATGTGGTCTGATCCTACGTTTCTACCAGGGGAGACTCTGCAGTGGTATAGGTCAGTCTCTGTTGGTAAAGACTATATCAAGTGTCCCCGAGTGAGGGCCTATATATAACTTAAAGAATGAGCCTTGGAATGATAGATTTCTTGCTGTCATTATATTAAATAGTTGTTTTCCCTTTATGTCACCCAGCGGATGTCTAGCGCCACAGCTGAAGAGTGCGGGGTAACGGGCATTAAAATCTGCCAAGATTGTTGGAATATTTCTACTCAGTATCTGGTGGAGGAAAATGGACTCTATATATAACTGTCTTGGAGGGAAATATACAGTTCCAACTATTAACTGACCATATGAGGTCGTCAGTTGCATAGCTATAATTGTCTTCGTCAATGTGGATGTTATGAAATGCATATCCTAGTTTCACTAGGACGGCCACTCCACTAAAGGGTCCTCTCGATTTCTCGACAGTAGAGTAACCACATATCTTTATATATTGGTCTGCTCTGGCAGCTGTTTCATTCAGAAAGACGATGTCAGGGTTGTGACTGTGTAGTTCGACTTCAAGGAGATAGCGGTTGTTTTAGAAATGTTGAATGTTAATTTGTAAAATTGCGTACAGAGAGTTGGTGACTGAGATTATAGCTGTAAAGTGTGTACAAGCTGTCTCTGCTCGACTCGTCAAGGGGAGGATTGTAGTCCTGAGTGGTTTTCTGTGTACCGGATATTTCATCTTCCTCACTGCTGCTGGTGATATTTAACTGATGCGTCTGACTCATCTTCTGACAACTGTGGCATGTCATTCACAGCCTCAGTCGGCATATTCACAATACTTACTACAGAAGGCAGTGGGGGTTCCATATGGAAATATGTAAGTCCACTTGGGGTATCATTGGAAACTAATTGTACTTTTGGGTCAGATTCTACAGCGGCAGATTGTGCACTGTCTGCTGCAAGTTCATGGACGGATTTTAATTCACTTGTCTGAGGTGTTGTTTCATCTCGGTCTTCCATTATGGGTGGACCTTGGTTGTGTAATGGAGTTTCATTATGTGTGGTTGCTCAGGAGGGCACATACTTCCTGTTTTGAGGGGGCTGGTTCATTATTGAGTTCACATTATTTGGAATAATTAAGGGCTTGGCTTCATTAGCTACTAACAAATTATTTAAAATACAGGAGCAGAGCTTAACATTGCAACCTGCTGTTTCCTTGGCCAACATGAGCATCAGTGTACCTCTCATAACATCTATTTTTGAGGACCAGGGGGATATAGGGTTAGATGATGGTCCTTGTGTTTGGTGTATGTTAAGGTTACGGTTAGGGCTGCTACATTTACTTCAGCTATGACCAAACTCATAACACCCAAAACATTGTGTGACACTGACAAATCTTTCCATGGAGATTTGGTCTGGTGTACACCTGGAACCAAAGCATTTCATTCTATTTTGACATGATTTTGGCTCCTGCCTGTGTCTCTAGGATTAATTTTAATGTCTGCTGGATGCTTGAACTTTTGGCAAACTTATATGCCTTAAGAACCTTGAACTCGGTGTTTTCATGATTAATTTCTTCAACAAGTTCTTCAGCAGTGCAGTCTCCCATGAAACTGTTGATTCTTGCCACAAATACAGTACGTTGTGCCTGGTAGCTGTCAGAGGGAATGGGGATGATACCCGGATTATTTAATTTTTCAAGAACATCATTCGTGAGTAACTGGAGCAGCTCATCTTCAGAGGAGAGTAGAAGTACTGCACCAGAGTAAGTTTGGAATACATCCACAGGTGCAACAGTGGACTTCTGGTTGTCAGTGACACGAATTCTTACTCTTATTTTTTGGGATGATGCCCAGTAACTTATAACTGACACATAAGATATGCTATAAAAAGAAAAAAAACTTTCTTATGTGTCATTCCTAAACATTCTACTTCAGCTGACTTATGAAGGTCAGCCCTTAAGACAGCCAACCCTCGAGGAGTGAGGGGGACGGGGCCCAAGGCAATGATTGACCAGAGTTTAAAATACCACACGGGCTACTGGATAGTCACTTTGCCTTATTTTAAATTGGCAGAGGCTAAGTTGCCGAGAAAGAAGACAGGAAAGGTAGAAGGACAGCGGTATAAGTAGTGAATGCGTGATTAGGCCAGTGTATTTGTTGGGGAATTGTGGGGTTAGAATGGCAAAGGATGAGGTAGTGGGGTGAAGAGGGGGGAACTAGCAAGCTATTCACCGCCTTACCCTCTTAATGGGATTCGGCTCGAAGAGACAGTAAGCAAGTTTTCCTGTCAGCTGTGATCAAACTAGCACTCAGGATAAAACACCAACGTCCACTCTCTGCGCCGTCATCTTGCAAAATCTCTGTATTTGTGTATCTGGGAATCTAATAGTAATCAGTAATCGCGTGTATCAGACGTGTGTGCCCAGTGTGAAGACGGAAAGTGTAATCTCCCAACTATGGCATCGATGATAAAAAGACCAGAATCCTAAAAAATTATTTCATTGTTTTGGCTAGAAATGCGGCACAACCAAAGTGTTTACGAGGAAGTAGAAGATGAGCTGAATTAAATTTTTTGGATAGCTTGCAAAGCACTATAGGAGACTGAAACTACAACAAATGTTGAAGTAGGCCTGGATGCAATACGGATAATTGCTAAGACATCTGCATACAACTCGGCTATGAAAATTCTAGCCGAATCTAATAAATGACCTCGCACAACACTGTCCAGGAAACACTGCTGCAAACCAGACACCGTCAGAGGATTTACAACCATCAGTGTAACGGAGGTAATTGGTATCACGTCGATCGTTCAAGGATGGAACAATAACCTCTGCAAATAGGCTCTGTAACGTAGTTATTATTTTACTGAAAAATAAATGCTCTCATCTAGGGGTTAAAAGCCTGTCTAGGGGCATGTAAAATATTAGACACAATAAACCAACCTAGGGCCAAGCTTGTTCCTTCACAAAAAAAGCGTTAATTAAATGGTTAATACTTATATTTATTATCATGAAGGGCACAAACATCACATATAAAAAATATAACTATATTAATAGTGCAGTACCTGTACTCTGAAGGAGGGGTGTTAATGTTGCAATTTTATAACTGTAGTTTAATTAAGCTTGTCTCTGGCAAGACAGTGATGGAGTGAATGATGATGAAAATTTTTCTTTTTCGGGCCACCCAGCTTTGGTGGGTAGGGTGGCCCGATGTATTAATAAAAAAATATTAATGGTAAACTAACATAAACAACATACAACGTTCCCACTACGTAAAGTAAAATCACCAAACATCAGTACACCTTTAGCAAGTACTCACATTAGCTTACTAGCGCACTGCTACTAGCGGTTAATTAAGAAAGACAACCATATAAACAGGGAGGTTCAGCCGGCTACGGAAAGTTGCTTTCATAGAGGTGATGTGAAGTTTTCAGGACAACCGACGATCAAACAGAAGACCGAGAAATCTGACCGTATCACGTTCAGGGATACGGGAACCATACAGGTATAACAGAGTGTTAGAAACAAAAGTAAATTTAAACCCGTGAGTAGTGGCGCAGTGGGAAACTCTGGGAAACGCGGTCTGGAGAGAGGCTGCTACTAGGTCTACCTTGAAGGTATACCTGGAGCCTACCACTCTCAGGTCCCTCACATTATTTTCTCGCTCTATTGTATGACTAGAGTTTGAAGTGTAGTCAGTTCTAATTATTATCTCCTCCAGTTTTCCTTAACGGAGTAGTTGGAATTTGTCTTCATTGAACATCATATTGTTTTCAGTTGCCAATTATAAAACTTGGTTTATATCATCTTGGAGGTTAACAGTGTCCTCAGTAGATGACTCTCAGGCAGATTCTAGTATCGTCTGCAAAGGATGACACGGTGCTGTGGATTATATCCCTGTCTATGTCTGATATGAGGATGAGGAAGAGGATGGGGGTGAGTACTGTGCTTTGTGAAACAGAGCTTTTCGCCATTGCGGTTTCTCATTTAATTCTGTTTACCATTTATTTATTTATTTATTTATTTATTTATTTATAATTTGAGCACACTTACAGAGGTACAAAAAAAATACAGATAAGAGCAGCATGCCAAAGCCACTTATACTATGCATAGCATTACGGGCTGGCTTAAAATTAACTTAAGATTAACTAAGCAATGATGAAATCAGTGAAAAACATTAATGTAAACTGATTACTATAAAGCACAAGTGAGTATTACAAAGACAGGTCATATGGTTGCATGCATTGTTATAAATTCAGTAGAATGGAGTATTCTGTTAGGTAGTGTATTTAAAAAATAATAAAGTTAGATTGGGTTTTAGGTTTAACATTTATGTGATATAATTGTGAGAAACATTTAAGATATACAATTTATAAGGTTCAGTTATTCAGTATTTATTTGGTTTTGGGTGAGTAAGTGATCTTTGAGAAGAGACTTGAATTTATAAACAGGTAGTGTTCCTTTTATATTTACAGGTAATGAATTCCAGATTTTAGGGCCTTTTATGTGCATTGAGGTTTTGCATAGCGTGAGATGGACACGAGGAATATCAAAGAGTGCCTTGTGTTATGGTCATGTGTTCTGTTGAGGTTGGCAAGGAGATGTTTGAGGGGAGGGTTAATATCAGAGTTGAGTGTTCTATGTATGTAATAGGTGCAGTAATAAGTATGGATGTTTTGTATGGTGAGTAGGTTGAGTGTATTGAATATTGGTGGAGTGTGCTGCCTGTAGTGAGAATTTGTTATCACTCTTTTTGTTCGATTGATTAGAAAGTTAAAGACCCATCTCCCCACTTTGCCAGTTATTTCTTTAGCATGTATTTTGTGCTCTATTACACCATGATCACACTTGTCAAAGGCTTTTGCAAAGTCTGTGTATATTACATCTGCATTCCGTTTTTCTCCCAGTACATCCAGTGATCCAGTGGTTGTGAGAGGCAGGAGCGACTTGCTCTGAACCTATGTTGTTCTGGATTGTGCAGTTTTTCGGAATCCAAGTGGTTTGCAATCATGCTTCTTAGCACTCTTTCAAAGATTTTTATGGAGTGGGACGTTAGAGCTATTGGTCTATAGTTCTTTGCTGCCACCTTTATGGAGTGAGGCTATATCCGTCGTTTTTAGTGACTGTGGAATTTCACCACCATCAGTTAGCGCCTGCACAGGCTATAGCAAAGCTATCAACATAAAGTGATGACCAAATATTAGACAGAAGAACAGAGACGAGATTATTAATAGCTATAAGAAAAAGGTTGGCGCTATAGACACATATCTGAGGGACACCTGCCTGGATATAGTCAGAGGAAAGCAGATTATCATTCTGGACATGGAAACGTTTCACAGACGAGAAGTTTCTGTGGAAAAGTGGCAGACTGCCCCGGAGGCCTAAGGAATGAAAAAAGAATGCAATAACCGAGTGGTTACTTGCAAAGGCATTAGGAACATAGGAATATAAACGGAGTAAAGGGTCGTTACTAAAGCTGCCCTTACGAAAGCCAAATTGACGAAAGGAGAGACTGTTGTGCGTCTCTAAATACCACACTAAATGGCTATTTACTAGACGTTCCATTAACTTGCAATCTGCACTAGTGAGAGCAATAGGTGCATAGTGGGAGGCATCATTGCCTAAAGTACTGTACCAGGTTCAAGAAAAGGCAGAATAACAGCAGTTTTCCTGGGGCCAAACCAGATTAAAAAGACGTAAGAACACCACTAGAGATGACGAATGTAAATAGTGCATACTAATATGAATGCCATCAGATTCAGCTGCCGACGGTCAGTAAGCGGAAAGTGTTGACTGAATTCGTGGAAGCGTAAAATGTATGTTATAAAATTCTCTGCTTTGTAGAGAAATTTTCTCCAGGAGAGGGGTATTTGCCCCTTTCAGCCCCTTTCAGCCCTGAGGGGGCCCAGTCCTCTCAGAAAGGGAAAGCATCTTGTTTACTGCTACAGCAAGCAATTGATCCCAGATGCAGTACAAGCATGTGATGTGGTCAAGCGACTGCCACTCCTTGCAAGACTCCAGTGTTGCAAAGTATAGTTTAATAAGAGACAGTCCATCTCTTACCTTAGCAGGACAATTAAGGAATATCCTGCTCCCATTTTATTACCATGGTAAAGATAGTGTACATTTTTGACTATGCTTAAGACAGCAAGAATTAAGCATTCTGCTTTGCTTCATGGAGGGAGTTGGCAAGGAAGCAAAAAGTACTAGGTCAGCTTTTCTTTTATGTTCTAGGGGCATTGCAACCGCGTAGGACACTGTGAGGTCAGATTACTTTTGAATCGACTGAGAGAGAGAGACATTGACGTGCCGGGATAACCAACAAAGAACAATGTTCCGCGCATTTTGAACAAAAGAATCTCAATAAACACTTACAGAGAAGTGTGATCAGCTTCTTTAGTGACATTGCGTGAACAGTTATTGATGAACAGCATAACAACGAGTGTTGCGATCCAACAGAGTGTAGTGCGGCATTCTTCAAAGAACACTATTCTTCAATCAACACATCGGATATCCGGGCATAACTACGGGTCAGATAAAATCACCCAAGTAAGTGTTCTAACTTGTGATGTACTACTATTGACTGTACAGTTGAGTATAAGTTACGAGTTAGTCACTTATCATAAACCCCGGTGATAAGCGGACTTTTGAGTCCACACACGTAAGCTCATCAGCAATCAGTGAATGAAATATGCTGACATAACACCCCCCTAGGGGTAATTTATAATCATACATAATATACTTTATTTTCAGCCCATTGTGAAGTGGATAAAACAACTTCTCAAGACCTCGCCTACAGGGCGGCTGTGTGGGCGATAACTGTCTTATTCAGCTAAGTCCCCTATATTTAATCTAACCTTAGCTGGCAGGCCATTTCACAACAATTTTGTCATACTCAAACCGGATAAAGGTCACACTGTGGTCGAAATATGTTGTACTACAGTGTACAAATAACCTACAAGCCAAGGTCCTTCGAAAAAAGCTGTAAAACTAGTGTTTTACGATATAAATCAGTATAAATGAGTCCCTCCAGACTCAATCACAGAGAATGGGCAGCCAAAAAAAAAAAAAAAAAAAATGGGCGCTCTCCCTGCTTTCACCCATTACCCAAAGAAAACGGGAGCTGGGTCACTCACCCAACAAAAAACGGGGGACGGCACCCGTCATCAACTGCTCAAGACGAGAAACGCTGACCACATCAACAAGCCAGATGACCGTCAGTTTGTCTGAGTGTATATACACATAGTGTTTATAATGTTTATAGACAGAAATTAAGAGACAAAATTGTGTTTGTTTCTTATAGATTTAACTGTTATATTAAAGGAAACTATATATAAAATGTAAGCTTTCATATATATATTAACAGTGACATTTACATATGTGTAAGAAATATACACGTGTGATTTACAGTTATACAGTGACATTTACAGTGTATAATGAATGAAGTGTATAATGTTGTCAGGCTGCCACTGCAAACTCAAGCCATAAACACCAGCCATATGTACTCTGTACCCTTCATGGTCATTGACCCTGAGGTTAAGCTTAGTGGGTCAGTAGTGTCTGACTCGTTTATTGCTGACTTAAGCATAACAAAAACTTAGCTGTTTATAGCAGTACAGACTATACACATTACGAAAAGGAGTTTCTTGAAACAGATCATCTGAGGATGAAATTAAAAATGTTTTGGATACTTTTAGTAATCAACAATTAAGGTGGACAATTAAGTACAAGCTATCTGCCATAAAACTCTGTCAAAGAGACCTACTGTAACTAGTGGTCAAACACCTGTTACACCTGTAACAACAACAAGTGTCCCATTACCAAACTTACCTACCTTGTCATTACCTATTTTCCAAGTTCATAATTATGAAGAATTCATTAATGATTTTCAATCCATAGTAAATTCACGAACTGACATAGATGAGATTGCTAAGTTCAATTATCTTAAATGTTTTGTGAAAGGAGAATCCTATGAACTGATTAAGTTATTTCCGGTGGTTAAAGGCAATTATCAATTAGCCTTACGTGTCTTAGCAGACAATTACTTTGATGTTGACAAGGCCAGAATCAGACATGCAGTCTCAATATCAGGTTTGAAGCCACCCGAACATTGTTTTTCAGACTTACAGTGGTTTGGGATCACATTAGACAATAGTCTCAGATCTCTAGATGCTAAATATGACCTAAGACAATGTGATTGGTTTATCAGTGGTATTGTACAGGATAAGTTGTCACCACAAACTATTGAACGATTAAATATTATGTTCAATAAACGCTATTTCACTTGTGAAGAAATTAGCAATGGTTTACAAACAATAGTTTCATGCATGCAAGTAACGAGACAAGATGAAAAATCCACAAATCCTGTGGATAACAAACCTTCAAGTCAGTATAAAAAGAGTATACCTACTCCCACTAAACCACATAATGGGAAATCCTATATAGGCATTTATCAAGCTGTGAATACAACAGACAGTAAACAGACTGTCACACATAAACGTACTCCAAAATGTGTACTTTGTGATGGAACACATTGGGCACAGTATTGTAGTCAATACACATCAATGGAGGCACGTAAACAACGTGGTCATCAGCTGAAAAGATGCATCAAGTGTTTAGGTGAACACAAGGGAGGAAAATGCTCACTGAAGAAGTGTTTTAAATGCAAGGGTATGCATCATACAGCATTATGCTCAAATACTTTTGCTGAACAACAGAAAACTTCCACAGAATCAAGAAGTCAACAAGCAACGGCATTAAATGTGAGAGATAAGTTTAAAGCAACTGCTCTCCCGATAGCTCGAGTTGAGTTATCTAATAAATTACACAAAACCAATGTGTTAACACTATTTGATCAAGGCTCACAAAGGTCCTTCATAAGAAGAACAGTGTTGCAGAAACTGAATAAACAACCCTATGCCAAAATACAGTTAGATATAGCTGTTTTTATCCACAATTCTGGTAAACAGACATATGACCTAGCCAGAATCACTGTTGGTCTAGGAAACAGGAAAAAGACAGTAGAAACTGTGGTAGTAGATGATTTACCTAAGACTGAGCAGATCCAGGGATTAAAAGAAACAGTTGCAGCACTGAAAGAGCTAAGGTCTAGTTAGCCTGTCCTGACATACAGACGGACACTATTAATCCAATTGATTTAATCATTGGAAGTGATTATTATCACTGTTTTGTGCAAAATATAGTAAGTAAACATGATGTTCACTTGCTGAAAACAGCAGGAGGCCACATGATATGTGGTCCCATTCCCTCTCAAAGTGGGAAAGAAGCTGATATTGATTCAGTGGAAAATGTACTAGTTACGAGAATAACCGCTGATCAGGTACCACAGCAAAAATTATCATTACTGGAAGAAATGAATGAACCAGTTGATAAGTTGTGGGATTTAGATGCGATAGGTATTGATGTAAATAAACCAAGCCCACAAGAGTCTCAGACTTATAACCAATATTTGGACACTGTCAAATATAAAGATGGACAGTACTGTTTTTTTTTTTTTTTTTTTTTTTTACACAGGGTTTGACAAGGTTAGATTGAGGATCCCTAGCTTTATTGACAAGCTATTTACAGGTTAAGAATTCCTAACTTTATTGGCAAGCTATTTACAGGTTAAGAATTCCTAACTTTATTGGCAAGCTAAAAGCTGGTACCTACATCAGCTCATTACAAAGCATTTTTATTGTTAAGAGACATAAAAGCAAGGAACAGGATGAAGTTGGAGCCATCTGTGGGCCAGCATTTTCATTTGATCAACTGACTTTATCTCGTTGACATCATTATGGTGTACGAATGTGTTCCATACTCGAGTCATCCTGGGTATGTATGATCTCAGATGGAGTGATGTTCTGGAGAAGGGTACAGCCAGAGTGAAGTTGCTGCTTTCTGCCCGTCTTATGGGATAAAAGCTTGTTTCATGCTGTCCTCGAAGTGGATCTAAGTGTGGTATTTTGACAATATTGGCCTTGTACATAACAGTAAGGCCACCCACATCCCTCCTATGTTGAAGGCTCTGCTGAAATGACAGATCTATCCAGGATGGGTCCAGGCGAGAGATGAGACGTCTTGCTCTGTTCTCTACTCTGTCGAGCAGTCGCAGATGAGAGGAGAGGCAGGAAAACCAAGAAAGTGGAGCATACTCAAGGTGTGAGCGTACTTGTGCCTCGTACAGAATCTTGCAACTCCTACTGTCAAGTAGATGCGAGATACGGCGAAGTGTTGTAAGCTTCCAGGCTGCCTTGTTTGCAAGATTTACAACATGGTTCTTCATGGTTAGTTTCGGATCAAATTTCACCCCAAGGATATCAACTTCTTCTCCAGGTGCCAACACCCTCCCAGTCATCCTTACTACTGCACCAGCATTATCATCATGGTGCCTAGAGACGATCATCATTTGCGTTTTCTCAGGTGCAAATGTTTCTTGCTATCTATATCCCCAAGCTGATATAGCACTTAGCTGGTGATTGATGTAGCTTAGAGCAGCTGACATTTCTTCTCTTGGATAAGTGAATGTCAGTGTACAGTCGTCTGCATATGCATGTGATTCTGGGATGAGATGAAGAAGGTCGTTGAAGTAGACATTCCATAACAATGGTCCCAGCACGCTTCCTTGTGGAACACTTGCCCCAGTAGGATGTCTTGCTGATTCCGTTTCATTGAGAACTACCCTTAGATATCTGCCATGAAGGTAATCACTGAGGAGACATAGTGTAGAGCCTGCAATTCCCAGTGCTTGAAGTTTTGCTAAGAGGCCCTGGTGCCACACCCGGTCGAAAGCACCAGCAATGTCCAGTGCTACCACACAGCTGACTTTGGATTCATCAAGTGACTGGTGCCACTTAGTGGAGAGGTTTAACAACAGATCAGCAGCAGAGTAACCTTTCCTGAAGTCATATTGACGATCAAAAAGTAGTGAGTGGTAGTCAAAAAACTGTCATTTGTCTTGAGATTATTGTCTCAAGGATCTTACCAGTGATTGACAGGAGTGACACTGGTCTGTAGTTGCTGATTTCTACTCCGCTCTTCTTTTTGAGAACAGGGACTACATTTGCCTCTTTCCACAGAGAGGGCCATTTACACTGTACTAGGCAGTGCTGAAAGATGCGAGTTAAAGGTCCTGCTTGCTGGTCTGCGCATCTTCTCAGCAATCTTGGGGTCAGCTTGTCTGGGCCCACAGCCTTTTCTTTGTCAGGCGATTTAAGAAGGAAATGCACCTCCTCCTGCATTAGGGTTAGGTTACCATGGAAATTAAATCCACCACATCTGCCTAGCAATTACGGCATGGCTTTCGGACAAATGAAAGCACAAATACATGAGCTCAGGAAGAATCCAGAGCTGCTGACTATGATAATATCATACAAGGACAGTTGGACAATAAATTCATTGAGGATGTAGTCGAAGATAAGTTGAAGACAGAAGCTCATTATCTCCCGCACCATGGAGTCAGAAGAGATTCTGAAACCACTCCACTACGTGTTGTATACAATTGCAGCGCACGTGCAAATAAAGATGTAGGAAGTCTTAATGACTGTCTGATGACCGGACCCTCTTCAACTGAGAAGCTTGGAGACGTGCTCATCAAATTTCGCACAAACCCATATGCCTACACGGCTGATATTTCCAAAGCTTTCTTAAGAGTGGGACTACAAGAAATACATAGAGATTATACTCGATTCTTGTGGCCTGAAAATCCACATGATCCTCAAAGTCCTGTGAAAACTTATCGTTTCAAATCAGTATTATTTGGTGCAACATCCTCTCCATTCTTACTAGAAGCTACTCTAAATACACATTTGAAGAAATCTGGAAGTCCCTTTAAAGAAATCTTAAAGAAATGTTCCTATGTGGGCAATCTTCAAGGTACTGTGAATAAAGAGGAGGATTTGAAATCCTTATACAGAGAAGCTAACAAGGAGATGAAAGAAGCAAATATGCCTCTAAGAATGTGGAATACAAATTCAAAGCAATTAAGGGAACTTATCAAAGAAGATTTCCCTGAAACTGAAATTCCTGATTGCAACAATATGCTGGGACTTAATTGGAACACACAGGAAGATACTTTGAGTCTCAAAAGGATAAACAATAAATCATGCAGTACACTCACTAAACGTAGTTTACTGTCAGAGGTATCACAATGTTTTGATCCTCTAGGACTCGTCTCACCAATTACCATAAAAGGTAAAGTACTTATGCAAGATGCATGGAGACTCAAAATTGGATGGGATGAGAACTTGCCTCTAGAAATGAGTCAAGCATGGGATGAAATATCCAACGAATTTAAACAACTTCATCAAATTACATTTCCCAGACAAACAGGTCAAGAGGGAAACAAGTACACATTACATGTGTTCTGTGATGCGTCAACCAGAGGTTATGGCGCTGTAGCTTACATGAGTAATGCTGAAGGAAGTATACTAATTACTTCAAAGGCCAGGGTAGCACCCTTGAAGGTCAGAACAGTACCACAATTGGAACTGACAGCACTCTATGTAGGTACAAAATTAGCTGTCTTTCTCAACAAAGTACTTGATCATCTCACTATTGAAAAAACCGTGATCTGGAGTGATAATGAAGCAGTTCTCCAGTGGTTAGGAAATAATAAGAGTAAGTTGGTCTATGTACAGAACAGAGTAGCAGAAATAAAAGAGATGCAGAGAGATTATCTCTTTCTCCACGTCTCTACCCAAGAGAATCCAGCTGACATGTTGTCACGTGGTGTCCCACTCAAGAAATTTGTGGATAATAAATTATGGCTCCACGGACCGAACTGGCTCTCTAATGAAAATAACTGGCCTCAGCAAAAAGCTCACATTATGCCAGAAGAAACAGTCTGCTTGAACACAGCAGAAACAAGTTGTGTAAATACTGCAGACGCAACAGAAATAGTCATTGATGAATCTAAATACTCATCTTTGGGTAAACTCTTAAGAGTTACAGCTCTTGTCTTTAATACATTAAAGGAATAAAACCTGATTATGAATATCTTGAACCCATTAAATACTGGGTGAAACTAATACAGAAAGATATTTTCTCTACACAATATAAATATCTGGAAACACAAGATAAATCCCCAAAGAAACCTGTTATGATTAATTCTTTAGGACTTTATCTCGACTCAGAAGAGATTATAAGATGTCGAGGAAGAATTCATAATTCTTCACTACCTATAGAAGCCATACACCCAATATTGATCCCCAAGAATCACTGGCTAACAAAACTGATTGTGCAAAACGCCCACAGTAACGTGTTACATGGTGGGGTAGCTGACACACTTTGTCATATACGACAATCCTACTGGATACCTCAAGGTCGACAAAGTGTGAAAAAAAAACAAATAAAGGAATGTATTACTTGTCGTCATTACGATATGCGAGTATGTCAGTATCCAGGTCCACCTCCATATCCCTCTGAAAGAGTTTGTCATATCACTCCATTCGAAGTGACAGGTGTAGATTACACTGGACCAATAATTTTAACCAAAACAGTTGACAAAGTTCCCATCAAGGTGTACATCTGTTTGTTCACTTGTGCTACGACTAGAGCAGTACATCTAGAAGTAGCCACTGACATGTCTGCTGAAACCTTTATCAAATTATTCAGGTTTGCAACCAGAAGGGCATGTCCCAGACTGATGATATCAGACAATGCAACGAACTTTGTTGCTGGTGCTGCTTATATAAGCAAGGTCTTTGATCAGCCAGAAGTACAACAGATGCTGAATCAACGCAGTTGTCGTTGGAGATACATTCCTCCTAAATCTCCATGGCACGGCGGATTTTATGAAAGAATGATCGGCATTGTAAAACGTTGTTTAAGGAAGACTGTTCATCGTCAGAGAATCGACTTAAAAGAATTCCGTACAGTTGTGACTGAAATAGAAAATAGTCAACAACAGACTTCTAACTTATGTTACCGATGATCTTGACAATTTAGAAGTGTTAAGTCCATTTCATTTACTCCATGGCAGAAGGCTCGAACCTGTTCCTCCAATGAATGACAAAGAAATCATAGAGGATCCTACTTATTTCGAACCTGAGCAGCTCAGACGTAAATTCAAACACCTTAATAAAGTGATTGAACGTTGGGAGAAAATTTGGCGAGAAGACTATCTCACCTCATTGAGAGAACACTTCTATGGAGCTGGTGTTCCTGAAAATCATAAGTCCTTAAGACCTGGTGACATAGTGATTATTGACAATGATGGTACGAGGTCCCAAAGGCCAATTGGAAAGTTTGTGACCACATACCCGGATGCAAATGGAATCATCAGGACAGTTGATGTTGTGAGCAAAGGTGTAGTGAATAAGCGGATAATAAATAAGCTAGTACCGTTAGAATTACACAGTGTTGAAAATAAAATTAGTGATTCTCCAGAAACCACACAGACTAAAGCTGTTCAGAAAAGACAAGCAGCAGTGGTGGCGAGTGAGAAAATCAAATTAATGTGAAATTTTCTCCAGGAGGGGGGTATTAGCCCCTTTCAGCCCCTTTCAGCCCTGAGGGGCCCAGCCCTCTCAGAAGGGGCAAGCATCTTGTTTACTGCTACAGCAAGTAATTGATCCCAGATGCAGTACGAGCATGTGACGTGGTCAAGCGACCACCGGTCCTTGCAAGACTCCAGTGTTGCAAAGTGTAGTTTAATACGAGACAGTCCATCTCTTACCTTAGCAGGATAATTAAGGAATATCCTGCTCCCACTTTATTACCATGGTAAAGATAGTGTACATTGTTGTCTATGCTTAAGACAGCAAGTATTAAGCATTCTGCTTTGCTTCATGGAGGAAGTTGGCAAGGAAGCAATAAGTACTAGGTCAGCTTTTCCTTTATGTTCTAGGGGCATTGCAACCGCATAGGACGCTGTGAGGTCAGATTACATTTGACTGTACTGAGAGAGAGACATTGACGTGCCGGGATAACCAACAAAGAACAATATTCCGTGCATTTTGTACAAAAGAATCTCAATAAACACTTAGAGAGAAGTGTGATCAGCTTCTTTAGTGACATGGCGTGAACAATTATTGATGAACAGTGTAACAACGAGTGTTGTGATCCAAAAGAGTGTAGTGCGACATTCTTCAAAGAACACTATTCTTAAATCAACACATCGGATATGCGGGCGTAACTACGGGTCAGATACATACACCCAGGTAAATGTTCTAACTCGTGATGTACTACAATTGACTGCACAGTTGAGTATAAGTTACGAGTTAGTCACTTATCATAAACCCCGGTGATAAGCGGACTTTTGAGTCCACACACGTAAGTTCATCAGCAATCAGTGAATCAAATATGCTGACAAAATACCCCCCTACGGGTAATTTATAATCATACATAATATACTTTATTTTCAGCCCATTGTGAAGTGGATAAGACAACTTCTCAAGACCTCGCCTGCAGGGGTGGCTGTGTGGGCGATAACTGTCCTATTCAGCTAAGTATCCCCTATATTTAATCTAACCTTAGCTGGCAAGCCATTTCACAACATGCTTGAAGGAAAGTCTAAAGTCTGGCAGACATGGAGGAAAGAAACAAGGGGGATAGAGGGAGCCCCTGAGATATATGGACAAGAGTATTTCCAATTACTTTAGCAATCTCAAAAGGATTTTCAATGCTGTAACCAGCATCCCTAAAAACAGGAGAATGGGCTGGAGATTACTCGGTTTCCATACTTTTTTCCTAACTACATTCATAGAGGAAGCCAAAGTGACGGTCGAAACATAATCCTGCCAGCTGCTTGGATTACACGTAGGGCAACCACCCTAGCACACTTAAAAGCAAGGTATAGCTCTTTGGTCCTACTGTAACGATATCGGTCCCAAGCAGCACGCATTACTGAGAATGCCTACTTGAGGTTTGAGGGATTGTATGTGAAGCCACTGTCGATAAAGAGTTGTAATAGCTCATTAAGGGAGGACGAAGGAGGAGGTTCCTCACTAAAAACGGTTTATATGCAATGTGTCCAGTACTTTCTGATGTTCCCTAATGTCTGTGTTTGCTGGTGGCCTTTCTGTCTCTACTGCCAATATTTCTATAAATCTCTATGTACTTCCCGCTCACTCCTTGTGAGCTCTCCTTCCTATTTACCTGATCCTTGATTATTATTTCCTTCTTATGTGGCTGTATAACAACTTTAGGGAAGATTTGGCTTGTGATGCTATATCATTATCGTACTGTTGCTGGGCCACTCTCCTTTATCATGCATATTCGTTTCTGGCTCAAATCCTTGTTTACCTGAGTCCTTTGCCTTTTATATTTTTTCCATGCTCACTTTCGCCTTCTCATTGGTTTTGTTGTCTCTTGGTACGAACTTTCCCTCTGCCTCCCTTCACTTTGTGGTCTCGTATTCCATAATTTAATTAACTGTCTTTTCCTCTAGCTCTGCTTCCCACTGCACTTCATGCAGGAAATGCCTCATACCTGCATAATCTCGTTTTTTGAGTTTGGTCTCTCCATTCCTTCTTGTGCTGCTTGAGTCTCCACTGTTATCTAGTATGTATTCAAATCTTAGGTCCACGTGATTACTAGTACCAAAGGACATTTCATGTGTAAAATCTCCTATATCTGAACTGTTCAAGGTGAATATGATATTCAGACTTGCTGGTTCATCTTCTCTCTCTCTCTCTCTCTCTCTCTCTCTCTCTCTCTCTCTCTCTGGTTATGTCCCAAACATGTTGGTAAATGACGTTTTCCAGCACTGCCTTCACCATCTTAGCCATCCACATTTTTGTTCCCTCAGGCGGCTCCGGTTTCCCAGTCAGTTTACTTGTGGTTGAAAACCCCAATGATGAGTAACTTTGCCCAGCCCATGTGGGCCCTTGTGGTCACTACTGTTAGTGCGCCTACCATCGCTCTCTTGCTGTCATCATACTCTTGTCATGGTCTGCTTCTCAGTGAAGGGCTGTGCAATACAGCTATCATCACTTTTGGACCTCCAACCTGAAATGTTTCAACTATGCAGTCATCTGTTTCCCCTCAGCCCAGTTTTCCCATCTCCTGAAAATTCTATTAGATTTTGATGAGCAGTGCAACACCTCCCCATCTGTTTCCCGTATTTTTACTCAGGATCTGATATCCAATCAGGAAGATCTCGTCTGTTATCACCCCCATGAACTTTGTCCCCATAAGTGCTAAAATGTTCAGGAATTGATCAATAATTAGTTCTTGCCACTCCTCACTCTTATTTTTTTATTCCATCTGCGTTGGTGTACCATATTTTAAGCTTCCTTTTAAGTACTGCATTCTGAGGATGGGGGTGGGAGGGGTTGGTGCATGATCAGGATGTGGAATGAATAGCGGGATATTATGGGAGACTTTTGATGGTTCTCGCTTACCATGAGGCAGGCCAGTACAACATGGGTTCGAATCCTTGGATAGCGCAGTGTTGTTATTGATATATATATATATATATATATATATATATATATATATATATATATATATATATATATATATATATATATATATATATATATATATATATGTCGTGCCGAATAGGCAAAACTTGCGATCTTGGCTTAAATAGCAACGCTCATCTTGCCATATAAGACAGGTGAAAATTTGTGTATGCAATAATTTCGCCAAAATCATTCTGAAATTAACGAAAAAAATATCTTTCACTGTGTTTGTTTAGTATTAAATTATTTCAAACAAATCTAAAATATATTTAGTTGGGTTAGGCTAAAATAAAATGCTCTTGTTATAATAAGGTTAGGTAAGTTTTCTAGGATTCTTTTGGTGCAAAACTAAAATTTTTTACATTAACATTAAACGTATTAACATTAAACGTATAAGAGAAAATTTCAGAAAGGACTTAATTTTAAATGAGTTCTTGCTAATTGACCAGTTTTACATATTCGGCACGACATATATATATATATATATATATATATATATATATATATATATATATATATATATATATATATATATATATATATATATATATATATATATATATGCAATAAGATCACAGTAAACAGGTGATTTCAGAACATGCAAAACAACCACTCTGAAAGAATAGAGAAATTCCAAGCGCTTTCGTGACTACTCACATTATCAAGGAACTATGAAAGTAAAGCATCCAAGGAAGCTATATAAGGGGTCTGGCCGGCACCTCACTATCAGATCCCACAACGGTTACACACCTGACGCGCGCCGACCCAACTTGGATAGGTCCTTTGCACAACTCACCCACAAACTATTCTACCCAAGAGAATTTAATAATACACTGGACAAACAATAATTTTTAAATTTTCTTGGGTAGAATAGTTTGTGGGTGAGTTGTGCAAAGGACCTATCCAAGTTGGGTCGGCGCGCGTCAGGTGTTTAACCGTTGTGGGATCTGATAGTGAGGTGCTGGCCAGACCCCTTATATAGCTTCCTTGGATGCTTTACTTTCATAGTTCCTTGATAATGTGAGTAGTCACGAAAGCGCTTGGAATTTCTCTATTCTTTCAGAGTGGTTGTTTTGCATATACATATATATATATATATATATATATATATATATATATATATATATATATATATATATATATATATATATATATATATATATATATATATATATATCAGCTCTTTGCTGATAACACTGTGCTCTTGGGAGATTCTGAAGAGAAGATGCAGAGATTGGTGGATGAATTTGGTAGGGTGTGCAAAAGAAGAAAATTAAAGGTGAATACAGGAAAGAGTAAGGTTATGAGGATAACAAAAAGATTAGGTGACGAAAGATTGGATATCAGATTGGAGGGAGAGAGTATGGAGGAGGTGAATGTATTCAGATATTTGGGAGTGGACGTGTCAGCGGATGGGTCTATGAAAGATGAGGTGAATCATAGAATTGATGAGGGGAAAAGGGCGAGTGGTGCACTTAGGAGTCTGTGGAGACAAAGAACTTTGTCCTTGGAGGCAAAGAGGGGAATGTATGAGAGTATAGTTTTGCCAATGCTCTTACATGGGTGTGAAGCATGGGTGATGAATGTTGCAGCGAGGAGAAGGCTGGAGGCAGTGGAGATGTCATGTCTGAGGGCAATGTGTGGTGTGAATATAATGCAGAGAATTCGTAGTTTGGAAGTTAGGAGGAGGTGCGGGATTACCAAAACTGTTGTCCAGAGGGCTGAGGAAGGGTTGTTGAGGTGGTTCGGACATGTAGAGAGAATGGAGCGAGACAGAATGACTTCAAGAGTGTATCAGCCTGTAATGGAAGGAAGGCGGGGTAGGGGTCGGCCTAGGAAAGGTTGGAGGGAGGGGGTAAAGGAGGTTTTGTGTGCGAGGGGCTTGGACTTCCAGCAGGCATGCGTGAGCGTGTTTGATAGGAGTGAATGGAGACAAATGGTTTTTAATACTTGACGTGCTGTTGGAGTGTGAGCAAAGTAACATTTATGAAGGGGTTCAGGGAAACCGGCAGACCGGACTTGAGTCCTGGAGATGGGAAGTACAGTGCCTGCACTCTGAAGGAGGGGTGTTAATGTTGCAGTTTAAAAACTGTAGTGTAAAGCACCCTTCTGGCAAGACAGTGATGGAGTGAATGATGGTGAAAGTTTTTCTTTTTCGGGCCACCCTGCCTTGGTGGGAATCGGCCAGTGTGATAATAAAAAATAATATATATATATATATATATATATATATATATATATATATATATATATATATATATATATATATATATATATATATATATATATATATATACATCCGCTTTCCTATCTCTTCGTTCTGCTGGAACTGTATTTCCTTTCAGTCATGCTACTACTAAAAAATCCAGCGGTGGCAACATTCATTTCGGAATAAGAGAAACGAACCTCCTTCAACTTTCTCTTCTTTTGTTCTTTCTTATGTTAACCTTCAATTTCTTTCTTTTACATGCCATCCCAAATTCGTCCACCAGCCTTTGCAACTTCTCTTTACAGTCTCCCAATAACACTGTCATCGGCAATAAGCAACTGAGACAATTTCCACTTTGTATTAAATTCTATATATTTTAATCCCACACCTCTCCCCAACACCCGAGCATTCACTTCCTTCACTAACCCATCTATAAATTTTTAAACAACCATGGTGACATCTTGCATCCCTGTCTTAAACCTAGTTTTTACTGGAAAATAATTTCCCTCTCTTCTTCATATCATAACCTAAGCTTCACTATTCTCATAAAAACTCTTAAGGTTATGGGATGTTTATTCTGTTTGTTGAAATATGTTTATTTTCTTAGAATATGTTTTTATAAATATTTTGAGACTCAAACATTGTGTTGGCCACCAAGTTAGTGTTTATTGTAGTTTATTAGGGATTTTGGCCATACACTGGGTTTTGTTTTAAGTCTTTTTAGTAAGGCCAATTTGTTTTTTCCCTAGACATCTAAACTGTTTAGTCCCTGAAAGACACATGACTTCATAATAGACACCACCGCCAGTTTCAAAACTCTGAAGAGGTCAGTCCCTTACACGATTGTGGCATAATATAAGTCAGCGAAACATCCAGAGACCTCCACACATGCTTTTCTGAACAGACGACTCGAAGAGCGGCTGTGTTTTACACCGAAACTCCCACAACCTTTAATGCTGAGGACGCACGACCTATCGCAAAGAAGGAAGAGAGCCAATGATGCGGTATCATAGGCTCAGCACTTTCAACAAGCACATCGGCTTTACAACAATTGTGATCTTGTTGCCTAATCGTTATTTCATGTAGCAACAAGTTATAGATTGAATCGGCTCTGCAGCATGCCTACGGTGGCCCCTGGCCTCGTAGCGAAAGCTATCGTTTCACAAGCTGAGGGTCCAGGTTTGATTCCCAGCACGGATGTAAACATTGGTTCTGTTTCCTTACACCGGTTGTCCATGTTCACCCATCAGCAAAAATGGGTACCTATGGGTGTTAGTCGACTGGTGTAGTTCCCATCCTGGGATAAAATTGACCTAATTTGCCCGAAATGCTCTGCATAACAAGCGGTTTTTTTATTTAAAAGTACGTCATTGATGTCAGCTAGGTCTGTATACCTTGTACATGTACTTGTAGAAATAAAGATATGGTTATTATATTGCTAGCAAATGCCTGTTATTAGTCTACACACGAATTCAGATGATTTTTCAAGTAGCTTTGCTTCTTATACATAGATTGATCCTCTCGACCAGGTAATTCTGCTTGACCTGATAAATCGCTCTGAGTGGGTGACACTTTGCCATTATATTCCATTTGCGTCACTTCTTTCTTAAGGAATTTTATGTAAGTTAGAAACCAGACATTTTAGGCACAAATACTAAATTTGCTACTAACAGGTGCACCATAAATTATAAATGTATATCCATATTTAATCCTGTCTCCTCTAGTTGGGCCTATTTGCAAAAGGTTTTGCGTGCCCATATGCTCTTGCGCTATGCCCACAGGATAAATGTCGGTGTGGCATGCAAAGAGTATGTTACAATTTATTCGGCATATGTCACACTCCCATATAGGTCCCTCCCAACCAGTGAACCGGGTGCTAAGGGTTTAACGATCTATAGGGTACCCGTCGTTAAATCAGTACCTTGGTTCATTGACCAATCACAGTCAATCCCACCAAAGCTGAAGCACTGGCAGACTTGCTTACCTGCTGGTTGAGTACGGTGCACTCTCTCTGGCTTCTGCCTTGCCATCTCCCACCATGGTGACTGACTATTCTATTTGTACGTATTGTATTGGTACATATTCTATTTGTACATATTCTGTTTGTATATATTTTATTTGTATATACCTGCATATAGTGGGTTAAGGCAAATATACATCATAGTCTACTTCTGAGTATGTTTGCTCCAGTTCCCATTATGACTAGGTCGCGTAGGCCATTTATTACCTGTGTTCGTAATAATCGGGTAAACGAAAAACTGGCTGCTTCTGAGGCAATCTCTAAATCTAATAAAAGACTTGTCTAATGCAGTATGCTGTCTCTGAGCCCACTTTGTGAAACTATGGGGAGAAAAAGACTTCTGCTATCCTATTCGGATCACATATTTCAATCCTGACGTATTAATAGATTGCAAATTTGATGGTAAGTGTTTTTTTCACACTCCCTCGATTCAGTCTGTAAAATAATTTACTATCTTTCCAATATAATCCACTGTATGTTTAATGGAGCAAAATGTAGTCTTCTCGGCCACTCTAAACTGTCGATAAAAACATCATTATTTCTGGCACTTTATAAATGAATCAATAACCTCTCATATCATATTTATGATCTGTTATGTCATACATAAGCTTGACGAGCGACCGACGCAGATGATCAACACACCACCACACTGAGCCAGGTGTTTACTACCACCATCAACACCAAGCGAGACAGATGTTTATCATTGTAAATAAGTGTTCACTAAGTGAGCCAGCTGTTTACCAAGTGAGCCAGCTGTTTACGAAGTTAGGCAAGTGTTAACGTAGGTCAGAAGCCAGTAAGTGAACCAGAAGCCACCAAATGAGCCAGAAGATACCAAGTGAGGAAGAAGCTCCAAGTGAGGAAGATGCCACTAAGTGAACCAGTAGCCAACAAGTGAGGAAGAAGCTACCAAGTGAGCCAGAAGCCATAAGGTGAGGCAGGTGTCCTCAATTGAGTCAAGTTTTCTATCAGTGAGCCATATGTCTAATAAGTGAACAAAGTGTCTGCCAAAAATAGCTGGTGTCCATGAAATAAATAAGGAGTCCACCAAGTGTAGCATCTGTTCAATAATCGAGCCTCGTGTTCACGAAGAGTTAAATCGCCTCCAACATTAACATTACTACAGTTCAAAACTTGTACAACAATAGTTTGCAGTCCCTAGCATGAACTCGGAGGTTTCTGTAATGGTGCGCTTGCTGAGGGTGTGGGCGTGGGTGGTGAGGCTCCTGGGAGGATTTCCCTACAGCTGGGACCACCACACAACCACAACTGAGGACTCAGGTCACCACCACCACCAGCACTTTCAAGGGTCCTCACATGATACCACAGATGCTCCTGCGGGCCATAATCACCTTATTCATAATCAAGCAAGATACAATATGAAACAATATGATTGCTCAAAGTGTGGCACCTTAATTCCTGGTCTGCGTCGTACCACGGTTCTCACACTATGGTCGTACTGCATGGCCATCATTTTCATGCAAATTTTGACCATTAACGCTCTTTCTCGTGGTTTATCATATGAAGAGAATTTATTAGTCAGTTTTTCTGACACTGCGTCTACCATGTATGCTATAGTTAAGGTGGTAGAAATTTTGACAACCACAATCTTGTGTGTCCACCTGGTGATGAAGGGAGGTACTCTTGCTTCACTCCTTGCTCACCTCAACCATGTTACTCCTGTCCACCTCACAAGGCGATGGATCGTAAGAGATGATAAATCTTTTATTATGATATCTTTCATAATAATCATCTTTTCAATTTTTTGTACAAGATACAATTATTTAAAAATAGCAAATATTTCTGATTTTCCAGAGGGTTTTTTCGTCATTATTTCTCAAATCACCTTTTATATTTTCATTATGTTAATCATACCTGCTCATACCATTGGATTTTATCTCTTAGTTCGTCTACTGTTAACTTTGCTTGAGGATGTGCAGCATACTCTGGAGACTGTATATGAGTCTCCACACAGTGAAGAACAACAAGATATTCCTAGTACCAAAGTAAATCAAAATGGTGTGTTTAAGGAAGGAAATATTGAGGGAAATTACAAAGCAGCAGCTCGGGCGGCGTGTTGGCATTTGGTGCAGCTTCGTCAGTGTCAGATACTTCTCAATAACTACTTCTCCACACCCATCTTGACCCTGACCTCGCGCAGCATCGCCTACGTGATTACGAACTTCTACAATGGCGCCTTAAAGTACATAATTACTTTAGACAATGCAGTGTTTGTCATGTACGATATGTTTCAAATCACAGTCTTCTCCTCGACACCAGACCTCATTACCATTCAGGTTAGAAATATTTTATTGCTGGTCTTCTTGTGAGATATCTCCTATAGTCACTGTGCACTGATAGTCTTACACTGCACCAGACCTTTATATCTTTGTTTTACAATTTCGTTGTTATATTAAATATTCGGAGTAAAGCAATGCTCTCTTAATCATTTAAGATAGTTCTTTCATATCTTTGCAACACACTTATTATATGTAAATCTAATTAGATTCCCTCTTCATCATTCTTGTGTTCAGAATTAATAATTTATTTACTTTTTTCTTTGCCACTTATTTGAGTCATTTTATTATTTTAATTTATTAAAGTGTTGTGCCTCATTCCCCACTTCAGACCAACCAAACGCTTGTCGTCCCTCACCTACGCTAACCTCTCCAAACACTTCACAACACTTCCTTCTTAATAATTTCTTCACGATACAAGTCTCAGCTCTGGTGTTATACGTATGAAGATTTAATTAGTTTTGATGTATAATTAAAAATAAGAGTCCTTTCACAGGTGCTAAAGTGAAATTATTGAATTAAATAATGCTTATTAGAGATTCGAATAAAAGCCCTGAATGTGTTTAGGTAGATTAGATTTAAAAATTGCCGACGAAGCGGCTAGTTTAATGTGCATCCCAATATCCATCCTGTGGACGGTAGCGCAAGAACATTTAGATACATAAAACGCTAGGAACTAGAACCAAAAAGGTTTACAGGAGTACAAGTGAATTTTCATCTACAGTTCAGTCATCTTTTTCTAGCAAATATAGTAAAATGCTTAATACGTCTGGTATCTTATTTTCATTAATAAGATGTCTTATTATACCACATTAGTTACATTCTGCTAATCTGCGGGTTTCAAGAGAGGCATCCATCAAATCCCATAACGCATCTCCTGTACGTCAATGAATACAACAAGAGGGAAAGGAGTTGCTACTTAACCTCAAGAGAATTAGGAGCTAAAAGTAACCCTCCCATAAGGTCCAGTAGCTATCATAGATCAATACCTTTAGAAGACTTAGCATGCTAAGTACTTTAACATCCTCAAATCGTCCAGTAGCTGCAGATAAACACTTTTAAGTGTGTAGATTAATACATTCAAACGTCCCAGAAACTGTAACCCCAGGTGAATATACAGATTTTGCATGAAGCAAAATAGGCGCCTTCGAAAATTAACGAAAAGCCAAATATTTCATTAAATAATATGTACCAATATTTATAGTTTGAAACTGATATAAGAAGACGTTCCTAAATTATTGCATAGCAACCAATATCCCAATCTGGTAAACATAATTGCAAGAAACAAATAATTTTTCAGTGATGCTAAAAATTGAAAATTGGCTCCTAAACATCTTAAACGTATAATAAACTTTACCTTGGTTTAGATGCATCAAGGTTGTAAAGATCAAAGTTCTCAGAAGAGCTGTGATGAAAAACAGAATTCTATGTCACAATTTATGGCATCGATAAAATTGGGAAATAGGCACTTACTCATACCAATAAAAATCCAATCTTTACACCAAATAAAAACACAAGGATTTGATATAGATAAGAAGAGCCATTCTGAAGTTTTCATATAGCCACTTTCCATGAAAGAAAAAACTTCCACAAATGCAGTTAGTCCCTTTCTGTGAAATCCTAATTAATATGTCTCGAGGTACAAATTAAAAAATGAACCATTATTTATCAATATAAAGTTACATTAAACGTAAAGAATAACCTGGAAAAATAATTCTTTTTGTAGGAAACAAGAGCGTGATTGCAGAGCTACCTAACAATAGTATCATATTTGTGGTTGTTGAAGACGAGGATCACATCCTGACCAGCACCTTAACTGGCTGTTGCCAAGTTTAATTTCATTTTACCTTATCGGCTTTATCATACGTTTAACTTGACTCACGAAATCGTAATGACACGATTGCAAACAAAGCATACCACGGGCGGGGATAGAACCCGCGATCAGAGGGTCTCAAAACTCCAGATCGTCGCGTTAGCCACTGGACCAGCTAGCCACAATAAAATTCGTCCAACTAGGTATATTACCTAGTTGGACGAGTCTTATTGTGGCTAGCTGGCCCAGTGGCTAACGCGACAGTCTGGAGTTTTGAGACTGATCGCGGGTTCTAACCCCGCCCGTGGTATGGTTCATATGTTTAATTTTGAGCTGTGTATGAAGCCTCCTTTCACCACTTATTTCTCCAGGTTATATCGCTTCATGATGCTGGAGAAGTACTTCCTAACATCCCTTTCACTTACTTACGTCTATCCACTCTTATTAAGACCTTTGATTAATTATTTAACATATTATTATCTTGTCTTCTCACGGGAGGAGTGGAATATTAAGCAGAGTTGCTGATGGCTCGATACAATGTGTCGCATGAGCGAGAATTAATTGAGGCTGAGATTCCGAGTCACTTACAGCATCTCCTGTTTCTTTTTCTCCAGGTTTTCATTTTATTGGTTCCACTACTGTTGTTTCGCCTTTACCGCAGTATCCTCATCCAGCTTCAAATGGTAATACCTTCCCGTAACCTTCAAAAATACTTCTTTTTTTAATCTCATAATCCCGTCTGTGATGTTTCCGATAAGATGGTCAGTTTGATTGTGTATTAGTTGTCATTAGCCTACCTTTCGATTCTTTGGAAATATGGCATTAGCTGTAACTCAGTCTATTCATTCTATTCATTCAGTGATGACCTTGATTTCACCTTCGTCTTCCTTCTTTCTTGAAAATCCGTCCAATTATCAGCTTCGTGGAGGTCATGTATCATCAGTGACCTCCGTTTTATTCCTCTTATTCTATTTTCCAACACATGGTCTTGTTTATTGTATAATTTTATGAGCTGTTTCTTTTCTCATATCCTGTACTTCCTTGTCTACTGTGTGAATCTCTACAATTATTTTTTTTTTTACTTTCATTCCTCTTCCTGATGCTTTTCCTCCTTCCGATATCTCATTTATTATCGTTTCTTCCACTCTCTTCGTCATTCTCACTAGCTCAGCTCTTTCTCATTATATCTTCCAGTTTGGGTTCTTCAGCCACAATAACCCATCTTTGCTGTTTCTTGTCTCTCTCTGCCCATGCTTTCTTAAACATTTAATAATTTTCTTCGTAGTAGCATTTAGCTTCTCATCTCTGTCGTTCTTCTTTCTTTTCCAAAATTATTTTGATTTCCTATTTTTTTCCTCTACGAATTTCCTCCTGTCTGGTACACAAGATCCTCCTATAATTTCAGCTTGGACTGATGAATGATAAACCGTTAGTCATTACCTTTGATCGATGTTGTTATTACATTAAATTCAATAGAGATCAGGTATATGAATACCAATCATTATGAAGAACTAGTGAACTAGTGTTCTGGGACCACAGGTGGTGCGATTATGTATGCAGATGGACACCTATTCGTAATTACCTATTTTTTTGTGGTTGCAGGACTTAAATCCCAACTTCTGGCTCAGCCTCTTAACTTGGTGCTTGTCAACGTTACTCTATACTAACATCATGCTCCCTGTCATAACTATTCTTAAAACTATGCAATAATCCTACCTTCAAGAATTATTCGTCAGGTCATTTAACTTAACGTTTTCCTGATTTTCTAAACTGACTTGGAAATATATGTGACGCCTAAATATTTAAAAAAATGGAAATGGTCTCATGTTTGTTTTGCTAAGAAAAATCTATATATATTTGTAGTATGAAATAAAACTTTGTGTTTATATTTTATTCTACGAAATTTCTCAAACAAAATACTGATTAATGTATCATGCAGAAATGTTATGATTTTTCTCCCTGAACTCTTATCACAATTAACATGTTTGATTCTATAAATATAAAATGAATTTTTATTATTAGTTAAATCCAACCCACCATATTTTATAACCATCTTATATCCTCCTTTCTCAGTAATATGTCAACAGTAGTTTACAGTTTACCACTTGAGCTACTAGCACTGTAGGAACTGACAGATTATTGTAATAATATTGGGTGTAGTATTTTCCTCTGCTTCTTGATGGTAGGTAAGTACCATTGATAAATCATTTTGTAGACTCTCAATATTTCCTTCACAGCTGCAGAGACTTCGCTTTACTGTGTCCAAGTTGAGACTGTCAGCGTCACAACCCGTCCAGGAGAAACAGGTGAGTACTTGTCTAATAAATTGTGTACAGTTCTGAAATACTTATACTCAGGCGACACTTGTAAAAGCAACGTACCATACCGTATATCACATACAGTGTTAAATACACATGCTAGGAATTACAAAGTAAATTAGAAATGTAATTAGAAATGTAATGAAGAACTTTTAACCTAATAAATCTGTATGTAATATATTATTTATAGTTGACACCCAGCAATACCATTTAACTTCAAGCGAACACATATGCCTCCAGTGAACATAGATATCACCAGCTGCCACCAAGTAAGCACAGGTATCACCAGGTGAACACAGGTATCACCAAGTGAACACACGTATCACCAAGTGAACACAGATATCACCAAGTGAACACAGATATCACCAAGTGAACACAGATATTATCATGTAAACACATGTATCATCAAGTGAACACAGATATCACCAAGCGAACACAGATATCACCAAGCGAACACAGATATCACCAAGTGAACACAGATATCACCAAGTAAACACAGGTATCACCAAGTGAACACAGATATCACCAAGTGAACACAGATATCATCAAGTGAACACAGGTATCACCAAGTGAATACAGATATCACCATGAGAACACACATATCACCAAGTGAACACAGGTATCACCAAGTGAACACAGGTATCACCAAGTGAATACAGATATCATCAAGTGAACACAGATATCACCAATTAAACACAGATACCACCAAGTGAGCACAGATATCACCAAGGGAACACAGATCTCACCAAGTGAACACAGATATCACCAAGTGAACACAAATATCACCAAGTGAACACAGATATCACCAAGTGAACACAGATATCACCAAGTGAACACAGATATCACCAAGTGAACATAGATATCACCAAGTGAACACAGATATTACCAAGTGAACACAGATATCACCAAGTGAACACAGATATCACCAAGTGAACACAGATATCACCAAGTGAACATAGTTATCACCAAGTGAACACAGATATCACCAAGTGAACATAGATATCACCAAGTGAACACAGATATCACCAAGTGAACACAGGTATCACCAAGTGAACACAGATATCACCAAGTAAACACAGGTATCACCAAGTGAACACAGATATCACCAAGTGAACACAGATATCATCAAGTGAACACAGGTATCACCAAGTGAATACAGATATCACCATGAGAACACACATATCACCAAGTGAACACAGGTATCACCAAGTGAACACAGGTATCACCAAGTGAATACAGATATCATCAAGTGAACACAGATATCACCAATTAAACACAGATACCACCAAGTGAGCACAGATATCACCAAGGGAACACAGATCTCACCAAGTGAACACAGATATCACCAAGTGAACACAAATATCACCAAGTGAACACAGATATCACCAAGTGAACACAGATATCACCAAGTGAACACAGATATCACCAAGTGAACATAGATATCACCAAGTGAACACAGATATTACCAAGTGAACACAGATATCACCAAGTGAACACAGATATCACCAAGTGAACACAGATATCACCAAGTGAACATAGTTATCACCAAGTGAACACAGATATCACCAAGTGAACATAGATATCACCAAGTGAACACAGATATCACCAAGTGAACACAGGTATCACCAAGTGAACACAGATATCACCAAGTGAACACAGATATAACCAAGTGAACACAGATATCACCAAGTGAACACAGATATCACCAAGTGAACATAGGTATCACCAAGTGAACACAGATATCACCAAGTGAACACAGATATCAAAAAGTGAACACAGATATCATCAAGTGAACACAGATATCACCAAGTGAACACAGATATCACCAAGTGAACACAGATATCACCAAGTGAACACAGATATCACCAAGTGAACACAGATATCACCAAGTGAACACAGATATCACCAAGTGAACACAGATATCACCAAGTGAACACAGATATCACCAAGTGAACACAGATATCAACAAGTGAACACAGATATCACCAAGTGAACACAGATATCACCAAGTGAACACAGATATCACCATGTGAGACCTTTACCCACTCTGCCTGAGGTATCCCAGGAAGTGAGCACGTCTCCCGTGTTATCCCAGTGCTTATCAGAATAGGGAATAGCATATGGAGGTACAAATAAGAATAGGAATTATGGCTATAGTTTACTTAATATCATAAAAGGGCTAGAGTACAACATATCCTGATGGACATTTACATAATATAACAATTAACCTATGAGACTTATTACCAGGGGGAAAGGTAGATGTTGTCAGTAACACGGACTAGTACTCACTCTTAATTCACTGACCAGCTGACCCAAGATTCCCAATGTGTGGTCCACTGCACACGCGGCTGTCCAGAGCTCTCGCTCCCCGGACCTGTCACCAACAACCCCCTTGCTCAGCTGTTCCCTGGGCCTATATGATAGTCCAAGCACCCCCCCTTCCTCCACAATGAAGTGTGCGCACCTGGTGTTGATCTGACGCCGAGGTCTGACGCCGTCCAGAACAAAAGACCTCAGTCTTAAGCCGAAAAGGCGTGGCTGACAGACATTTGCCAAGGCAAGGTGTGACCATATAATTGGTTAAATTAGGTCTCCCCAGAGACCTCACAAGCCCAGCTGAACTACATCACATCCCCCTTTCTCTCCCTGTTTAAAATATCTGAGAACTAGGACAATTTGTTCTAAGTTATTAGACTATTTTAATCCTAACCCTTTACGTCTATTACAGTACAATAGCAAATAATATGAATTCACATAGATCAGTAGATTTAATAAATTCTAGCACAAGAAACGAATAACAATGACTCTCTGGTGCGAAACCTCCTTATCAGTTATGTCTCCTTAAAACTAAATATCGGGCTTGAGTGCCTTCCTGTACTCTACTAGAAATAAACTAGCTCCTGTAGTCACCCTCGCTAATTAACCATTGAGCCAAACCTCGTAAGGTTTTCCTGGCGTAGAAAACAGCTCCAGCGGGTATTAATCCTTCAAGTACTTGCAACTGAACCATTATACGACCACAATGTCACATTTTTCCTGCACCCTTCCGTGACCATTCGTGTTCACCAAGTGAACACAGATATCACCAAGTGAACACAGATATCACCAAGTGAACACAGATATCACCAAGTGAACACAGATATCACCAAGTGAACACAGATATCACCAAGTGAACACAGATATCACCAAGTGAACACATATATCGCCAAGTGAACACAGATATCACCAAGTGAACACAGATATCACCAAGTGAACACAGATATCACCAAGTGAACACAGATATCACCAAGTGAACACAGATATCACCAAGTGAACACAGATATCACCAAGTGAACACAGATATCACCAAGTGAACACAGATATCACCAAGTGAACACAGATATCACCAAGTGAACACAGATATCACCAAGTGAACACATATATCGCCAAGTGAACACATATATCACCAAGTGAACACAGATATCACCAAGTGAACACAGATATCACCAAGTGAACACAGATATCACCAAGTGAACACAGATATCACCAAGTGAACACAGATATCACCAAGTGAACACATATATCGCCAAGTGAACACATATATCGCCAAGTGAACACATATATCACCAAGTGAACACAGATATCACCAAGTGAACACAGATATCACCAAGTGAACACATATATCGCCAAGTGAACACACATGTTACTAAGAGCAGTATGAAGAAAAACAATACAAGGAAATAAGTACCATAATGTTAGACTTCAGATGAAGGAGATCTCTGAAAAAAGTGAAATGATAAAAGACAAACTAATTCAAGACAATAGAGGAAAAATATTTATTATGCTAAGAGTATTAAGAAGTATTTATACCGAGCATAGAACTAAGTGGATGTAAAAAGCGGGAGGGACTCTAACGGATGATAAAGCTCTCCATCTCCAGCTCTATGTATACTACCTGCTCTCCATCTCCGACTCTATGTATACTACCTGCTCTCCATCTCCGACTCTTATGTATACTACCTGCTCTCCATCTCCGACTCTATGTATACTACATGCTCTCCATCTCCGACTCTATGTATACTACATGCTCTCCATCTCCGACTCAATGTATACTACCTGCTCTCCATCTCCAGCTCTATGTATACTACCTGCTCTCCATCTCCGACTCTATGTATACTACATGCTCTCCATCTCCGACTCTATGTATACTACATGCTCTCCATCTCCGACTCTATGTATACTACATGCTCTCCATCTCCAGCTCTATGTACACTACCTGCTCTCCATCTCCGACTCTATGTATACTACCTGCTCTCCATCTCCGACTCTATGTATACTACCTGCTCTCCATCTCCAGCTCTATGTATACTACCTGCTCTCCATCTCCGACTCTATGTATACTACCTGCTCTCCATCTCCGACTCTTATGTATACTACCTGCTCTCCATCTCCAGCTCTATGTATACTACATGCTCTCCATCTCCGGCTCTATGTATACTACATGCTCTCCATCTCCGACTCTATGTATACTACCTGCTCTCCATCTCCGACTCTATGTATACTACATGCTCTCCATCTCCGGCTCTATGTATACTACCTGCTCTCCGACTCCGACTCTATGTATACTACCTGCTCTCCGACTCCGACTCTATGTATACTACATGCTCTCCATCTCCGGCTCTATGTATACTACCTGCTCTCCATCTCCGACTCTATGTATACTACCTGCTCTCCGTCTCCGACTCTATGTATACTACCTGCTCTCCGTCTCCGGCTCTATGTATACTACCTGCTCTCCATCTCCGGCTCTATGTATACTACCTGCTCTCCATCTCCGACTCTATGTATACTACCTGCTCTCCATCTCCGACTCTATGTATACTACCTGCTCTCCATCTCCGACTCTATGTATACTACCTGCTCTCCATCTCCGGCTCTATGTATAGTACTTGCTCTCCTTCTCCGACTCTATGTATACTATCTTCTCTCCATCTCCGGCTCTATGTATACTACCTGCTCTCCATCTCCGACTCTATGTATACTACCTGCTCTCCATCTCCGACTCTATGTATACTACCTGCTCTCCATCTGCGACTCTATGTATACTGCCTGCTTTCTATCTCCGGCTCTATGTATAGTACCTGCTCTCCGTCTCCGGCTCTATGTATACTACGTGCTCTCCGTCTCCGGCTCTGTGTATTCTACCTGTTCTCCGTCTGCGACTCTATGTATACTACGTGCTCTTCGTCTCCCGCTCTATGTATACTACCTGCTCTCCGTCTCCGGCTCTATGTATACTACGTGCTCTCCATCTCCGGCTCTGTGTATACTACGTGTTCTCCGTCTCCGGCTCTATGTATACTACGTGCTCTCCGTCTCCGGCTCTATGTATACTACGTGTTCTCCGTCTCCGACTCTATGTATACTACGTGCTTTTCGTCTCCGGCTCTATGAATACTACCTGCTCTCCGTCTCCGGCTCTATTTATACTACGTGCTCTCCGTCTCCGGCTCTATGTATACTACGTGTTCTCCGTCTCCGGCTCTATGTATACTACGTGCTCTCCGTCTCCGGCTATATGTATACTACGTGTTCTCCGTCTCCTGCTCTATGTATACTACGTGTTCTCCGTCTCCGGCTCTATGTATACTACCTGCTCTCCGTCTCCGGCTCTATGTATACTACCTGCTCTCCGTTTCCGGCTCTATGTATACAACGTGTTCTCCGTCTCCGGCTCTATGTATACTGCGTGTTCTCCGTCTCCGGCTCTATGTATACTACCTGCTCTCCGTCTCCGGCTCTATGTATACTACCTGCTCTCCGTCTCCTGCTCTATGTATACTACGTGTTCTCCGTCCCCAGCTCTATGCATACTACGTGTTCTCCGTCTCCGGCTCTATTTATACTACGTGTTCACCGTCTCCGGCTCTATGTATACTACCTGTTCTCCGTCTCCGGTTCTATGTATACCACGTGTTCTCCGTCTCCGGCTCTATGTATACTACCTGCTCTCCATCTCCGGCTCTATGTATACTACCTGCTCTCCGTCTCCCGGACGCACAATTTATCGTAAGGTGAACAAGGCCAAGAAGAACACACAAATAACCCACACATGGGAGAGAGAAACTTACGAAGATGTTTGGGTCCCACTAAGACCATTTACAAGTCACAAGTGTATCCACCTTCTCGGGATTTAATTTCGGTCCATTACTTGTTAGCCAGAGACACTTTAACCAAGTTAATAATATATCCAGGTGTAATGAGAAAAGGCAAAAACCCACCGAGTGATGCAACAGTGAAGATCTTAAAACTGTCTCCCCAGACTAAGAATTTTTATCCTACCTCAGGTCTTTCCTAAGGTTCTGATAGCCAGTAGGGAAGATCGCGTCTGTTATCTCTATTAGCATTGTCTCTGTGTGTGCTGTAATGTCTGGAGATACCTCCATGATTCGTTCATCCCACTCTTCGCAATTATTTGTTATTCTATCTGCAAAGGTGTATCGTAACTTTATCTTCTTTTTCGTTACTGTATTCCGGTGTGTACGTTCTTGGAATCTTTGCCTTTGTCCATTGCTCAGGGAGTGAGAGGAATTGATGTGGGTTTAGGATGGAAAGCGGCGTGGGACTGAGTGAGAGGCTCCTGTAAGGGTGGTATTTATGCTAGGATCTGTAGTTGTGGAGAATGGTACTTGGTAAGGAAGGGGGCTAGGTGATGAGGGCATTCTGCGGGTGGTTGTGCTTTGTGGTCCCCCCGAGACTGAGCTTTGATGTCTGTCAATTCATTATCTGTCTCTCCTTTCTGTCTCTGGGGTCTTTGTGCTCTCTCTATCAGTTACTCCCGTTCCTTGTTCTTTCACGGTTGAGTCCTATAATCATGGATTTTGTTGTATGATTCTGTTTCGTACATTTCTGTCCACTTAATTTCTCTCCATATCTCTGTATCCGATTTCATCATCTTCTTTGCTGTTCCCCTTATCATCTTCAGCACCTCCAAGTTGTCTGATAACATTTCTGCGAAGATCTTCTTAGCTCTTTCCCTGCATCAGTCTCTTGACCAGCCATTGTTGTTCCTGCTCTATTCTGATTGGCCTTTCTGTCCTCCACTCCATTTTCTGTTTCAACTCTTTCATTTCCTTCAGGCTTTATACCGCTTCCTCAGCAGTTGCAGTTTGTCTCTCCCATTCATTGCTTTCTGCATACACATTCTCTTCCATCGCATTGCAAATCTCATTAAATCTTTTCTCCCACATTTGTTTCATGATGCATTTGAACCTTACCAACCATTCTTCCTTCTCAGACCACTTCCTCGGCTTCTTTACCTTTTCTTCCAGTCTTTTGTGATTCCATAACTGAGCATTCTGGTTTCCATGGTTAGGATGCATTTGCTACCTTGGTTTGCTCTCATGTGTGTGTCTGTGTGTGTGTGTGTTTGTTTGTGTATGTGTGTGTGTACTCACCTAGTTGTGGTTGCAGGGGTCGAGTAATAGCTCCTGGCCCCGCCTCTTCACTGGTCGCTACTAGGTCCCTCTTCCTGCTCCATGACCTTTATCATACCTCTTCCTCAAGCTACGTATTAATTCTGAATGCACCGTATCACTTCGCAGACTGTTCTACTTCCTGACAACTCTGTGACTGAAGAAATAATTCCTAACATCCAAGTGATTCATCTGAGTCTTCAACTTCCAATTGTGACCCCTTGTTCTAGTGTCCCATCTCTGGAACATCCGGTCTCTGTCCACCTTCTCAATTCCTCTCAGTATTTCATATGTCATTATCACATCCCCCATCTCTCCTGTCCTCCAGTGTCGTCAGGTCGATTTTCCTTCTTAACCTCTTCCCTTAGCTCCGGGACTAGTCTTGCTGCAAACCTTTGCACTTTCTCTAATTTCCTTACATGCTTGACGAGGTGTGAGTTCCAAGCTGGTGCTGCATACTCCAATATAAGCCTGACATACACGGAGTACAGGGTCCTAAACGAGATGTCGGAATGCTATTCTTAGGATTGTTAGACACCCATATGCTGCAGCAGTTATTTGGACAATATGCGCCTCAGGAGATGTGCCCGATGTTATTCTCATCCCAAGATCCATTTCCTTGAGTGAAGTTTGTAGTCTATGGCCCCCTAGTCTGTACTCCGTCTGCGGTGTTGTTTGCCCTTCCCCAATCTTCTGGACTCTGCACTTGGTGGGGTTGAACTCCAGGAACCAGTGTCTGGACTAGGCCTTCAGTCTGTCCAGACCCCTTTGTAATTTCGCCTAATCCTCGTCCGATTGATTTTTTCTCATCAACTTCTCATCATCTGGAAACAGGGATACTTCTGTGTCTATTTCTTCCGTCATGTCTTTCACATATGCCAGAAATAACACCGGACCTAGAACTGACCCCTATGGAACCACGCTCGTCACAGGCGCCCTCTCTGACACCTTGTCACGTACCAAGACTCGCTGTTGTCTTCCCGACAGGTATTCCCTGATTCATTGCAGTGCATTCCCTGTTATCACTGCCTGGTCCTCCAGCTGTTGCACTAATCTCTTGTGTGGAACTGTGTCAAAAGCCTTCTGTCAAACGCTTGATGAGTGGAACAGTCTGCCTAGTTGGATTATTGAGGCTAGGACTTTAGGTAGCTTCAAATTTAGGTTGGATAAATATATGAGTGGGAGAGGTTTGATCTGATTGGGACTTGCAAGTGAGTGGATGGAGTTATCAGAGCTTATTTCTTGGAAGGCATTGAAAATTGGGTTTGGCAAATGTTTTGTTAGTGGGATGGATTGGAAAGGACCTGCCTAGTATGGGCCAACAGGCCTGCTGCAGTGATGCTCCTTTCTTATGTTCTTATGTACAGTTCAAGAAAACGCAATCCACCCACGTCCCACTCTCTCTTTTGTCTTACTGCTGTCATCCTGTCACAAAACTCCAGTAGGTTAGTGACACAGGATTTCCGTTCCTGAAACCGTACCGGTTGTCATTTATAAGCTCATTCCTTTCTAGGTGCTCCTCTACTCTTCTCCCGAAAATCTTCTCAATGACTTTGCATACTATACATGTTAGTGACACTGGTCTGTAGTTTAATGCTTCGTGTATGTCACTTTTTTTTTAAAAATTGAGACTACCTTTCTTGCCTTCCATACCTCAGGTAGTCACCCTGTTTCAGTAGATGACTTGAAGATTGTTGTTAGTGGTACACATAACGCCTCCGCTCCCTCTCTCAGGAACCGTGGAGAGATGATATCTAGCCACATCGCCTATGAGATATTTAGCTCACTTAGCAACCTCTCCACTTCTTCCTTGGTTGTATGTATTGTGTCCAGCATTTGATTGTGTACCTCACCTCTCTGTCTTTCTGGAGTCCGTTCTGTCTCCTCTGTGAGCACTTCTTTGAATCTCATGTTTAGCTCCTCACATACATCATGGTCGTTTCTTGTGGTCTCCCCTCCTTCCTTCCTCAGTCTGATTACCTGGTCTTCGAATGTTGTCTTCCTCCTGATGTGGCCAAATCTGACCTTTGGTTCAGATTTGGCTTTCGCTGCTGTCATTTTCGAATTGTTGTTTGGCCTTCTTATCTGTGCATATTCATTTCTGTCTCTGTCACTGCTGTCCTTATTCTCTTGGGTCCTTTGCCTTCTATTCTCTAGCACACTTGGTTTTGACCTTTCTACACCTTTGGGTGAACCAAGGGCTCATCCTGGCTTTCTCATTATTTCTGTTACCCTTGGGTACAAACTTCTCCTCAGCTTCCTTGCATATTGTTGTCACATAATGCAGCATCTCATTTATGACTTCCCTTGTAGTTCTCTGTCCCATTGAACCCAGTGCAGGAAATTCTTCATGACCGTGTAGTCCCCTTTCTTGTAGTTTGGCTTCATTCGTCCTACTCTTCCTGCTTCCCTTTCCACTTGCAACTCTACTGTATTTTAGAAGCTAAGAACAGCTGTGTTTTCCCGCTAATGGGTGAGTATGGGAGATTCCTCTCCAATTTTCTGTAGTAATTACACGTTATCTAGACTTGTACTGTGACAAATTAACTGAAGTGTTGTTGGTAGACATTGATGTGTATGGATAAATGTTTGTTTTCGCCTCTAAATGTTAAGGGAGGTACCTGATAGGGTTACAGGGTTAAACAGGCTCACACCGACCCCCCCCCCCACCCCAAGCTGGAAGGGGTCGCTTCGCTTACCCGTAACTCAAGGGGCCCCGCCAATCTGAATAGCCTAGGGCCCGGAGACTTCTTAATCTGGCCCTGCCGACGATGTCTAGAAGTCTTGCTAATCGCCGTCACCGACAAAATAGAACGTATCACTGGAAACCACAAAATTTCCAAAACATTACCATACTTGGTGCTCAACAAGGAAAAGCACAATCTACCCAGCAACTCAGGGGTCATATCATCTCATCGTCTATCCGTCCTCATCCCAACATAGCATTCTTCAGGTCATCATGTGTCACTCACATATCACTCTCCACCTATATATACTGTCTTTCAACCTCTGAATGCTAGAAGTGAACACCGAAACGTTTTCTAATAAATATGTCATAGTGTTTGCTTATGTGTCTTTCTAAACCAACTTGTTGGTATTTATTACCAAGTTTTATAACATCACTGGAATGACTACCTTATGTCCCCCATACTGAACTGCACCAACTATGTAGTCCCTATCGCCCATTTCGTCCATTCCTTCCATTTCCTCAAATTCCCATTGGTTTTTAAAGAGCAGTGCAACTCCTCCTAGCCCTCTCCTCCCTCTGTCTTGCCTCAGGGTCTGATATCTGGATTGGAAGATTGCGTCTGTTATCATCCCAGTGAGTTTTGTTTCTGTGAGTACTATAATCTCTGGGGATGTCTTCTTGATTCTTTCATGCCACTCCTCACATTTATTTGTTATTCAATCCTCTTTCTTATACCAAAACTTTAACTTCTTTTCTAAAACTCTGGTCTGGGGAGAACGTTGGCGTTGGGGGAGCAGGAGACCAGATGGGGAACTATGGTATGTTGCTGTGGGGGTAGAGTTTGTGATGAAGGGGGTAAGGGAAGTGGGTACGGTGTGTGAGTTTTGGGTTAGATTGTTTGGTCGTATTTGGGTTGTCGTTATTAGGTTCATTCTCTAGGTGGTTCTGATGGAGGTTGTATTTGCTGGGTTCTCCTGCTTATCTTTGTGTTTCCCTCCTTTTCCCCTTGCATCTTTGTACCCTCTCTTACAGTTTCTGCCTTTCTTCTTGTGTTCTGTCGTGGTCGAGGTATACCCTCCAGTATGTCGGAATGTCCCTTAATCTTGCTGTCTCCTGCAGGATCTTGTTTCGAGCAGATTCCAACTTGAAAAACACTTTGACCAGCCGTTGCTTTTCCTCTTGCAAACCCCCTGTTCTCAGAAAATTTGTCAACTGTGTCATGTCGTCCTCTCCTATTGCTTCATAAGTTTCCCCTTCAGCTTTCTGGATCCCTATGTGTGTGAGTGTGTGAGTGTGTGTGTGTGTGTACTCACCTAGTTGAGGTTGCGGGGGTCGAGTCCGAGCTCCTGGCCCCGCCTCTTCACTGATCGCTACTAGGTCACTCTCCCTGAGCCTCTGCTTAAAGCTATGTATGGATCCTGCCTCCACTACATCGCTTCCCAAACTATTCCACTTACTGACTACTCTGTGGCTGAAGAAATACTTCCTAACATCCCTGTGATTCATCTGTGTCTTCAGCTTCCAACTGTGTCCCCTTGTTACTGTGTCCAATCTCTGGAACATCCTGTCTTTGTTCACCTTGTCAATTCCTCTCAGTATTTTGTATGTCGTTATCATGTCCCCCCTATCTCTCCTGTCCTCCAGTGTCGTCAGGTTGATTTCCCTTAACCTCTCCTCGTAGGACATACCTCTTAGCTCTGGGACTAGTCTTGTTGCAAACCTTTGCACTTTCTCTAGTTTCTTTACGTGCTTGGCTAGGTGTGGGTTCCAAACTGGTGCCGCATACTCCAATATGGGCCTAACGTATACGGTGTACAGGGTCCTGAACGATTCCTTATTAAGATGTCGGAATGCTGTTCTGAGGTTTGCTAGGCGCCCATATGCTGCAGCAGTTATTTGGTTGATGTGCGCTTCAGGAGATGTGCCTGGTGTTATACTCACCCCAAGATCTTTTTCCTTGAGTGAGGTTTGTAGTCTCTGACCCCCTAGACTGTACTCCGTCTGCGGCCTTCTTTGCCCTTCCCCAATCTTCATGACTTTGCACTTGGTGGGATTGAACTCCAGGAGCCAATTGCTGGACCAGGTCTGCAGCCTGTCCAGATCCCTTTGTAGTTCTGCCTGGTCTTCGATCGAGTGTATTCTTCTCATCAACTTCACGTCATCTGCAAACAGGGACACCTCAGAGTCTATTCCTTCCGTCATGTCGTTCACAAATACCAGAAACAGCACTGGTCCTAGGACTGACCCCTGCGGGACCCCGCTGGTCACAGGTGCCCACTCTGACACCTCGCCACGTACCATGACTCGCTGCTGTCTTCCTGACAAGTATTCCCTGATCCATTGTAGTGCCTTCCCTGTTATCCCTGCTTGGTCCTCCAGTGTTTGCACCAATCTCTTGTGTGGAACTGTGTCAAACGCCTTCTTGCAGTCCAAGAAAATGCAATCCACCCACCCCTCTCTCTCTTGTCTTACTGCTGTCACCATGTCATAGAACTCCAGTAGGTTTGTGACACAGGATTTCCCGTCCCTGAAACCATGCTGGCTGCTGTTGATGAGATCATTCCTTTCTAGGTGTTCCACCACTCTTCTCCTGATAATCTTCTCCATGATTTTGCATACTATACATGTCAGTGACACTGGTCTGTAGTTTAATGCTTCATGTCTGTCTCCTTTTTTAAAGATTGGGACTACATTTGCTGTCTTCCATGCCTCAGGCAATCTCCCTGTTTCGATAGATGTATTGAATATTGTTGTTAGGGGTACACATAGCGCCTCTGCTCCCTCTCTCAATACCCATGGGGAGATGTTATCTGGCCCCATTGCCTTTGAGGTATCTAGCTCACTCAGAAGCCTCTTCACTTCTTCCTCGGTTGTGTGCACTGTGTCCAGCACTTGGTGGTGTGCCCCACCTCTCCGTCTTTCTGGAGTCCCTTCTGTCTCATCTGTGAACACTTCTTTGAATCTCTTGTTGAGTTCCTCACATACTTCACGGTCATTTCTTGTTGACTCTCCTCCTTCCTTCCTTAGCCTGATTACCTGGTCCTTGACTGTTGTTTTCCTCCTGATGTGGCTGTACAACAGTTTCGGGTCAGATTTGGCTTTCGCTGCTATGTCATTTTCATATTGTCTTTGGGCCTCCCTTCTTATCTGTGCATATTCGTTTCTGGCTCTACGACTGTTCTCCTTATTCTCCTGGGTCCTTTGCCTTCTGTATTTCTTCCATTCCCTAGCACACTTGGTTTTTGCCTCCCTGCACCTTTGGGTAAACCATGGGCTCATCCTGGCTTTTTCATTACTCCTGTTACCCTTGGGTACAAACCTCTCCTCAGCCTCCTTGCTGAGTGTGTGTGTGTGTGCACTTACTGTTGACAAAGACAGTTATTTTCATAACTTTTTCAGTGGTGCTCCAGTTGACATTCTTGCTACAAAACTAACTGAATTGTTTACATTTTATAATAATGTACTCACTTCTCTTGTTCCTGTTGACGTACTTGCTCTGCTGAACATCTACTATGTTCTTTGCATTTATAATAATATACACTTCTCACGTAACATACCTACTAGACTTACTCAACAACTAACAATATTCTTTAATTTATAACAATGTACACTTCTCGTGTTCCAGATGACATACCTGCTGGACCTGTTAGACAATTACCCAGCCTTCAGCGTCGGCGGCTTCTACGTCGTGGCCAAGGCCAGACTGGTCGATGTGAGTAACCCAACCACAGTTGTGAAAGTATTGTGTATTGAGTAACTGAATGTATTTCGCTCACAGAACGATCCTAGGAAGATATTCCCATACTACATCAACCCAGTCCCGTCTACCTCAGTGCACGCAAACAAATTGTGCAAAGTTGTCAGAAGTTCTAATGTTGCATATTATAAATATGTATGTATTCGTGTATGTGTCATTAGTGTATGAGTGTATATATATATATGTGCGTGTATGTATGTGTGTTTGTACTCACCTATTTGTGGTTGCTTCTGGCCCCACCTCATCACTCACCGCTACAAGGTCCTCTCTCCCCCTGATCCATGAGCTTTATCATGCTTCTTCTTAAAATTATGTAAGGTTCCTGCCTCCTCTACATCACTTGCCAGACTATTCCACATTCTGACAACTCTATGACTGAAAAAAAAATATTTTCTAACATCCCTTACTCATCTGAGTCTTCAACTTCCAACTGTGACCCATTGTTTCTCTGTCCCATCTCTGGAACACCCTGTCTCTGTCCACCACATCTATTCATCGCAGTATTTTGTATGTCGTTATAGTGCCACCCCTAACCTTCTTGTCCTTCGGTGTAGTCAGGCCGATTTCCCTTAACCTTTCCTCACAGAACATTCCCCTTAGTTCTGGAACTAGCCTTGTTGGAAACCTTTGCACTTTCTCTAATTTCTTCACGTGCTTGACCAGGCGCTGCATACTCCAGTATGGGTGTGACGTACACGGTGTACAGAGTCTTGAACGATTCCTTACTGAGGTATCGGAACACTATTCTCAGGTTTGCCAGGCGCCCATATGCTGCAGCACTTATCTGGTTGATGTGTGCTTCAGACCTGCTCGGTATTATACTCACCACAAGATATTTCTCCTTGAATGAGGTTTGCTGTCTTTGGCCACATAGCCTATATTCTGTCTGCTGTCTTCTTTGCCCTTTCCCCATCTTCATGACTACATTCGGTGTGGTTAAATTCGAGGAGCCAGTTGCTGGACCACGCGTCCAGCCTGTCCAGGTCTCTTTGTAATCCTGCCTGATCCTCATCTGATTTAATTCTCCTCATTTACTTCGCATTGTCTACTAACAGGGACACTTCTGAATCTATCCTTCCATCACGTCATTTATATATACAAAAATAGCACTGGTCCTAGGACTGACCCCTGTGGGACGCCGCTCGTCAAAGGCGCCCACTGTGATACCTCATCCCCTCCCATACTCATTGTTGCCTATCTGTCAGGTATTCTCTGATCCATTGCAGTGCCTTTCCTGTTATGTGCACCTGATCCTCTAGCTTTTGCATTAACCTCATGTGAGGAACTGTGTCGAAGGCCTTCTTGCAGTCAACCCACCCCTCTCTCTTCTGTCTTACTACTGTTACCTTGTCATAAAACTCCAGTAGGTTTGTGACACACGATTTGCTTTCCATAAATCCGTGCTGGTTGTCGTTTATAATCATATTCCGTTCCAGGAGCTCCACCATTCTCCTCCCGATAATCTTCTCCATTACTTTGCATACTATACACATCGGTGACACTGGTCTATAGTTTAGTGCCTCGTTTCTGTCTACTTTCTTAAAAATGGGAACTACATTTGCTGTCTTCCATACCTGAGGTAGCTGACCAGTTTCAACAATGATGATCATGTTTTTGTAAAATATGAATCAAGGATTATAGGAACTTGAATCTTAATTAGTTGAGTCAATATTTCACAACCTCAATCAATGGTGTTTCACAAGACCTGTAGATTGTTATTCTATGTTGACTCATGTTAGTTGGTAGTTTTACTTAGGCAAAAATACTGCACTGATTTTTTTCAATTTGATTTCCCTCTTGAAAGAAACTGCAAATCCTAAAATACTGTTCTTATATGACAATTTTTGATTGTTGCATCTAATCAATATCAACCTTCAGTGCTGATAATTTGATAATAAATTTACTCAGAAGCCTCAAACTTGATATGCTTGTGTATTTTATGTAATTGGTCTCTTTGACATAACAGAATAATACTTCAAAATTTTTTTTTTTCTAAGTGGAAAGTTTGTATTAAATTTTGTTTGTGTATTGAAGAAATATGGATGTTTGTCTCCATATGATGACTTGTGAAAGTCTCTTGTGATTTGCTTAAAATCCTCTAATCTAATATTTATCTGCATTATAAATTCATGCTTCACTCTGCACTGTTTTAATGACTGGCACCAAGATCCAGGCGACTGGTGTTACTGAGCACCAAGATGACTTCCTCTGCTCGCACATTTCCCATAACTCAAGAAATCGTAATGACACGATTGCAAACAAACCATACCCCCGGCCGGGATTGAACCCGCGGTCTGGACGTTTTGAGACTCTATGACCGCGGGTTCAATCCCGGCCGGGGGTATGGTTTCATTTCCCATAATATATCTAAATATTTTTTTAGGCTTATCATTAAAAGTGGCCATATTTATTAATGATCCAGAAGAGTAGGTATGATACTTCAATATTTTATTAATAACATTAGCAAATTAGAGGCTACAAAAAAACAGAAATACTAACTCTGCTTCTAGGTAACACACACTAACAAAGAAAGTTTGAAGCAGACCTGAAGAAGCATTGTGGAAAATTACATTTACCTGGATGTAACTCATCAGACACATACCAGTAAATGGTAACAAAGATAATTAGTATTTATCAAAGTTACATAGACAAGTATGAATTTTGGGACACCTAGGTCGCAAAAAATGTCCCCCTTCGATACCTACAGCTGTCATATCCACAAGTTGCTCTAGACCTATATTAATTGCAAATGAAATATACATCACCAGGAATTCTGGTAAACATTATGATAAATTTGTGGGCTGTATGTTAAAATTAATAAATAATTACATATACACATTTATATAACAGAAGGAGAATTTATAATCTTAACACTCACCAATTTGTCTGGAGATTACTGTGTATCATGTACAGAACCTCCCTCTAACTAAATTTATAATGATAACACTGGCCAGAATTTCAAACATAATTTAGATACCTTATCTGAGGTTCCTGGAGCTGTCCTGTCCATCGCCTGAATTATCATGTTATGCAGGAATGCACATCCAACAATTTCGGCTCCTATTTGAGAGGTTTTAAGCCCAATATAACCCCTAGAGCGACGAAAATTATACACCGTTCATTAACGTGTTTGTATCACATTCAAAAAACAATGGAGTCTCTCTCTGCTCGTCACCGCAGGCGCAGAGCTTCCCATTTTTTATAAGTTTTATTAAATACAATATATTTTATTAATTTACATACAAAATACACTATTTTCGGAAAATATACTATATATTTTCCATAAGCATTTCAAGTTTTCATTTATTATGTTTATTAGCAAATTTATACCTACATTTCAAGAAAATCATCAGCATTATTTACTGAATGGAAATCAGTTTCTCTGTATAATAAATTAGATAAACTGGTACATACATAACACAATAACAAAGTGAAGCATAACTTCTGGAAAGTACATCATCATCATCATCACTAAAAATTTGAAGTTAATCTAAAGAAATGCTTTCCAGTTATCACTAGGATTCCAATTCGGATTTTTAATTATGCTGAAAAACTTTTCTACACACATACTAAATTTAATTGTTACTATCCTGGTCATTCATTAAATATTGAAGACGTTCAGAAGAGAAAGAGTCATATTTAGTGGCACTTTTTCTTAATGTTTTGAAGCCGACCATTCCAGGAAGATGGGAATGGGTTCTTCAGTTCTGGTTCTATAACTTGTAGAACCTGCGTTAAAAGTTTTAAACTGATCAGATGAGACTTGCTGGTACTATGACTGAAATAATAATGTGCTGCAGGCAAAAAGAGGAAAAAAGAGGATAAGCCAAAATAGGTCCACTTAGTGATTCCCAATAGTACAAATCACATAAAACAATTAAACATTTGTATTTATTTTTGATGTTGCAGATTGCTAGCTTTGTTGCTACGTATCTTGTGATTTTGCTGCAGTTCCAATCAGCTGAAGTCCACAGCCCCAGCAACAACACCTGCAACTGCACAGTGATTCAACAATAACTGCTAGTAGAATATGATCAGTTTCCTGCAATAACACCTGTACCTACTCAGCTATACAGCTGTAGCTGCTAGTGGAAACTGACAAGAAAGTTGCTACAACAAATGCACATGTATGGTAATACAACTGTGCCTTCTTATGCACATAGACGAAGTTGTCATCAGGGCATGAAAATATTGTTGCAGCAGCGGTTATCAATGACGCTACTTTAGTTCCTGGTAAAGGAACATTACCATAGTAAGTCTCACAGCTTTGAACTTGCACTACACTATTACTGCTGTGTCTCTTGTAATGCAACTTGTACTTTTTAACTTTCTGTATCCAGGTTGATGCGGAATTACTAGTGGTAATAACAGTTATTTTAAATCAGACACTGATAGGAACACCTAGTGAGGGAATAACAGTAAATAAGATATAGATGGGAACACCCACTGAAGGAATAACGGAAATAAAACACAGGTATATGCATCCTGCGATGGACTAAAGTTATAGACGCTCATGTAAATGAATTTACAATCTCAAAATATTATATAGCAACAAGATTTTTTAAAATAAATGATTATAAATGCACTAATATTTTTTTAGATTAACTCTTAAATTAACCCAAACCACAAATGGTTATACGTCACAGTTTTTTGTCTTTCTTACTGTATATATAAAGAATTTTGATGACTGTAATAAATATTGTAACTTGTGACTTACACTTATTTTCATAAATGAGGAAATTTTTGACTTGTAAGTACTGAAGTAAAGTGCAAGATTACTGATTAAAGTTTATTCTAGTAAATTGTATCCCTACAGGCTTGTGTGTGTGTTTTTTTTATTTTTAACAAACTGTGCGATTACAGCCCAGTGCTTTCTGTAACAAGATATGAGACTATTGGCTTGTATTACTGCAACAAGGCATTGGGCTACTAGCTAGGACTTCCTATAACAAACTGTGGGGCTATTAGCTAGGGCTTTCTGTAACAAACTGTGGGGCTACTGGATAGTGCTTCCTGTAATAAACTATGGGACTATTGGCTAGTGCTTCCTGTAATAAACTGTGGGACAACTGGCTAGTCTCCTGTAACAAAATTTGAGACTGCTGGCTAGTGCTTCCGGAAGCAAACTGTAGGATTATTGGCTAGTGCTTCCTGTAACAGACTGTGGGACTACTTGCTGGTGATTCTTGTAACATGCTATGGGACTACTTGCTGGTGATTCTTGTAACATGCTATGGGACTACTTGCTGGTGATTCTTGTAACATGCTATGGGACTACTGGCTAGTGCTTCCTGTAACAGACTATGGGACTACTTGCTAGTGATTCCTGTAACAACCTATGGGACTACTGGCTAGTGCTTCCTGTAACAAACTTTGAGACTACTGGCTAGTGCTTCCTGAAACAAACTGTGGCATTACTGGCTAGTGCTTCCTGTAACAAACTTTGAGACTACTGGCTAGTGCTTCCTGAAACAAACTGTGGCATTACTGGCTAGTGCTTCCTGTAACAAACTTTGAGACTACTGGCTAGTGCTTCCTGTAACAAACTTTGAGACTACTGGCTAGTGCTTCCTGTAACAAACTTTGAGACTACTGGCTAGTGCTTCCTGTAACAAACTTTGAGACTACTGGCTAGTGCTTCCTAAAACAAACTTTGAGACTACTGGCTAGTGCTTCCTGTAACAAACTTTGAGACTACTGGCTAGTGATTCCTGTAACAAACTGTGGCATTACTGGCTAGTGCTTCCTGTAACAAACTATAGGACTACTGGCTAATGCTTCCTGTAACAAACTATTGGACTACAAGTTAGTGCTTCATGTAACAAACTTTGAGACTACTGGCTAGTGCTTCCTGAAACAAACTTTGAGACTACTGGCTAGTGCTTCCTGTAACAAACTGTGGGACTACATGTTAGTGCTTCATGTAACAAACTTTGAGACTACTGGCTAGTGCTTCCTGAAACAAACTTTGAGACTACTGGCTAGTGCTTCCTGTAACAAACTGTGGGACTACATGTTAGTGCTTCCTGTAACAAACTTTGAGACTACTGGCTAGTGCTTCCTGAAACAAACTTTGAGACTACTGGCTAGTGCTTCCTGTAACAAACTGTGGGACTACATGTTAGTGCTTCCTGTAACAAACTTTGAGACTACTGGCTAGTGCTTCCTGAAACAAACTTTGAGACTACTGGCTAGTGCTTCCTGTAACAAACTGTGGGACTACATGTTAGTGCTTCCTGTAACAAACTGTGAGACTACTGGCTAGTTCTTCCTGTAACAAACTATGGGACTACTGGCTGGTGCTTCCTGTAACAGACTATGGGACTACTTGCTAGTGCTTCCTGTAACAAACTTTGAGACTACTGGCTAGTGCTTCATGTAACAAACTTTGAGACTACTGGCTATTGCTTCTTGAAACAAACTGTTAGACTACTGGCTAGTGCTTCCTGAAACAAACAATGGTACTACTTGCTAGTGCTTCCTGTAACAAACTGTGGGACTACTGGCTGGTGCCTCCTGTAACAGACTACTGGCTAGCGCTTCCTGAAACAAACTGTGAGACTACTGGCTAGTGCTTCCTGTCACAAACTTTGAGACTACTAGCTAGTGCTTCCTGAAACAAACTATGGGACTCCTGGCTAGTGCTTCCTGAAGCAAACTGTGGGACTACTGACTCACGAAATCGTGATGACACGATTGCAAACAAACCATACCACGGATGGGATAGAACCCGCGACCAGAGAGTCATAACTCCAGACCGTCGCGTTAGCTACTGGACCAGCTAGCCACAACAAGATTCGTCCAACTAGGTATATTTCTACACCATAGGAAGGTTATCATAGGCACCACTGTGACCACAAATGGCTTGTTTGCAATCGTGTCATTACGATCTCATGAGTCATGTTAACGGCTTTGAGGGAACTTGACATACTGGCTAGTGCTTCCTGTAACAAACTATGGGACTACTGGCTAGTGCTTCCTGTAACAAACTATGAGACTACTGGCTAGTGCTTCCTGTAACAAACTGTGGGACTACTGGCTAGTGATTCCTGTAACAAACTATGAGACTACTGGCTAGTGCTTCCTGTAACAAACTATGGGACTACTGGCTAGTGCTCCCTGTAACAAACTATGAGACTACTGGCTAGTGCTTCCTGTAACACACTATGAGACTACTAGCTAATGATTCCTGTAACAAACTATGGGACTACTGGCTAGTGCTTCCTGTTACAAACTATTGGACTACTGGCTAGTGATTCCTGTAACAAACTATGGGAGTACTGGCTAGTGATTCCTGTAACAAACTATGAGACTACTGGCTAGTGATTCCTGTTACAAAGTATTGGACTACTGGCTAGTGCTTCCTGTAACAAACTATGAGACTACTAGCTAATGATTCCTGTAACAAACTATGGGACTACTGGCTAGTGCTTCCTGTTACAAACTATTGGACTACTGGCTAGTGCTTCCTGTAACAAACTATGGGAGTACTCGCTAGTGTTTCCTGTAACAAACTATGAGACTACTGGCTAGTGATTCCTGTAACAAACTATGGGAGTACTGGCTAGTGCTTCCTGTTACAAACTATTGGACTACTGGCTAGTGCTTCCTGTAACAAACTATGGGAGTACTGGCTAGTGTTTCCTGTAACAAACTATGAGACTACTGGCTAGTGATTCCTGTAACAAACTATGGGAGTACTGGCTAGTGTTTCCTGTAACAAACTATGGGACTACTGGCTAGTGCTTCCTGTTACAAACTATTGGACTACTGGCTAGTGATTCCTGTAACAAACTATGGGAGTACTGGCTAGTGTTTCCTGTAACAAACTATGAGACTACTGGCTAGTGATTCCTGTAACAAACTATGGGACTACTGGCTAGTGATTCCTGTAACAAACTATAGGTCTACTGGCTAGTGCTTTCTGTAACAAACTATGAGACTACTAGCTAATGATTCCTGTAACAAACTATGGGACTACTGGCTAGTGATTCCTGTAACAAACTATGGGACTACTGGCTAGTGATTCCTGTAACAAACTATGAGACTACTGGCTAGTGATTCCTGTAACAAACTATGAGACTACTGGCTAGTGATTCCTGTAACAAACTATGAGACTACTGGCTAGTGATTCCTGTAACAAACTATGAGACTACTGGCTAGTGATTCCTGTAACAAACTATGAGACTACTGGCTAGTGATTCCTGTAACAAACTATGGGACTACTGGCTAGTGATTCCTGTAACAAACTATGAGACTACTGGCTAGTGATTCCTGTAACAAACTATGAGACTACTGGCTAGTGATTCCTGTAACAAACTATGAGACTACTGGCTAGTGATTCCTGTAACAAACTATGAGACTACTGGCTAGTGATTCCTGTAACAAACTATGAGACTACTGGCTAGTGATTCCTGTAACAAGCTATGAGACTACTGGCTAGTGATTCCTGTAACAAACTATGAGACTACTGGCTAGTGATTCCTGTAACAAACTATGAGACTACTGGCTAGTGATTCCTGTAACAAACTATGAGACTACTGGCTAGTGATTCCTGTAACAAACTATGAGACTACTGGCTAGTGGTTCCTGTAACAAACTATGGGACTACTGGCTAGTGATTCCTGTAACAAACTATGGGACTACTGGCTAGTGCCTCCTGTAACAAACTATGGGACTACTGGCTAGTGATTCCAGTAACAAACTATGGGACTACTGGCTAGTGCCTCCTGTAACAAACTATGGGACTACTGGCTAGTGCCTCCTGTAACAAACTATGGGACTACTGGCTAGTGCCTCCTGTAACAAACTATGGGACTACTGGCTAGTGCCTCCTGTAACAAACTGTGGGACTACTGGCTAGTGCCTCCTGTAACAAACTATGGGACTACTGGCTAGTGCCTCCTGTAACAAACTATGGGACTACTGGCTAGTGCCTCCTGTAACAAACTATGGGACTACTGGCTAGTGCCTCCTGTAACAAACTATGGGACTACTGGCTAGTGATTCCTGTAACAAACTATGGGACTACTGGCTAGTGATTCCTGTAACAAACTATGGGACTACTGGCTAGTGCTTCCTGTAACAAACTGTGGGACTACTGGCTAGTGATTCCTGTAACAAACTGTGGGACTACTGGCTAGTGCTTCCTGTTACAAACTGTGGGACTACTGGCTAGTGCTTCCTGTTACAAACTGTGGGACTACTGGCTAGTGCTTCCTGTTACAAACTGTGGGACTGAAGAGGCACAATACAATAACTGGAAATATAGACAAATTTACACCAGGCTGGACCGAGGTTACACCAGTTGTGTACCAAAGTTACACCAGGTGTGTACCAAAGTTACACCAGGTGTGTACCAAAGTTACACCAGGTGTGTACCAAAGTTACACCAGGAGTGTACCAAAATTACTCCAGGTGTGTACCAAAGTTATACCACGTGTGTTCCAAAGTTACACCAGGTGTGTAACAAAATTACACCAGGTGTGTACCAAAATTACTCCAGATGTGTACCAAAGTTATACCAGGTTTGTACCAAAGTTACACCAGGTGAGTACCAAAGTTATTCCAGGTGTGTACCAAAGTTATACCAGGTGTGTACCAAAATTACTCCAGGTTTGTACCAAAGTTACACCAGGTGAGTACCAAAGTTATACCAGGTGTGTACCAAAGTTACACCAGGTGTGTACCAAAATTACACCAGGTGTGTACCAAAGTTACACCAGGTGTGTATCAAAATTACACCAGGTGTGTACCAAAATTACTCCAGATGTGTACCAAAGTTATACCAGGTTTGTACCAAAGTTACACCAGGTGTGTACCAAAGTTACACCAGGTGTGTACCAAAATTACACCAGGTCTGACGTCCAACCTGAGGAGCCACTGCGAAACGTCGTACAGGATGGAAGAAGATAAACGACACTTTCCACGCGGGGGCCACATGTGGGTCTCCTTCTGGAGAAGACCCGGGCTGAGACATAGCTGGCAAACCTACTACTACTACACAAGGTGTGTATCAAAATTAAACCAGAGTGTACCAAAGATAAACCAGAGTGAACCAAAGTTACACAAGGTGTTAAGCAGAAAGGTGGGATACATGGGGGCTAGAGCCTTGTCTAAGGGCAAAGGTAAAAGTTACACACATCTCAAGCATAAACAGGCCACCCAGGGCTATCCCAGTCAAAATAGAAAGCGCTAAGATAAGATAAGATAAGATAAGATTTTGTTCGGATTTTTAACCCCGGAGGGTTAGCCACCCAGGATAACCCAAGAAAGTCAGTGCGTCATCGAGGACTGTCTAACTTATTTCCATTGGGGTCCTTAATCTTGTCCCCCAGGATGCGACCCACACCAGTCGACTAACACCCAGGTACCTATTTGCTGCTAGGTGAACAGGACAACAGGTGTAAGGAAACGTGTCGAAATGTTTCCACCCGCCGGGAATCGAACCCGGGCCCTCCGTGTGTGAAGCGGGAGCTTTAGCCACCAGGCCACCGGGCTAAACCAGTATGTGTTACTTCAATGGGTTGGTTAACAGAGGGTTAGGCAAAAATCCCAGTTAGAAAATATATCTATTTATTCAACATAACATTATATACACACTCTAGACACACCTTAATCCTAAACGCCCAAATGAGGGTACACAAGAAACAGCTGGCTGGAGGTCTAGCTACCATAACCACTAGGCCTAGTCAGCGCCAGGCCGTCACTACTCCACTACAAACCCCATTTCTTATTTCCTCACTCATCCCACAGCACCCTGACCATGTCAGAGCCTAGGTGAACATACAGGTAAGCCATGGGAGAGCCTATGGCGTGAGTTGGTTAAACAAAAGGAGTACACAACTACAAACTTAGCTTAAACACACAGCATCTCCGACGCCAGCCTCCACACCATGCTGACCCCCCGTGACTCCCCCAAGCCACGCTCACCCCGCATACCCAAACACACTTGGAAAATAACTACCTAGAAGGATTTCTTTATAATTACAGTTAGAGTACTTTACAGTGCCCCCAAATGCACATTATGAATTATACAATTATTATTTACAATTATAACATTCATACTATTATGGCACACTTCTCCACTATATGTACATTACGATGTCATGCAGAACCCTGCATAACACAAGGTTTGTCCTAAAGTCACACCAGGGTGTGATCGGTAACAATCACTACACAATATCACACACACACACACACACACACACACACACACACACACACACACACACACACAAGAAATGACAGTGAAGTATGTGAGGAACTCAACAAGAGATTCAAAGAAGTGTTCACAGAGGAGACAGAAGGGGCTCCAGAAAGACGGAGAGGTGGGGCACACCACCATGTGCTGGACACAGTACAAACAACCGAGGAAGAAGTGAAGAGGCTTCTGAGTGAGCTAGATACCTCAAAGGCAATGGGGCCAGATAACATCTCCCCATGGGTCCTGAGAGAGGGAGCAGAGGCGCTATGTGTACCCCTAACAACAATATTCAATTCATCTATCGAAACAGGGAGATTGCCTGAGGCATGGAAGACAGCAAATGTGGTACCAATCTTTAAAAAAGGAGACAGACATGAAGCACTAAACTACAGACCAGTGTCACTGACATGTATAGCATGCAAAATCATGGAAAAGATTGTCAGGAGAAGAATGGTGGAACATCTAGAAAGGAATGATCTCAACACCAGCAGACAACATGGTTTTAGAGACGGGAAATCCTGTGTCACAAACCTACTGGAGTTCTATGACATGGTGACAGCAGTAAGAGAAGAGAGAGAGGGGTGGGTGGATTGCATTTTCTTAGACTGCAAGAAGGCGTTTGACACAGTACCACACAAGAGATTAGTGCAAAAACTGGAGGACCAAGCAGGAATAACAGGGAAGGCACTGCAATGGATCAGGGAATACTTGTCAGGAAGACAGCAGCGAGTAATGGTACGAGGCGAGGTGTCAGAGTGGGCACCTGTGACCAGTGGGGTCCCACAGGGGTCAGTCCTAGGACCAGTGCTGTTTCTGGTATTTGTGAACGACATGACGGAAGGAATAAACTCCGAGGTGTCACTGTTTGCAGATGACGTGAAGTTGATGAGAAGAGTTCATTCGATCGAAGACCAGGCAGAAATACAAAGGGATCTGGACAGGCTGCAGACCTGGTCCAGCAACTGGCTCCTGGAGTTCAATCCCACCAAGTGCAAAGTCATGAGGATTGGGGAAGGGCAAAGAAGACCGCAGATGGAGTACAGTCTAGGGGGTCAGAGACTACAAACATCACTCAAGGAAAAAGATCTTGGGGTGAGTATAACACCAGGCACATCTCCTGAAGCGCACATCAACCAAATAACTGCTGCAGCATATGGGCGCCTGGCAAAACTCAGAACAGCATTCCGACATCTTAATAAGGAATCGTTCAGGACCCTGTACACCGTGTACGTTAGGCCCATATTGGAGTATGCGGCACCAGTTTGGAACCCACACCTAGCCAAGCATGTAAAGAAACTAGAGAAAGTGCAAAGGTTTGCAACAAGACTAGTCCCAGAGCTAAGAGGTATGTCCTATGAGGAGAGGTTAAGGGAAATCAACCTGACGACACTGGAGGACAGGAGAGATAGGGGGGACATGATAACGACTTACAAAATACTGAGAGGAATTGACAAGGTGGACAAAGACAGGATGTTCCAGAGACTGGACACAGTAACAAGGGGACACAGTTGGAAGTTGAAGACACAGATGAATCAAAGGGATGTTAGGAAGTATTTCTTCAGCCACAGAGTAGTCAGGAAGTGGAATAGTTTGGGAAGCGATGTAGTGGAGTCAGGATCCATACATAGCTTTAAGCAGAGGTACGATAAAGCTCATGGTTCAGGGAGAGTGACCTAGTGGCGACCAGTGAAGAGGCGGCGCCAGGAGCTTGGACTCGACCCCTGCAACCTCAACTAGGTGAGTACAACTAGGTGAGTACACACACACACACAAGCACGTGAAGAAATTAGAGAAAGTGCAAAGGTTTGCGACAAGGTTAGTTCCAGAGCTAAGGGGAATGTCCTACGAAGAAAGATTAAGATAAATTGGCCTGACGACACTGGAGGATAGGAGGGTCTGGGGAGACATGATAACGACATATAAAATACTGCGTGGAATAGACAAGGTGGACAAAGACAGGATGTTCCAGAGATGGGACACAGAAACAAGGGGTCACAATTGGAAGTTGAAGACTCAGATGAGTAAAAGGGATGTTAGGAAGTATTTCTTCAGACATAGAGTTGTCAGGCCGTGGAACAGCCTATAAAGTGACGTAGTGGAGGTGGGAACCATACATAGTTTTAAGACAACTTTTGATAAAGCTCGCGGAGCAGAGAGAGAGAAGACCCAGTAGCAATCAGTAAAGAGACGGGGCCAGGAGCAATGAATCGACTCCTGCAACCACAAATAGGTGAGTACAAATAGGTAAGTACACAGAATCACTCATGTATATTCATACACACACACACACGTAGTCACGAGTGTAACACCCAAAGCAGGGCTCCCAGAATCTATGTGTAACTAACAGTAATATATCTTTATTTCTACAAGTACATGTACAAGGTATACATGCCTAGCTGACATCAGTGACATACTACTGTATAGAAACCGAAAGTTATGAAGAGCTTTTCGGGCAAATTAGGTCACTTTTGTCCCAGGATGTGACTCACACCAGTCGTAACACCCAGGTACCCATTTTACTGATGGGTAAACAAGGACAACAAGTTTCCTTGTTCACCAATCGGTCCGTGGTTCGACTCCCTTGCTGGGCATCAAACCATGGACCCTCATCTTGTGAAGCAAGAGCTTTGCCTATCAGGCCACGGGCCTGGTAACTAGCAGGGGTCAGTGACAATGACAGGGTCACTGAACAACAATGTTTCCAAAATGAGAAAGGTGAGCAGAACACCACAATACTATAGAAAATTTGAAAGTGCCAATATTGAGAAGAGGAGTGAGGTCAAGGAACCTACCTGGCAGGCACTATAATTGCCACTTATGACTATAAAACTATAAATAAGAACAGAATAAGTGTTAACCTAAAAGTGAGGGAGATAAGTGCAATGTCAGCAGCCAGATTAGTAGTGAGTAGCAAAGGAAATACAGTGGAACCTCGGTACTCGAACTTAATTCATCCCAAAAGGCTGTTCTAATGCAGATCTGTTCGAGTACCGAACGGATTTTTCCCATAAGGAATAATGTAAATTAGATTAATCCGTTTCAGACTCCAACAATGCACTTACAGCGGTGTATTTTCATATGGTGTTTATCATTGTATTCTCGTTTTCTTGGTCTCATTTGATAGAATGGCAGATATATTACAGAAATAGAGATGATTTTGAATGGTTTACAGACTAAAAGTACCTTGAAATTGAGCTCAGAGTTGCAGAAATGTTTGTTATTTATGTTGTGCCTCAGTGTTTTATGTACTTCACGAGTGGGAGGACCTACATTAATCATCTTCTAAATGTTAGCCATGAAGAACTGAACGTGTATAGTGGGTAGAGTAAGGTGGGGTTATTTTTTATCATATCAACCGTCTCTCACTGAGGCAGGGTGAACAGCAAAAGAAGAAACGCTTTTACCGTAGCTCATTCCATCACTGTCTTGCCAGAGACATGCCGATACTACAGTTCACATGCCCCACCGAACTGCAAATATCCCAACCTCTCCAGAGTCAGGCACTGTACTTCCCACCTGCCTAACTGCTTTCCCTGAATCCCTTCCCTTGCTTATACTCCAACAGCACGTCAAGTCATAAAAATCACTTGCTCTACTCACTCCTACTTAACATGCTCTCACACACACACCTGAACGCCTAGGATCCTTGCATACAAAACCTCTCTTACCCTCTCCCAACCTTTCCTTGGTCGACCTCTACCCCGTCTACCCTCCACTACAGATTTATACACCTTCCAAGTCATCCTGTTTTGTTCCATCTACTCTAATGTCCAAACTCCCTCAAGAATCCCTCGTCAGACCTTAGGATGATGCTTTTAGTAACCCCCACCTCTAAATCTCCAGACTACTAATTCTCTGCATAATATTCACACCACACATTGCCCTCAGACACGACATCTCCACTGCCTCCAGCCGAGGCAGTACTTTCACAACCTATGCTTCACACCTAATAAGAGCGTTAGTACCACTATACTCTCATACATTCTCCTTTTTTGCCTCCAAGGATAATGTTCTTTGTCTTCACAGATGCCTCAATATACCACCCACTCTTATTCCTTCATCAGTTCTATGGTTCACTTCGTCTTTCTCAGATTCGTTTGCAAAGTCTATTTCCAAATATCTGAACACATTCACTTCCTCCATACTCCCTCATTTCAATCTTATAGCCAATCTTTCACTACTTATTTTTGTCATCCTTCATTGTAATGCAACAAATCTGCCCATCAAGTCACACCTATGTTAACGGGGTAATAAATATTCGTTGTAATAATTTCGGAACTGTCCTTAATGTGCATCTCTTACCTTTAAGAGAGTGTTGCTTTATAGTGTTGATCTGTGAGTTAAAAGGAATTTTGGAAGGAAAACAAACAAGAAGGAGGAGTGGGTAAACAAGGCATTAACTACCTCATGGAGCATTTTCAGGCAAAAGATGTGTTTTTGCTGCTAATATTTGAATGTATAGCCAGTGTATATGTAGATAGTGAAACCCATGTACTGATGTAAAGATGTTTTCTGATAATTACCTGGGGAAAGCCAGCCCATGTATTGTATTATATAGATGCAACTTGATCTAGGCTATCTTGTCTTAGCCTATTTCTCTTTAAATCTATTTTTCTTTTAGCGCCTTACAAGATTCCTAGTATTGCTTGCCAGAAATTTAATTTATCAAGAACCTGTAGCTTAACCTAATGCCGTCCCTCTAAACTCCGGTCTATACCTTGTCTAAATTATTTTATATGTTAATACTGATTTCCTTAGTTTCTTTGACATATGCTTACTATGCATAAACTTTATTGGATATTTCTCCACTATGTAACTTAATCTGATAACCTGACACAGCTTTGTATCTAGTTTACTGTATTAGTTGAAGAAATGTGTTTTAATGTTTTTTTTTCCTTTCCTTTCTCATATCTTACTAATGTTCACCTATAGTATTTTGTTTTTGTTTTTGTTTTTGTTTTTGTTTTTGTTTTTGTTGGTAGACAGCAACCACCCAGGGAAGTACTACCGTCCTGCCAGATGACTGTGAAACAGAAACCTGTAACTGTTTTACATGATGGTAGGATTGCTGGTTTCTTTTTCTGTCTCATAAACACGCTAGATAACAGGGATATCTTGCTACTCCTACTTACACTTTGGTCACACTTCACAGACACGCACATGCAAATATATATATATACATACATCTAGGTTTTTCTCCTTTTTCTAAATAGCTCTTGTTCTTCTTTATTTCTTCTATTGTCCATGGGGAAGTGGAAAAGAATCTTTCCTCCGTAAGCCATGCGTGTCGTATGAGGCGACTAAAATGCCGGGAGCAATGGGCTAGTAACCCCTTCTCCTGTAGACATTTACTAAAAAAGAGAAGAAGAAAAACTTTATAAAACTGGGATGCTTAAATGTGCGTGGATGTAGTGCGGATGGCAAGAAACAGATGATTGCTGATGTTATGAATGAAAAGAAGTTGGATGTCCTGGCCCTAAGCGAAACAAAGCTGAAGGGGGTACGGGAGTTTCAGTGGGGGGAAATAAATGGGATTAAATCTGGAGTATCTGAGAGAGTTAGAGCAAAGGAAGGGGTAGCAGTAATGTTTAATGATCAGTTATGGAAGGAGAAAAGAGAATATGAATGTGTAAATTCAAGAATTATGTGGATTAAAGTAAAGGTTGGATGCGAGAAGTGGGTTATAATAAGCGTGTATGCACCTGGAGAAGAGAGGAATGCAGAGGAGAGAGAGAGATTTTGGGAGATGTTAAGTGAATGTATAGGAGCCTTTGAACCAAGTGAGAGAGTGATTGTGGTAGGGGACATGAATGCTAAAGTAGGAGAAACTTTTAGAGAGGGTGTGGTAGGTAAGTTTGGGGTGCCAGGTGTAAATGATAATGGGAGCCCTTTGATTGAACTTTGTATAGAAAGGGGTTTAGTTATAGGTAATACATATTTTAAGAAAAAGAGGATAAATAAGTATACAAGATATGATGTAGGGCGAAATGACAGTAGTTTGTTGGATTATGTATTGGTAGATAAAAGACTGTTGAGTAGACTTCAGGATGTACATGTTTATAGAGGGGCCACAGATATATCAGATCACTTTCTAGTTGTAGCTACACTGAGAGTAAAAGGTAGATGGGATACAAGGAGAATAGAAGCATCAGGGAAGAGAGAGGTGAAGGTTTATAAACTAAAAGAGGAGGCAGTTAGAGTAAAATATAAACAGCTATTGGAGGATAGATGGGCTAATGAGAGCATAGGCAATGGGGTCGAAGAGGTATGGGGTAGGTTTAAAAATGTAGTGTTAGTGTTCAGCAGAAGTTTGTGGTTACAGGAAAGTGGGTGCGGGAGCGAAGAGGAGCGATTGGTGGAATGATGATGTAAAGAGAGTAGTAAGGGAGGAAAAGTTAGCATATGAGAAGTTTTTACAAAGTAGAAGTGATGCAAGGAGGGAAGAGTATATGGAGAAAAAGAGAGTGGTTAAGAGAGTGGTGAAGCAATGTAAAAAGAGAGCAAATGAGAGAGTGGGTGAGATGTTACCAGCAAATTTTGTTGAAAATAAGAAAAAAATTTGGAGTGAGATTAACAAGTTAAGAAAGCCTAGAGAACAAATGGATTTGTCAGTTAAAAATAGGAGAGGCGAGTTATTAAATGGAGAGTTAGAGGTATTGGGAAGATGGAGGGAATATTTTGAGGAATTGTTAAATGTTGATGAAGATAGGGAAGCTGTGATTTCGTGTATAGGACAAGGAGGAATAACATCTTGTAGGAGTGAGGAAGAGCCAGTTGTGAGTGTGGGGGAAGTTCGTGAGGCAGTAGGTAAAATGAAAGGGAGTAAGGCAGCCGGGATTGATGGGATAAAGATAGAAATGTTAAAAGCAGGTGGGGATATAGTTTTGGAGTGGTTGGTGCAATTATTTAATAAATGTATGGAAGAGGGTAAGGTACCTTACTTACTTACTTACTTACCTAGGGATTGGCAGAGAGCATGCATAGTTCCTTTGTATAAAGGCAAAGGGGATAAAAGAGAGTGCAAAAATTATAGGGGGATAAGTCTGCTAAGTATACCTGGTAAAGTGTATGGTAGAGTTATTATTGAAAGAATTAAGAGTAAGACGGAGAACAGGATAGCAGATGAACAAGGAGGCTTTAGGAAAGGTAGGGGGTGTGTGGACCAGGTGTTTACAGTGAAACATATAAGTGAACAGTATTTAGATAAGGCTAAAGAGGTCTTTGTGGCATTTATGGATTTGGAAAAGGCGTATGACAGGGTGGATAGGGGGGCAATGTGGCAGATGTTGCAAGTGTATGGTGTAGGAGGTAGGTTACTGAAAGCAGTGAAGAGTTTTTACGAGGATAGTGAGGCTCAAGTTAGAGTATGTAGGAAAGAGGGAAATTATTTCCCAGTAAAAGTAGGCCTTAGACAAGGATGTGTGATGTCACCGTGGTTGTTTAATATATTTATAGATGGGGTTGTAAGAGAAGTAAATGCGAGGGTCTTGGCAAGAGGCGTGGAGTTAACAGATAAAGAATCACACACAAAGTGGGAGTTGTCACAGCTGCTCTTTGCTGATGACACTGTGCTCTTGGGAGATTCTGAAGAGAAGTTGCAGAGATTGGTGGATGAATTTGGTAGGGTGTGCAAAAGAAGAAAATTAAAGGTGAATACAGGAAAGAGTAAGGTTATGAGGATAACAAAAAGATTAGGTGATGAAAGATTGAATATCAGACTGGAGGGAGAGAGTATGGAGGAGGTGAATGTATTCAGGTATTTGGGAGTGGACGTGTCAGCGGATGGGTCTATGAAAGATGAGGTGAATCATAGAATTGATGAGGGGAAAAGAGTGAGTGGTGCACTTAGGAGTCTGTGGAGACAAAGAACTTTGTCCTTGGAGGCAAAGAGGGGAATGTATGAGAGTATAGTTTTACCAACGCTCTTATATGGGTGTGAAGCATGGGTGATGAATGTTGCAGCGAGGAGAAGGCTGGAGGCAGTGGAGATGTCATGTCTGAGGGCAATGTGTGGTGTGAATATAATGCAGAGAATTCGTAGTTTGGAAGTTAGGAGGAGGTGCGGGATTACCAAAACTGTTGTCCAGAGGGCTGAGGAAGGGTTGTTGAGGTGGTTCGGACATGTAGAGAGAATGGAGTGAAACAGAATGACTTCAAGAGTGTATCAGTCTGTAGTGGAAGGAAGGCGGGGTAGGGGTCGGCCTAGGAAAGGTTGGAGGGAGGGGGTAAAGGAGGTTTTGTGTGCGAGGGGCTTGGACTTCCAGCAGGCATGCGTGAGCGTGTTTGATAGGAGTGAATGGAGACGAATGGTTTTTAATACTTGACGTGCTGTTGGAGTGTGAGCAAAGTAACATTTACGAAGGGGTTCAGGGAAACCGGCAGGCCGGACTTGAGTCCTGGAGATGGGAAGTACAGTGCCTGCACTCTGAAGGACGGGTGTTAATGTTGCAGTTTAAAAACTGTAGTGTAAAGCACCCTTCTGGCAAGACAGTGATGGAGTGAATGATGGTGAAAGTTTTTCTTTTTCGGGCCACCCTGCCTTGGTGGGAATCGGCCAGTGTGATAAAAAAAAAAAAAAAAAAAAACATTATTTGTCGGTAATTTTTATACGTACTTTATGACTGATATGTTCATTTTATTTGATAACTGTGTTACCGGAGTTTTGTCAATTATTTAAGTTGGTAATAAGAAAGAAGGAACACTAATGGGTATCGTTAACTGATTATTCGTTTATGGGTATCTGACCAGTGTTTACATATATAGGTGCTTACCAATTTTTCCTTGTGCAGCCATTTTAAGCGTCTTCTAATGTTGTTTTGCTGTATTAAATTGCAACGTTTGTTTAAATATTTTTAAAATATTTTGAATGTTTCCCAATAAAGACGTTTGCAAGTGTTTCTTTATCTGTGCCAAATTTCATTTTTCTTGTAACATGTGTTTATTAAAGTGTAAGATTTATGAGAATATATTCCATGGAGAAAAATTTCCAACAGGGGGAGACTTGGAAGGGGGCTGCAACCCCTCTCTTCATTCTCACATAAGGAGAAACAGATGTGGAACAAGGATGACGTGATTCTTTCCTCTTTCCACTAGAAGAGATGAAAGATTAAATATCATTCATTGAAGCAACATCTCACATCTAACAAGTCCTGAAGGAAGTCAGATCATTCGTTTACGAAGTTGAAAACAGAGTCAACAACCGACCACTGACCTATATTGCTGATGATCTGAGCAACTTCGAAGTGTTAACTCCATCATATTTGCTCTATTGCAGAAGGCTTGAACCGGTTCCTTCTAAAAATTATAAAAAAAGGGGGACACTATTTATCACGAGCCTGAACAACTAAAATGTAAATTCAAACACCTCAATAAAGTGCTTGAATGTTGGGAAAAAATTTGGAGAGAAGACTATCTCACCTTATTGAGAAAATACTTCTATGGAGATGGAGTTCCTGAAACTAAGTCGTCCATAAAGTCTGGAGATATCTGTAGCCCATTTCTCAACCCACAGGGTGGAACGGAAGCTGTTTAAATACAATGGAGAATGTTCTAGTTACTAGAATCACCACTGACCATGTTTCAAAACAAAAATTATTGTTACTGGAAGAAATGAATGAACCAGTTTATGAATTATTGAACTAAGATGCCACAGACACTGACATGAATGAACTAATCCTCACAAGAGTCAAAGATCTATAGCCGTCATTTAGACATTGTCAAAAATGAAGATGATCAGTCATGGATTACGTTACAATTGAAATTAAGCAAACCACATGTGCCTCGAAATTATCGAATAACTTTCTGTCAAATGAAAACTTAGGTATAATGCATGTGCTCAGGAAGAATCCAGAGCTCCTGACTGTGCATGATGAAATCATACATGAATAGTTGGACAACAGTTTCACTGAGGAAGTAGTCGAAGACAAGTTGTAGAAAGAGGCTCGTTCTCTACAGCACCATGGCGGTCAGAAAAGATTCTGAAACATCTCCCTACGTCTTATGTACCATTGTAATGCACTTTCCAATGGAGACGTAGTGAGTCTTAACGACTCTTAACGACTCTGATGACATAACCCTCAGTCACTGAAACGCTTGGAGATGTGCTCATGAAATTTTCCACAAATTCCCATTCCTACACGGCTGCCATGCTGAGAAGAAACCTTTGAGGAAATTGCACTTATCGGGAAGAAGAGGGAGGGTTTCATCGCGTAATTTGTCCTCGATGTGAAGAAGGCAGAACGTCGAGATCAGAGACGGGGAATACACCAAAATCATAATTCGTTGGTTGATGACAATTATTAAATAATTTACAGCTTATTTTTCCATTAAATAAGATTGGTAACTGTTGATGACTGCTCCTATATTTTGTGCAATAACCCCAATGGAAATAAATCACTTTGACATTTTTGGATTATCCTAGGTAATATACACTATGATAATTGCACTTATGTGTACCTGTGCCTAAATAAACTTACTAACAAGACGTAACCTAATCAAAGGAAACCCATCAAATCCAACCTAAAAATGACAATGTAACTTAACCTACTTTTCCATCGGTAGATATATATGCATCTTTACATTAAGCTAACACCTGACAAACTCTGTAATAAGCGTTCATTGGTTCAAACATACTGCATGATCTAGATAAATATACAGTGCTATTGTTCACATAGTATCTCCTGAAAAAAAAAATTCCAATATACATACGTGTGTTGTATGTATTGCAAAATATAAACTAATGGCTGAGTTCTGCCAAGAAGTAGTTATAACTATAACCAATTATTTTTCTGTACACTCATTTTTCAATGAATTTATTTTTAAAAAAGACATACAGTTACTGCTAGCAGCGGTAAGATTGTTCCAGACGCATACACGTACAAATACAAATAGATGCACCTACAAATAGACAGATCTACACTTTAAAGAGGTTATTGGTAGAATATACAGTATAGTAACGACAAAACTCACATCATGAAACTATGTGTACTTGCAACATCTGTGAGAAATGGGCCCACGCATCTTGTGCAGATATTCAGGAATCAACTGCAAGAGATATTAAACCAGGGAAAAGTTTTTGGGTATGTCCAAATGAGAACCAACTGTGGAAAAAATCACTTTGGTATTAAAAGACGGAAACATCAAAATGGCCTTCATAGAAAATCTGACAGCATTCTAAAACAGATGGGAAAAGTAATGAACTGGGCCAGATGGTGCTATCGGCCCAGGTACATATGCTGTCCTGGTAGACAGTAACTGTAAGAATGGAAAAATAAATGATGGTGGCCTGAAGAGGGGACAGGAGCTCCAGTGGGGAAGCAGGTGTAGACAAGGACATGCAAAACCCAATGTTACATACTAGCAATACCACTGGAGATAGTAAACAAGGGGATGATCCCAAGGAATAGTGAAGATGAAATACCAAAAATAACTGGAGAGTGCATCATTGTTAGTACTAGTGCTGAAGACAGAAAAGAGACAATAAATCATGCACCAATAAGGAATGCATATTCTATGCATTAGGTATCTCCAGGCATGTAATATCTGGAAAAACAGATGGGACGTACAACTCTGACCAACCCAGAAAATGCCGTGCGTGTATGACAACAGGAAAATGCAATCTTTCTTCCTGTAAGCTTTTCAGTTCAGAAAGACACTGTTATAACTTACATTGTCAGGAACATCACCTAAAGGTAACAAGAAGACACAGAACATCCAGAGCATGAGAAAACCTGGGTAGCAACAAGCACTCCAGAGAGAGAGGTTTTATAGTGCCTGGAAGAAAAGCTGGCAGGAAATGGTCTCCAATGGCCTCCACTCCAAAATAACAGACATTAGTGCCAGGAGAAAAAGACCCCCGCCCCATACCATCAATACCACAAATATGACGATAATCATCTTTGCAAATATACAACAGGGTCTAAAGCCAGCAACGAACAATAAAATACCTTTCATCCGTGGACTGCTTACAGAGTCAAACGCAATGTTCGTGGCTTTCACAGAGATCCACATAAAGGATCACTTTGACAATGAAATATGGATCCCGGGTTATAACCTATACAAAATAAAAGGACACAAGTACAACTAATGTGACATTTTATTGTGGCAACGTTTCGCTCTCCAGGAGCTTTGTCAAGCCGTTACAAACAGTACACGGACACAGACGGTATATATAGGCTAAGAGTGAGGTGCAATACTAGTGGTAGTAGTAGTAGTAGTAGTAGTAGTGACATAAGTTGTAGGAGCAGTAGTAATACAATATGGTAAAGCAATTAACTCGTACATGTGTAAGTAGATATAAAAGCTATTACTTGGGTAACATAAAAATATGAAAGTTAAGACACATGTGCAACATCTGGATATCTTTATTGTAGACGTTTCGCCATCCAGTGGCTTTATCAATACAGATTTCATATTGTCGGTATTTTATACCTTTCTTGCACAACTTGTCAGACACTGCAACATCATGGAATCTTGGTTCAGAGGACATCTACAAGACCTTCTTCACGGCTGCTACAACTAACCAATCCCTTTGGGAAGGACCTACTTCCACTGGGAAATCCCGCCTACCAGTGACTATACCCTCGTCTGCTACACGTCCTTATCCACTGACACCTATATAACCGCCAGTCTTCTTACCTTTGCTCCACATTACAGAAGTCACACAGAGATACGTACTGTTCAGCATCGCAATCCAGCACCACGTGGACAGACACATGGCTTCTGCCGAAAGGAAGAGGTCACGATGTTCCAGGGACACGACGGATGACTCGGATTTAGAAATGGACGACTCGGATTTACAAATGTGGGGCGCAATCCTAGAGAAGAAGTTGCGAGACCACTCCGTGTCATCAGGGGAAAAGTCTCCAGATCTGACAAGCCTAACCATGCAGCCAGCGAATACGGAAGGATGGATCAATGTGAACAGTAAGACACGCCGTCCCTCCAAGGAGCAGGTAAACCAGCTCAAATCACCTTCCAGATTCAAGATAAAGGCTTATGGGGAACACAAAACCCACTATGGAGTGGTTACGCACCTGGAAACACGGCACAAACTGAGGTTCAAGATATGGTTCAACCTGTAAAGTAAAAGGACACAAGTGCAACTAATGTGACATTTTATTGTGGCAACGTTTCGCTCTCCAGGAGCTTTATCAAGCCATTACAAACAATGTTGTGCAAGAAAGGTATAAAATGCCGACAAATATGAGAGTTAAGACACATGTGCAACATCTGGATATCTTTATTGTAGACGTTTCGCCATCCAGTGGCTTTATCAATACAGATTCTAGGACATAATAGGAAGACAGTAGAACTATATACAAAAGATGAGGTAATCAGTCCCTCGGCCTTGGAGTTAGTGTTCACAGCATCGTGGTGGAGGAGAATCTGGAGCAAAGGCAAGAAGACTGGCGGTTATATAGGCGTCAGTGGATAAGGACGGGCAGCAGACGAGGGCATAGTCACTGGTAGGCGGGATTCCCCAGTGGAAGTAGGTCCTTCCCAAAGAGATGGGTTAGTTGCAGCAGCCGTGAAGAAGGTCTAGTAGATGTCCTCTGAACCAAGATTCCATGATGTTGCAGTGTCTGACAAGTTGTGCAAGAAAGGTATAAAATACCGACAAATATGAAAGTTTTTTATACCTTTCTTGCACAACTTGTCAGACACTGCAACATCATGGAATCTTGGTTCAGAGGACATCTACTAGACCTTCTTCACGGCTGCTGCAACTAACCCATCTCTTTGGGAAGGACCTACTTCCACTGGGGAATCCCGCCTACCAGTGACTATGCCCTCGTCTGCTGCCCGTCCTTATCCACAGACGCCTATATAACCGCCAGTCTTCTTGCCTTTGCTCCAGATTCTCCTCCACCACGATGCTGTGAACACTAACTCCAAGGCTGAGGGACTGATTACCTCATCTTTTGTATATAGTTCTACTGTCTTCCTATTATGTCCTAGAATCTGTATTGATAAAGCCACTGGATGGCGAAACGTCTACAATAAAGATATCCAGATGTTGCACATGTGTCTTAACTTTCATATTACAAACAATACATGGACACAGAGGGTATATATAGGCTCAGAGTGAGGTGCGATACTAGTGGTAGTGGTAGTAGTAGTAGTGATAAAAGTTGTAGTAGTATAAAAGTTCATAAAAGTTGTACTACTACCACTACCACTAGTATCGCACCTCACTCTGAGCCTATATATACCCTGTGTCCATGTATTGTTTGTAATGGCTTGATAAAGCTCCTGGAGAGCGAAACGTTGCCACAATAAAATGTCACATTAGTTGCACTTGTGTCCTTTTACTTTACATATTGTCGGTAATTCTACCAACTTTATTACATGGTTCAACCTGAGGGGAGAACCAATACTGACTCCTATCAACAGGGAAATGCATATCACCTTGAAGAAAGTCATGGAGACAGACCGCTCCTTCACCCTGGAGGAACTGGATTCTCGGCAGAAGGTCACCAAAGGTGTAGTGATGCGATACCCGCTGATGATGCCCATCGAGGCAATAGCAGCTCACCCCAGTGTCGTGTCAGCTCAGCGTCTCAAGGCAAAGTCGGCAGGCAACGCACCAACCCGGCAGGTCCTCATTCAGCATGTAGGATGCCATCCCAGCTGGACCTTGGTTCTTGGGGCATGTACGATGTCAGGACCTTCAAGGCAGAACCAGTTCGCTGTTTCAAGTGCCAGCGTTATGGACACCTGGGTGCACTCTGTCCGAACAGAGTAATCTGCGGTGTCTGCAGCCAGCCCCACCCTACCGAGGAATGCATCACCAAGCTGAAGAATGCATCGCCACCCACTCCACGATGCCCGAATTGCAGGCAGAAACACCATGCTTGGAACACTCGATAACACCAGAGTCACCATCGCTTCCAGCACTTCAATAAAGGATCTAACCAGGACAAAATCAAAGCACCACGAACCAGTCAATGCAGGGGTTTACACTATACCCTGTGGAGGCTGCGACAAGATTTATGTAGGTGAAACAGCAAGAAACGTCGACACCCGCCTCAATGAACACATTTACGCATGTAAGAACGATAACTTGAACAACGCCTGTGTACAACACCGAAATTCCACCACTCATCTCATGAAATTCAGGGACGCCCAATTAGTGATCAAAGAAACTAATTTCCGCAGACGCAAGTGCCTCGAATAATCACTAATCGCTGTTTCGAATACAATTAAACAAAACAAAGGCAGCTTCACCATCTCTGAAGTCTTAGCAAGAATCCTCCTGAAAACAGTAAACCCTGCCATCACATAGTCTCTCCTGTTAATACTACACAAAGCACATTACAGAGAGTGAACCCTGAAACACACCTTCTCTATCCAGTCTATATTTGTCTAACCTATTTTCATGTTACCCAAGTAATAACTTTTATAATCTTTTACTCATGTACGAATTAATTGCTATAGCATATTGTATTACTACTACTACTACAACTTATGTCACCACTACTACTACTACCACCACTTGTATTACACCTCACTCTGAGCCTATATATACCCTTTGTGTCCATGTACTGTTTGTAACGGCTTGACAAAGCTCCTGGAGAGCGAAACGTTGTCACAATAAAATGTCACATTAGTTGCACTTGTGTCCTTTTACTTTACATATTGTCGGTAATTCTACCATCATTATTACAACCTATACAAATGTGACAGAGTGAACAGGCAAATGGGAGGGAGGGGGGAGTGTTGTAGACCTGTACGTCACATTCAATGATATGCACGGATCTACTAATTGTTTCAAATGATGTAGTTGAAATTTTGGCAGTAAAGAGCGAGAACCTAAACCTGGTCATTGTGGTTGTGAACAAGCCTCTGGATGCGACTTCCCTACAATTCCAGGAACAACTTTTGAAAATTGATCACCGTCTGGAAAATCTTCTAGATCCTGCCCACAACATCTTGTTCCTGGGAAATTTCAACCTAAGGCACCTAAAATGGAGGACTGTAGCAAATAATATTGTAACAGAGATAACCCCACGAGGCAGCTCAGATGAAAATTCGCACACGCTCCAGCTTTTAAATCTCTGCACTAAATTCACCTTCAACCAGCAAATAATATAGCCAACAAGATTGGAGAATACGCTGGACCTCATCTTCACTAACAATGATGATCTGATAAGAAACACCAATACGAAAAGCAGTATAGACAGGGTTAAATACACAAAGATATTCTTAAACACTACTCATCAGTTCTCACCAAACTAATAAAAAAAGCCAAACAATTGTACAACTCCAGCAGATTCACTGAAAGAAGAGGAGATATAAAAATGACCTGAAAAACATTCAGATTCTGGGAACCCACAAACTGAAAAAAACTAAGGATATTGTCCTAACTAAACTGAATGAAACGCCACTGCATCCCATTGATACAGATAACAAGATAAATGACTTCTCAACCATAGGATCTAATCTCGCCAGTAAAATCCCGCGTACCAACGCCCGTGCAAGGGATTACTTAGATGGGAATTTCTCAAACTCCTTTTATCTTGCACATACTGAGCCCACTGAAGTCACCACGATTATTAAGACACTTAAAAATAATTCAGGGACTCTGTCTCAAGTTCCACCATTATTGTACAAGCGAGCGGCCCATGTTCTTTCGCATGCTATTTCTTACTTTTTAACAAATCACTAGAAACTACCACTTTCCCGACACTACTCAAGACAGCAAGGGCTACACCAATACATAAAGGTGGTGACTCCATAGATGTAAACAACTATAGGCCAATATCAAACTTACCGTTGCTGTCCAAAGCCTTCGAGAAACTCGTGCACAAGAGATTATATTCGTTCATAACTGCACAAAGCATACTCAACCCCTGCCAATTTTGTTTCAGAAAAAATAAAAGCACAAATGATGCAATTGTAAAAATGCTTGATCTGCATTACACAGCATTGGAAAATAAAGAATATCCATTAGGACTTTTTATGACCTAAGAAAACCTTTTACACAGTAGATCACGGCATCCTACTCCACAAACTTGACCATTATGATATAAGAGGCCATGCGCTTGCATATTTCAAATCTTTCCTTACTAATAGGTATCAGTATGTCACCATTAAAGACACAACTTCATCAACACGGACACTTGATACTGGAGTGTCACAGGGAAGTGTCCTTGGTCCCATGTTCCTCCTCTTATACAACAACGATCTTCCTAATGTATCACAACACCTGGAACTGCATTCTCTTTGCTGACAACACAATTTATGTCATCTCCCACCCCAATCTTGCCACACTTAACACCATTGTTAACGAGGAGCTACTAAAAATATCTACTTGGATGACAGCCAATAAACTTACACTCAGCACTGACAAAACCTTGTATATTATGTTTGGTAACAGAGCAGTTGTTGCACAACTTAACATTAAGATCGACAACACTCTTATTGCCAAACATAATGATGGCAAATTCCTAGGCCTGCATCTCGACAGCAATCCGAATTTCAGCACCCATATCCAACACATAAAAAAAGTATCCAAAACGGTTGGGATCCTCTCCAAGATACATTACTGCATGCCACAATCAGCCCTTCTCACCTTATACCATTCACTCATTTATCCTTACCCCACCTATGCTATTTGTGCTTGGGGATCAACTGCATCAACACACCTAAATCCAATAATAACCCAACAAAAAGTCACACTAAGAATAATCACACAATCCAAACCCAGGCAATACCCCCCTCCCACTCTTCATAAATCTAAACTAACTCCCTTTACAGAACATCCACACTTACAACTGTGCAACCAACATTTACAGAACCTTAAATTCCAATATTAATCCTGACCTAAAACACTTTCTTGATAGTTGTGACAGGACCCACAGGCATAACACAAGGCACAAAAATCTCCATGACATTCCCCGTGTCCGACTAAACCTATACAAAAATTCAATGTACATAAAAGGGCCTAAAATCTGGAACACCCTACCTAAAAACTCTAGAACGGCAGACACATTCATCACTTTCAAAACTACTGTTAGAAAACATCTTATCTCCCTGACACATCCCACCGTCAGATAACTATATGAAAACCACCTATACGTTTGCCTGTGATACTCCAATATAGGAACTTCAATAGAAACCATGTATCGTACCAAGACAAAACCATTCACATTGCTATATTTACGAATTGTAATGCAGTTAATTAGCCTTAATACCAATATGCTCCATAATCTGTACGAATATAGAGTTTTGAAGTAATCTTAACCTGCCCGAAATGCATAATCATGCTAGGTGTGATAGTGGCCCTCTCCATAATTAGTAGTTTATAATATGTAAACTACACAATATCCTATAATATGTAAACCCGCATTGTAATCTTTATAGAGAATAAATTTGATTGATTGATTGAAATATTGCCATATCAAAAACAATATACTCTGATCACAACATAATAGAGGTTCAAACATGCATGGTCGAGGCCCCAGACCAACAAAATGTGATCAAACATGAGGGAGCCTTCACCAAATTCAACTTCAATAACAAAAACATAAAGTGGGACCATGTAAACCAGGTCGTAAATTATATAAACTGGGAAGATAGACTAAGCAACACAGACCCAAACCTATGTCTAGAGCAAATTAACTCTGTTGGCACTCGAGGTATGTTCAAGGCATATTCCTTTAAGGAAAAGGAAGAGAAGATGTAAACTAGAAAAAGAAAGGCGTTCCCTATACAATCGAAGGCAAAAAAATAACAGAGTGGCTAAGAGATGCCAATATACCTGTATTATGTAGAGAGGCACTTGTCAGATAAATAGTAAACATTGAACTAAAGCTAAAGGAATCTTACAGGGAAGAACTAAAAGCCATGAATAAAATTAATTGAAAGAAACCCAAAATACTTCTTTTCTTATGCCAAATCAAAGTCGAGAGCAATATCCAATACTGGGCCCCAACTTAAACGAGATGGGCCCTACAGAGATGACAGCAAGGAAATGAATTAGCCACTAAAGTCCCAATATGACTCTGTTTTTAGCGAGCCGCTAACCAGACTGAGAGTCGAAAACCTAAATGATGTTTTTTAGAAGAGGGACACAGAATTTGGTAGACTCAAACCTATCTGATATTATCCTGATGCCAAAAGACTTCGAAAAGGCTATAAATTACATGCCCATGCACTCTGCCCATGCTCAGACTCATGGAACTCCGTGTTCATCAAAAACTGCAAGAAGCTTCTATTATGTGCTTTTAACATCTTATGGAAAAGGAGCATGGACACAGGGGTCCTCCCACAGCTGCTAACAACAACAGACATGGCCCCACTACACAAAGGGGGCAGTAAAGCAATAGCAAAGAACTACTTACCGATAACATTAACATTCCATATCATAAAAATCCTTGAAAGGCTCCTAAGAACTAAGATCACCACCCATCTAGATGCCCATCAGTTACACAACCAAGGGCAACATGGGTTTAGAGCAAGTCACTCCTGCCTGTCCCAACTACTGGACGGCTGTGAAAAGGTCTTGGATGCTCTAGAAGACAAGCAAAACGCAGATGTAGTATACACAGACTTTGCAAAAGCCTTTGACAGTTATGATCATTGAGTAATAGCGCACAAAATGCATAATGAAGGAATAACAGGAAAAGTTGGTAGATGGATCTATAATTTCCTCACAAACAGAACACAAAGAGTAGTAGTAAACAGAGTAAAGTCTGAGGCGGTTACGGAGAAAAGCTCTGTTCCACAAGGCACAGTACTCGCTCCCATCCTGTTCCTCATCCTTATATCTGACATAGACAGGGATATAAGCCACAGTACCGTGTCTTCCTTTGCAGATGACACCCGAATTTGCATGACAGTGTCCTCCATTGAAGAGACTGCAAGACTCCAGGCGGACATCAACCAAATCTTTAAATAGGCAGCAGAAAGCAATATGAAGTTCAGTGATGAGAAATTTCAATTACTTCGATATGGAAAACGTAAAGAAATTAAAACTATATCGGAATATAAAACATTTCCAACCACACAATAGAGCGAAAAAGAAATGTAAAAGAACTATGAGTGATAATGTCAGAGAACCTCGCCTTCAAAGACCTCAACATTGTATCAATCATATGTGCTAAAAAAAATGACAAGATGGATAATGAGAACCTTCAAAACTAGGAATGCCAAGCCCATGTTGACATTCTTCAGGTCGCTTGTTCTATCTAGGCTTGAATAATGTTGCACACTAACAGCACCTTTCAAGGCAGATGAAACTGCTGGCCTAGAAAATGCACAGAGAACCTCCATGGCAGACATAACTGCGATAAAATGCTTGAAGTTCATCAACCTGTACTCCCAACAACGATGGCGGGAGCGATACATGATTATATGCACTAGGAAAATCCTAGAGGGTTAGTACCAAATTGCACACGAAAATCACTCCTTATGAAAGCAAAAGACTCGGTAGACGATGCAACATCCCCCCAATGAAAAGTAGGGGCGCCACTAGCACGATAAGGGACAACCCAATAAGTGTCAGTTTGGGACGAGAGCTTGCCTCCAGAAAAATAAATCAGCCATAGGGTGCGATCACGGAATTTTCAAAACTTCACCATGTTAAATTTCCCAGACAAATAGATCAAGAGGGAAACAAAGTATACATTGCATGGCCTCTGTGATGCGTCAACCCGAGCAAAAGCAAGAGTTGCGCCACTGAAACTCAGAAGAGTGCCACAATTAATATAATAATAATAATAGTAATAATAAAATAATAATAATAATAATAATAATAATAATGTAATATCTTTACTTCTACAAGTACATGTACAAGGTATACAAGCCTAGCTGACATCAATGATATACTATGTTATGCAGAGCATTTCGGGCAAATTAGGTCTGTTTTGTCCCATGATGCGACCCACCAGTCGACTAACACCCAGGTAACCATTTTACTGATGAGTGAAAATATACAACCGGAGTAAGGAAACACGTCCGATGTTTCCACTCCCGGACCCTCGCCCTGTGCAACGAAAGCTTTTGCGAAAAGGCCACGGGGCCTGCAGGTAAGACGCTGGCGGAAGGGAAGGGGGAACATGGACTCTCCCTATTTATAAATGTTAATGTTTTTACCCACTAGTAACAGTATACTAGTGAGCTAATGTGAGTACTGGATAAAGGTGTACTAGTGTGTGGGGTGATTTTGTATGTAAAGTAGGTTGTATGTTGTATATGTAAGTTTATTATTAATATATTATATTTTTGTATATGCTAGTTTTTGGCCCTTCCTGTTAATAACTATTAGCTCCACACCTAATGTGAAGGCACAAGCTGGCCCTAGGGTGGTCCATGTGGAGTAATTTAAATGTCTTTAGACTAGGCAGGTTATTTACTCTTAGGAGTCAGGACTTTTATTTACCTTACGCAGTAAACAACTTAACACATGGTGACATCACACATCCTTATCTTAGACCTACTATTTACTGGAAAATAATCTCCCTCTCTTCTTCATATCATACCCTGAGCCTGACTATCCCTTTAAAAAGCCTTAAGAATATAGGATATTTACACTGTTGAAATATGCTTTCCTTAAAATAGATTTTTATAAATTTCTTTGAGGATCGTTGTGTTTGCAAACTTTGTGTTGACCACCAAGTTAGTGTTTCCTTTAGTTTACAGACGATTCTGGCCCTAGGCTGGGTATTGTTATAATATTTTTATATTGAAGGAAATTTGTTTTGCCCCTAGACAACTGTTTAACCCCTGAAGACAAATGACTTCGTCACACACTTCACCGCCAATTTCAAACCTCTCGAGGTATTCCCAGTACCTTGCACGATTGTGGCACAATATAAGCGAACACACGCTTTTCTGAGCAACAGAAGAACAGACGACATGAAGGAAGCCTGTGTTTTGCAAACTCACATAACCTTGAATGCTGAGGACGCACGACCTATCACAAAGGAAGGGGCATTGTCCTCATCGCTCTCGGGCCGTGTGGACGTGCTGCGCAGACGCTCCTGCTTAAATTGGTTTTCATGCGCAGTTTTCCCTGTTTTGAGCAATCAAAATGGCGAACAGACGTGGACACCGGGTAAATACTGTTTGTGTGGAGCTGGTATGTGGTACCCTGAGTAGTTCTACAATGCAGGTGCTTCTGCCAAGTATCATCCGCGAAGTGTACGGCATACCAAACGACGAGCTGTATGGTGTAGCAGTGAATGGAGTGTCGAGGATCTTCATCAAGTTCAATAGTGCTGGGTTTTACTCCAGCATAGTCGACGCATTCCAAGAAAAGAGGATGACCGTTAATTCTGCAGTGGAGGTCTGCCTACACGACGTATCAAGCTATGTAACATGGGTAAAGGTGAGAAATGCCCCCTTTAAGGCCTTGGAATACGATGTTGTGGAGATATTCCGTAGATATGGCAAGATCCATTCGGCAGAGTTGGGAGTGTGGAAAGAGGGGCCTTATATGAGGCTGCCAGAAGGATCTTTCACTTTGAAGATGACATTGAGGCAACCTATACCATCGTACGTTCTGATGGAAGAGTTCAGAACACAGGTTTATATATATTATGCAGGACAACGTAGAACATGTAGGCTGTGCGGGTCTTACGACCATATGGCAGCCCAATATCATCAAAGGCAGGGATGGAGGGAACGGGCTCCAACAACGGTGGAACGACAGCTGGGCTCTCTGGCACCTGGGACAGGTGAAGCTGCAGACCAGGCGTCTGGAAGTTGGAGTACAGAAGTAGACAGAGTGGAGTCTGAGATGGGAGTGTGCGCCTCTTTACCTGTGGGAACTGTGTCTAAGCAAACACCTACGGAGGCGATTGTTGACAGGAGTGACTTACAACAGGATGGTCTGTTGGACGAGGTCTTGAAAGACTTCCTGGGGGAGGTGGAAGACAGTCAGGAAGGGGAGAAGGACGGGAGGGCATTGGAGGGGGTAGCAGCTGCACAGGAGTGTGAGGACACCTTGTGCAACGAGAGTAAGCAGTACAGGGCGGTGGTTGAGGTGCACCAGGAGGATATGGATGCTGAGGCAACGTGTGGAGAAGGAGGCTCACGTATGCAAGTAGCTGGGACGTCTTATATGGAAGAGATCTAGAAAGAAAACTTGGAAAAACGTAATAGATCTCCTGGGGAATGGTGGCACTGGATCTGTGGTGCTGCAAGGGTCAAAGGAAAAGGGGGGGATCGGAGGTCTGGATAGACCAGGTGGCAAACGTGGCTATAGTCAACAGCCACATCTTTCGAGCAACCTTCAAAAACGGCGGGGGAAGCCGCCTTTATTGTAATAATTCAAGGTGGTAACCATTAATGTTAACGGCCTGAGAGCTGAGGTTAAGAGGGTATGGATGGAATGGTTTTTGAGGAGATTTGATGTGGATATATGTTTCATACAGGAGCATAATTATAAGGTTGGATGTGAGTTGCATTTGAAGGGATAGAGGTAAAACGTGAGTGGATCGGTGAGGTTAAAAGGGGGAGGGGTTGTTGTGGCTGTGAAGGAAACCAGTCCCTTGTGTGTGTTGGGGTGGGAGGAGGGTGGGGGTGGGAGGGTGGTGCGGGTAGAGGGAGAGTGGGGTGAGACAAGGGTTTGTTTTACAGGAATATACATGCCGGCGGATGGAAATGCAACAGTTAAGGTAAATTTCGTGATGGATGTTTTGCTTTTTTATTTGAGGGGATTACCTCAAGTCACTGTGATAGGAGGAGACTGGAATTGTGTCATACGACAGGGTGATGTGGAACCGAGGGGGGCGGGGTGTGTGTTGGGGTTTTTACACAATGTGTTGAGGGATGTGGGAGTTTTGGATGTAGTGGGGAGAGGTGGATGGAGGGCTGAGTATACGATTTTACGAAGGGGTTATGCTGCACGACTGGATAGGCTCTATGCTATGGAGGCAATATGCATCCTGGGAGTTAGGACTTTCGATGTGGGGTTTTCTGACCACAGAGTGGTTATTGTGGATCTTGATTGGGGGGGTATGGTTAGGATACACACTGGTTACTGGAAATTAAATGCGAGACTCGTGAAGGGGGAGGGGGTGTGTGAGGCTTTTGGGGATTGGTGGCACTCTTTTTGGGAATCAAGGGACGTGGGGTCGTGTGTCTTGGAATGGTGGGAGAAGCAAGCTAAGCCGGGTATTGCTGGATTCTTTAAAAATAGGGGACGGGAAGAGGCCAGGTGGAGGTATGGGTTACAGAATTATTTGGAATGTCAGCTGAACGAGTGTTATGAGGAGGAAGGGGGGAGGCAGTATGGGACCATGGAGCAACTTCGAGGTAGATTTGCGGAGATACATAATGACAGATTTGATGCAGTGCATGTGAGGGCAGGATTGGAGGCTGTATTGTGGGGGGATAAGCCTTCGGGAAGTGTTTTAAGACGTTTTAGGGTAAGGCACAAGGAGTCAACTATTTTGCAATTAGACATGAGTGAAGATTTGGGTGGATATAAGGGTCAGGTGCTTACTACTACAGAAGGCATGAGTAATTATGCTGATTTCTTGTTTCGAGAGAAATGGCGAAAGGAAGGGGGAGGGCGACGCTTTTGAGGAAGTGTTGGAGGGGGGTGTGGGTTAGGGCAGAAAGAGGAGGAGGGGATGGAGATGGGAGGAGCAATTAGTGTGGGGGAAGTTGAGGAGTCAGTGTTTAACATGAGTACTGGAAAAGCGCCAAGCATCAATGGGATTTCAAATGATTTTTATAGAGTTCATTGGGAGCATATTAAGACTTGTCTGGTGGAGGTCATGAATTGTACACTGCGGGAGGGCAAGTTAAGTCAGACACAAAGTATTGGAGTGGTTGTGTTGGTTCGCAAAAAGCAAGTGGGGAGTGTTTTAAGTGCATATAGAGCTATTTCACTAATGTGTTCTGACTACAAGATTTTTGCGAAGATATTAGGTAATAGGATGAAGAAGGTAATTGGTGGGGTTGTACATAGGGGTCAGATGGGTATACTGGGACAAAGTATGAGAGTTGGGCATGGACACACAAGGGACTTTCTGGAGGGTTGCGAGGGGGGAGGACTTTTGGGTATTGATTGGGAGAATGCATATGACTGTGTGAATAGAAAATTTTTGAGGGTTTGTTTGTTGCGTCTGGGGTTTGGACTGGGAGTGGCGCAGTGGGTCGATACGCTATACTCATCGGCTATGGTAAGGGTCCAAGTTAATGGCAGATTGAGAAGGCTGGTTAAAATTGAGAGGGGATTACGGCAGGGGTGCCCTTTTTCTCAAATTCTGTTTTCGTGCATGCAACATCCGTTCTATGGGCTCGTTGAGGGGGTGGGGGCATTAAATGGGGAGAGGGAAGGGCGCTTAGGCATTGTGGGGTATGCGGATGATACCACTATCCTGATAAAAGGGGTGCAGGGATTGCGTAGGGTGGGGAGGGTGTTGGGAATTTTTGGGGAGGCGTCTGGCATGAGAGTAAATAGGGCGAAATCGTGTTTACTATTTGGGGTTTTGGGAGGGCATGGCTGAGCAAGGAGGTGGTGATTTCGAATGTGCTCATAGGGGGAGTGGGTCTTTTAGCTTTGGAGCCGAGGGTGAAAGCCATATATGTAAAACAGAGATTCGACAGGGCTGGAGGGGAAAGAGGGGTTAGAGTGGGGAAGGTGATGGGGGATGTGCAGAGATGGTGGGGAGGTAAAGAGTTAATTGAATGTGAAGATATGCTGAGGGATTTGTTATTGGTTAAAGATGTTGAGCGACTTAAAGTGGGGCGTTTGGTATCATTGAGTGGGAGGACGGAAATCCTGCAGGGCGTATCAGTCTATCCATTGTATGATTGGGGGTCGATATGGGAAGACTTCAGAAGGCTCAGGTTAATGCCTAGGGTACGTGAGTTGGTATACAGATTCATGATGGGGATCCTAGCTTCGAAAGCAGTTTTGAGTTTAATGGGTTTGGTGAGGGAACCGTCCTGCAGTCAGTCTGGTGAGGGAACCGTCCTGCAGTCAGTCTGGTGAGCTGGGAACGGCATTTCATGCGGTTTATTTTTGTGAAGAATTGAGGGAGGTACGGATGTGGCTGGCGAGGGTTTTTTGTCTGCTAGGTGGGGGTAATGTAGAGACCCTGTGAACTTTAACATTAGAGGTGAAAGGGGTATCAAGGGAGGGAAAAAGGGCGATTATGTATGTAGTAGTGGATTTTCTGTATATTTCCTGGGGAATGAGAGATGCTGGGGATAGGGTTCGAATTAAGGCAATTGCGGCACATATATACAGGACTGCTGGTAATAACAAACTTATTTATGGGAGACAGTGGGGAGCTTGTTTTCCAGAGAACTACAGAGAGCTTACAGTCAGTCGTCTCCTGCAATTGGTGCCGTGATAACCATTTAGGGGACTGGTTTTCTTTGATAGTCAGGTTTTCACGGGTTTTAAGTGGTGGTGGCGTGTATGGGAATGGTTTTAGCGAATGACATGGGTAGATGGTATGAAGTGTAATGGATTATGGTTGGGTGGTAACTTGTTTGATTCTAGTGTGTGAGGTTTTTTCTTCCGGTTATGAATGTATAATTCAAAACCTTGGGAAAACTTAGGAGGTTAATAATACTATTTAACATGCAGTATGCAATTCTAGGTTATGGTTGATTCCAATGTTATAGAGTGTATGTTCACTGCAGAGACCGTGTTATTTTTTTTTTTTGGGGGGAGGGGGAACATTGTTTAGGTCTACTGTAGATGTTTTTTGTATAATAGCGAATAAACTGTGTTGTGCTGTATAAGGTTTATAGATGATATTTAAATATGGATTTACATTGCTTGTTTTCAATCACTTTGTGTAATGGTGTAAAGTTTCGTTGCTGTTGCAGGAATGGAACAAGTAAAACTGCGTGTGCAAGTGTGCATTGTTTTGGGTATGGAGGTGAATGTGTGTAAATGTAGTGTGTGTGTGTGTGTGTGTGTGTGTAAAAGTAATGTTCTTTAAGATAAGAAAGCTCCCTCTGTGTGGCGTAATTATGAAGAAATCAAGATGATATGTCAGGTAAAATGGTGTTCAGAGTTAATTTATCTTAATGGCTTAGTTCATAATATAAAAGATGAACAATTTAGTGGTTATTAAAAAACTTTCATGTATAGTAAATTTCTGTTTTTTATGGAAAAATAATAATGTACCTGCTTTTTGGAGTGGTAAGACACTCCTTTGTCAAAATAGTAATGTAACATCTGATGGACGATAGTAAAAGTTTGTATATATGCCACAAAAATTATGAATAAAAAGTGCTGTGTTGTTTCTGTGTGCAAAGTTTTATAGATAATATTTAATTTTGTATTCACATAGCTTGTTTTTTTAACTTTTGTGTAATGGTACAACGTTTAGTTGTTGTTGCAGGGATGACACACGAACACATGGGTGTACAAGTGTTGGTGGCTCTGGGTGTGGAGGTGGTTATGAATATAATGGTCTCAAAGATAAGTAAGCTCCCTGTGTTTGGAGTTATTATGAGGAAATCATGACAAGATGTAAAGTAAAATGGTGTCTAGGGTTAATTTATCTTCATGGCTTAGTTCATAACATATCAAATGAACAATTTAGTGGTTATTAGAAAACTCTCATGTATAGTAACTTTCTATTTTTTTTAGGGAAATATAATAATGTAAATACTTTTTGGGGTGGTGAGACACTCCATTGTCAAAATAGTAATGCAACATTTGATGAACTCCAGTAAAAGTTTGTATATATCCCAATTTGTTGGTGATACTAGTTATTTTACTTCGGGGTGAAGGGGGATATTTTTGTAAAAAAAATTCTGCCAGGATCAGATCTATCAAATTTAGTATCGTGACAAGTGTATGGAAATATAAAATTAACAGTGTGTTACAGAATCAGTTATGGCATTTGTAAGTTGGTATTCCTGTACAAACAAGGATTGGAAATTTTTTTTAATTCATGTGACAAGATAAGTCATCATTTGTCTAATTTGTGGCCATTTACTGTTACGTTTATGTTTTTTAGGTAATGTCGTTATGTTTTTCAAATTATGTAGAGGTGGGTGAGGGGAGTTTAAGGCATCTGTGTTGCATCACAGGTTCTTAATTCTGCATATTGCAGGTATTGAGTGATATTTATGAGTCGTGCAGCGGGTGTTAGTTACATTAGTATTGGTGTAGTATTGTTGAGTAGATTGTATATTGGGAGTTTTTGTGAATGGACCGCTTGTGGCCATATTTTTTTAAGCTTTTATTCAATTTTGTATTGTGATAAGTTTTAAATAAAATATATAAAAAAAGGAAGAGAACCAACGATTCAGTATC
>NC_091351.1:19288134-19365634 GCF_038502225.1 Cherax quadricarinatus | reverse complement strand
GAAAATTTGCGCACAGGTTAGCAAAAAAATTGAAGAAGGTAACACAGTGGGAGCAATCCGAATAATTACAAGTGACGACACTGTAGCCCCCAAAGATGAGACCACAGCCCAAGCACTAAGAGACAAGCATCCAACCAGGGACACCATAACCATCAACAACAACCCTGATGAAGACCCCATCACTGAACAATTAATTTTGCCTGAATCAGAAGTCTATAAGGCGATCGTGTCATTTCCTGCAGGATCTGCAGGAGGTTACACTGGAATTCGACCTCAGCACCTCAAGGAGATGGTAAATCCAGTACTCGGTGCATCTGCATCACTTCTTCTCACCGAGTTAACAACTTTCGTCAACAACTGCCTGGCTGGGCGAATCCCAGAAGAAGTTAAACCTTTCTTTTTCGGAGCCTCACTGTGTGTGTTGAAGAAGAAGGATGGGGGAATCAGACCCATTGTGGTTGAAAACACTCTTCGCCGTCTCGTGGCCAAAGCAGCAGTAAGAAACATTCGCCTAGAAGCTGCCAGTTTACTCCAGCCACACCAACTGGGCTTTGGGGTCCCTCAAGGCAGTGAAGCTGCAGCTCATGCGGCAAGGGCCTACATCAGGGACCTACCAGAAGACAAGGCTGTAGTCAAACTTGATTTTAGAAATGCCTTTAATATGGTAAAGAGGGATGCTGCCTTGCCAGCTGTTCGGGATTGCTTCCCCAATCTTTTTCCCTTCATCTCAGCTGGCTACAGCAAATTCGCAATTCTTTTGTTTGAAGAACATGAAATTCAATCATCAGAAGGTGTTCAGCAGGGTGACCCACTAGCTCCACTTCTCTTCTGCTTGGCAGTAAGAGAACTAACTTCCAGGATATGCAGCGAGCTCAACATCTGGTACCTGGATGATGGCACTCTGGCAGGTACTGAAGAGTCCCTCGTAGGGGACCTACAACTGGTGAAAACAAAGGGAGAAGACTTGGGACTCATCCTCAATCCCTCCAAGTGTGAAATCATCACAGTGAACCAGGAAATAATCAATGCTGTGCGAAGAATCCTCCCAGAAGTCTCTACTACCACTCCGTCCAACAGTACCCTCCTGGGAGCACCGCTGGGTCACCAGGCCATCGACACAGTCCTCAAGGACAAATTGAATGACCTGATGAGAATGGAGGAGAGAATAAGCAATCTTGATGCCCATGATGCTATGTATCTCCTCACAAGGTGCCTTACTATTCTAAGACTCATTTACTTCCTGAGGTGTGCACCCTCTTTTGACAACCCAACACTCGACAAATATGAAGCACACCTGAGGTCAACCCTTAAGAAGGCACTGAACCTGTCACTAGAGGATCAGCAATGGGATCAGGCAACCCTCCCAGTGTGACTGGGAGGTATAGGGGTGCGCAAAGCAACACATGTTGCTTTACCTGCTTTTCTGTCTTCGTGTTTGGCTTCCAGTGCATTAGTCAAGAAGATTGTTCCCGAACTCTTGAGAGACGTGGTAGGAGCTCAAGACCCCAGGTTTACTGAAGCAGCGATTTGGTGGGACAAACTTACAGATTCCTCCAGTACACCAGGTCCTCCCAAAGAACACAAACAGTCCCACTGGGACAAACCGATCATGGAAAAAATCGCCAACACAATGCACTCCAATGCCTCAGGAAAGGACAAAGCTCGTCTCCTGGCAGTGAAGGCACCTCACTCAGGAGATTTCCTGTTAGCTGTTCCCAATTCCTCTTTGGGTACTCGACTAGACCCACAGGCCATTCGGATTGGTGTTGCTCTTCGCCTAGCCGCCCCCATCCTCACCGAACATAGGTGTATTTGCGGCAGGGCGACAGCTGATCAATTCGGACTTCATGGTCTAATGTGTCACACAGCAGAAGGGAAGTATGCCAGGCATGAGGAGGTCAATGACATCATAAAGAGAAGCCTCGCCACAGCCCGTTGCCCAGCTCAACGGGAACCCCAAGTGCAGAGGTCTGATGGAAGTCAAAAGCGTCCTGATGGAGCCACTATACTACCTTGGAAGGATGGAAAGCAGATTGCCTGGGACTATACATGTGCCGCCACATTGGCAGACACCTACTTGCCATACTCCGTAGTGGAAGGGGGTGGAGCTGATAGCCACAGGGAGACCCAGAAGATCCGCAAATATGAAGACCTTCCCCCTTGCTATATCTTCATCCCAATAGGGTCGGAGACCCTTGGAACATGGGGCATGTGTGCTCTAAAGTTCCTAATAGAGCTGGGTGAAAAGCTCATCATAGAAACCAAGGACCACAGGGCGACCAGCTTCCTCTTTAAGAGACTCAGTGTTGCAATCCAGAGAGGAAATGCCTGCAGCATTCTGGGCACGCGGCCCACCGCCGGGGAGCTGGACGAAGTATTCGAGATGTAGCTCTGAGTCACCTATGTTGTTTTACTTTCTATCGTATTTTTGTGAATGTTTTGTCAATGTATTTTGTCTTTAAATAAAATGTACATAAAATATAGGGGGTGGTAGGAGAAAATTCTCAAACAGCTTCAGGGAGAACCTTGAGTTTTCCCTGAAGCAAGTTTATTCTTTTCTCTGAGGATGAGGGTCCCTATAACAGTTCTAGAGGTGGTACCTTTTTATTTCTATATATATATATATATATATATATATATATATATATATATATATATATATATATATATATATATATATATATATATATATATGTATATATATATATATATATATATATATATATATATATATATATATATATATATATATATATATATATACACACACACACACACACATATATATATATATATATATATATATATATATATATATATATATATATATATATATATATATATATATATATATATATATATATATATATATATATATATATATATATATATATATATATATATATATATATATATATATATATATATATATATATATATATATATATATATATATATATATATATATATATATATATATATATACATACATATATACATATTTGGGGTGCCGCAGGTAAATGAAATTTGAGAGCCTTTAATTGAGCTATAAGTAGAAAGAGGTTTGGTAATAAGTAATACATATTTTATGAAAAAGATGATAAATAAATATGCAAGGTATGATATAGCACGTAATGAAAGTAGCATGTTGGATTATGTATTGGTGGATAAAAGGTTGATGGGTAGGGTCCAGGATGTACACGTTTATAGAGGGGCAACTGATATATATCGGATCATTATTTAGTTGTAGCTACAGTTAGAGTAAGAGGTAGATGGGACAAGAGGAAAATGACAACAACAAGTAAGAGGAAGGTGAAAATGTATAAAATAAGGGAGGAGGAAGTTCGGTTGAGATATAAGCTACCATTGGCAGAAAGGTGGGCTGGTGCAATTATGAGTAGTGGGGGGGTTGAAGAGGGTTGAAATAGTTTTAAAAATGCAGTAATAGGGTGTGGGGCAGAAGTTTGTTGTTATAGGAGGGTGGGTGCAGGAGGAAAGAGGAGTGATTGGTGGAATGATGAAGTAAAGGGTGTGATAAAAGAGAAAAAGGTAGCTTATGAGAGATTTTTACAAAGCAGAAGTGTTATACGAAGAGTAGAGTGTATGGAGAGTAAAAGAAATGTGAAGAGAGTGGTGAGAGAGTGCAAAAGGAGAGCAGATGATAGAGTAGGAGAAAAAAATTTGGAGCGAGTTAAACAAGTTAAGAAAGCCTAGGGAACGAATGGATTTGTCAGGTAAAAACAGTGTGGGAGTTAGTAGATGGGGAGCTGGAGGTATTGGGTAGATGGCGAGAATATTTTGAGGAACTTTTAAATGTCGACGAAGAAAGGGAGGCGGTAATTTCATGCACTGGTCAGGGAGGTATACCATCTTGTAGGAGTGAAGAAGAGCAGGATGTGAGTGTGGGGGAGGTGCGTGAGGCATTATGTAGAATGAAAGGGGGTAAAGCGGCTGGAACTGATGGGATCATGACAGAAATGTTACAAGCAGGGGTGATGATATAGTGTTGGATTTTTTGTTTTTTGTTTAATAAATGTATGAAAGAGGGGAAGGTACCTAGGGATTTACAGAGAGCATGTATAGTCCCTTTATATAAAGGGAACGGGGACAAAAGAGATTTTAAAAAAAATAGAGGAACAAGTTTACTGAGTATACCAGGAAAAGTGTACGGTAGGGTTATGATTGAAATAATTAGAGGTAAGACAGAATGTAGGATTGCAGATGAGCAAGGAGGTTTCAGAGTGTGTAGGGGATGTGTAGATCAAGTGTTTACATTGAAGCATATATGTGAACAGTATTTAGATAAAAGTAGGGAAGTTTTTATTGCATTTATAGGTTTAGAAAAGGCATGTGATAGAGTGGATAGGGTAGCAATGTGGCAGATGTTACAAGTATATGGAATAGTTGGTAAGTTACTAAATGTTGTAAAGAGTTTTTATGAGGATAGTGAGGCTCAGGTTAGGGTGTGTAGAGAGAGGAAGACTATTTTCCGGTAAAAGTAGGTCTTAGACAGGGATATGTAATGTCACCATCGTTGTTTAATATATTTAAAGATGGGGTTGTTAAAGAAGTAAATGCTAGGGTGTTCGGGAGAGGGGTGGGACTAAATTATGGGGAATCAAACACAAAATCGGAATTGACACAGTTACTTTTTGCTAATGATACTGTGCTTACGTGAGATTCTGAAGAAAAAATTGCTAAAGGTTAGTAGACGAGTTTGGGAGTGTGTGTAAAGGTAGAAAGTTGAAATTGAATATAGAAAAGAGTAAGGTGATTAGTGTATCAAATGATATAGATAAAGAAAAATTGGACATCAAATTGGGGAGGAGGAGTATGGAAGAAGTGAATGTTTTCAGATATTTGGGAGTTGATGTGTCAGCAGATGGATTTATTAAGGATGAGGTTAATCATTGAATTGATGAACAAAAAAAGGCGAGTGGTGCATTGACGTATATGTGGAGACAAAAAACGTTATCTATGGAGGCAAAGAAGTGAATGTATGAAAGTATAGTAGTACCAACACTCTTATGTGGGTGTGAAGCTTGGGTTGTAAATGCTGCAGCGAGGAGGCGGTTGTGGGCAGTGGAGATGTCCTGCCGAAGGACAATGTTTGGTGTGAATATTATGCAGAAAATTCGGAGTGTGGAAATCAGAAGGTGTGGAGTTAATAAAAGAATTAGTCAGAGGGCTGAACAAGGGTTGTTGAGGTGGTTTGGTCATTTAGAGACAATGGATCAAAGTACAATGACATGGAGAGCATATAAATCTGTAGTGGAAGAAAGGGAGGGTAGGGGTCATTCTCGAAAAGGTTGGAGAGATGGGGTAAAGGAGGTTTTGTCGGCGAGGGGCTTGGACTTCCATCAAGCGTATGTGAGCGTGTTAGATGGGAGTGAATGGAGACAAACGGTATTTAGAACCTGACGAGCTGTTGGAGTGTGAGCAGGGTAATATTTAGTGAAGGGATTCAGGGAAAACAGATATTTTTATATAGCCAGATTGAGTCCTGGAAATGGGAAGTACAATGTCTGCACTTTAAAGGAGTGGTTTGGGATATTGGCAGTTTGGAGGGATATGTTGTGTATCTTTATACGTATATGCTTCTAAACTGTTGTATTCTGAGCACCACTGCAATAACAGTAATTACATGTGAGTTAGGTTAAAGTGTTGAATGATGATGAAAGTATTTTCTTTTTGAGGGATTTTCTTTCTTTTTTGGGTCACCCTGCCTCGGTGGGAGACGACCGACTTGTTTATATATATATATATATATATATATATATATATATATATATATATATATATATATATATATATATATATATATATATATTTATATATATATATATATATATATATATATACATATATATATATATATATATATATATATATATATATATATATATATATATATATATATATATATATATATATATATATATATATATATTCAACAAGTCGGCCGTCTCCCACCGAGGCAGGGTGACCCAAAAAAGAAAGAAAATCCCCAAAAAGAAAATACTTTCATCATCATTCAACACTTTCACCACACTCGCACATTATCACTGTTTTTGCAGAGGTGCTCAGAATACAACAGTCTAGAAGCATACACACATAAAGATACACAACATATCTCTCCAAACTGCCAATATCCCAAACCCCTCCTTTAAAGTGCAGGCATTGTACTTCCCATTTCCAGGACTCAAGTCCGACTATATGAAAATAACCGGTTTCCCTGAATCCCTTCACTAAATATTACCCTGCTCACACTCCAACAGATCGTCAGGTCCCAAGTACCATTCGTCTCCATTCACTCCTATCTAACACGCTCACCCACGCTTGCTGGAAGTCCAAGCCCCTCGCCCACAAAACCTCCTTTACCCCCTCTCTCCAACCCTTTCGAGGACGACCCCTACCCCGCCTTCCTTCCCCTATAGATTTATATGCTTTCCATGTCATTCTACTTTGATCCATTCTCTCTAAATGACCAAACCACCTCAACAACCCCTCTTCTGCCCTCTGACTAATACTTTTATTAACTCCACACCTTCTCCTAATTTCCACACTCCGAATTTTCTGCATAATATTTACACCACACATTGCCCTTAAACAGGACTTCTCCACTGCCTCCAACCGTCTCCTCGCTGCTGCATTTACCACCCAAGCTTCACACCCATATAAAAGTGTTGGTACTACTATACTTTCATACACTCCCTTCTTTGCCTCCATAGATAACGTTTTTTGACTCCACATATACCTCAACGCACCACTCACCTTTTTTCCCTCATCAATTCTATGATTAACCTCATCCTTCATAAATCCATCCGCCGACACGTCAACTCCCAAGTATCTGAAAACATTCACTTCTTCCATACTCCTCCTCCCCAATTTGATATCCAATTTTTCTTTATCTAAATCATTTGACACCCTCATCACCTTACTCTTTTCTATGTTCACTTTCAGCTTTCTACCTTTACACACATTCCCAAACTCATCCACTAACCTTTGCAATTTTTCTTTAGAATCTCCCATAAGCACAGTATCATCAGCAAAAAGTAACTGTGTCAATTCCCATTTTGAATTTGATTCCCCAAAATTTAATCCCACCCCTCTCCCGAACACCCTAGCATTTACTTCCTTTACAACCCCATCTATAAATATATTAAACAACCATGGTGACATTACACATCCCTGTCTAAGACCTACTTTTACCGGGAAATAGTCTCCCTCTCTTCTACACACCCTAACCTGAGCCTCAGTATCCTCATAAAAACTCTTTACAGCATTTAATAACTTACCACCTATTCCATATACTTGCAACATCTGCCACATTGCTCCTCTATCCACTCTATCATATGCCTTTTCTAAATCCATAAATGCAATAAAAACTTCCCTACCTTTATCTAAATACTGTTCACATATATGCTTCAATGTAAACACTTGATCTACACATCCCCTACCCACTCTGAAACCTCCTTGCTCATCTGCAAGCCTACATTCTGTCTTACCTCTAATTCTTTCAATTATAACCCTACTGTACACTTTTCCTGGTATACTCAGTAAGCTTATTCCTCTATAATTTTTACAGTCTCTTTTGTCCCCTTTCCCTTTATATAAAGGGACTATACATGCTCTCCGCCAATCCCTAGGTACCTTCCCCTCTTTCATACATTTATTGAACAAAAGTACCAACCACTCCAACACTATATCCCCCCTGCTTTTAACATTTCTGTCATGATCCCATCAGTTCCAGCTGCTTTACCCCCTTTCATTTTACGTAATGCCTCACGTACCTCCCCCACACTTACATTCTGCTCTTCTTCACTCCTAAAAGATGGTATACCTCCCTGACCAGTGCATGAAATTACTGCCTCTGTTTCTTCCTTGACATTTAAAAGTTCCTCAAAATAATCTCGCCATCTACCCAATACCTCCATCTCCCCATCTACTAACTCCCCTACTCTGTTTTTAACTGACAAATCCATATTTTCCCTTGGCTTTCGTAACTTGTTTAACTCACTCCAAAATTTTTTCTTATTTTCATTAAAATTTCTTGACAGTGCCTCTCCTACTCTATCATCTGCTCTCCTTTTGCACTCTCTCACCACTCTCTTTACCTTTCTTTTACTCTCCATATATTCTGCTCTTCGTATAACACTTCTGCTTTGTAAAAACCTCTCATAAGCTACCTTTTTCTCTTTTATCACACCCTTTACTTCATCATTCCACCAATCACTCCTCTTTCCTCCTGCACCCACCCTCCTATAACCACAAACTTCTGCCCCACATTCTAATACTGCATTTTTAAAACTATTCCAACCCTCTTCAACCCCCCCATTACTCATCTTTGCACTATCCCACCTTTCTGCCAATAGTCGCTTATATCTCACCCGAACTTCCTCCTCCCTTAGTTTATACACTTTCACCTCCCTCTTACTTGTTGTTGCCACCTTCCTCTTTTCCCATCTACCTCTTACTCTAACTGTAGCTACAACTAAATAATGATCCGATATATCAGTTGCCCCTCTATAAACATGTACATCCTGGAGCCTACCCATCAACCTTTTATCCACCAATACATAATCTAATAAACTACTTTCATTACGTGCTACATCATACCTTGTATATTTATTTATCCTCTTTTTCATAAAATATGTATTACTTATTACCAAATTTCTTTCTACACATAGCTCAATTAAAGGCTCCCCATTTACATTTACCCCTGGCACCCCAAATTTACCTACTACTCCCTCCATAACATTTTTACCCACTTTAGCATTGAAATCCCCAACCACCATTACTCTCACACTTGATTCAAAACTCCCCACGCATTCACTCAACATTTCCCAAAATCTCTCTCTCTCCTCTACACTTCTCTCTTCTCCAGGTGCATACACGCTTATTATAACCCACTTTTCACATCCAATCTTTATTTTACTCCACATAATCCTTGAATTAATACATTTATAGTTCCTCTTTTCCTGCCATAGCTTATCCTTCAACATTATTGCTACTCCTTCTTTAGCTCTAACTCTATTTGAAACCCCTGACCTAATCCCATTTATTCCTCTCCACTGAAACTCTCCCACCCCCTTCAGCTTTGTTTCACTTAAAGCCAGGACATCCAGCTTCTTCTCATTCATAACATCCACAATCATCTCTTTCTTATCATCTGCACAACATCCACGCACATTCAGACTTCCCACTTTGACAATTTTCTTCTTCTTATTCTTTTATATATATATATATATATATTATATTATATATATATATATATATATATATATATATATATATATATATATATATATATATATATATATATGCCAAACAACCACTGGGAAAGAATAGAGAAATTCCAAGCACTTTCGTGACTACTCACATTATCAAGGAACTATGAAAGAAAAGCATCCAAGGAAGGTATATAAGGGGTCTGGCCAACACCTCACTATCAGATCCCACAGCAGTTAAACACCTGACGCGCGCCGGCCTAACAGGACAGGTCCTTCGCACAACCCACCAAAAAACTATTCTACCCAAGAAATAAGAAATTTAAAAAATTATTATTTGTTAGTGTATTATTAAATTCTTCCCAAATTCTATTAATTATAAATGGATCTAATTTATATAAACCAGAGGAAATATTCATATTATTGTCAAAACTGCTTTTTATGAAACAAGATTCAATTATATTCCTGTCGACAATGGACTTGCTTGATACTACTTTCTCAACTTTTTGAAAATCAATTGGATGGCTAAATTCTCTTACATGAATAAATAGAGCATTAGAATCTTGTCCAGTTCTAATGCTATATTTATGTTGCTTTAATCTTAGTTCGAGACTTTTACCAGTTTGACCGTAATAAACTTTATCGCAAATTTTACAAGGAATCTTATAGACACATCCATCAGCATTTTGGGGGGAATTCTTTATCAAAAGTTTTTTTACTATATCAAGATTTTTGAATACTACTTTAATATTAAAAGTTTTAAGAAGAGAAGGCATATCAACCAAGTTTTCATGGTAAGGGAGAACCAACATAATTTTAGTTGAATAAGGCTGGTTGTCCCTTTTTGGATTGTAAAAAGTATTTCTAGCAACTTTAAAAGATTTATCAATTACATTTCTTGGATATTTTAAATCATTACCTATTTCATAAATTTTGGATATTTCCTCATCTATGAACTCAGGACTACAAATTCGTAAAGCTCTCAAAAACATTGATGAGAAAACAGACAGTTTGACTCTATCTTGTAGGAGTGAGGAAGAGCCAGTTGTGAGTGTGGGGGAAGTTCGTGAGGCAGTAGGTAAAATGAAAGGGGGTAAGGCAGCCGGGATTGATGGGATAAAGACAGAAATGTTAAAAGCAGGTGGGGATATAGTTTTGGAGTCGTTGGTGCAATTATTTAATAAATGTATGGAAGAGGGTAAGGTACCAAGGGATTGGCAGAGAGCATGCATAGTTCCTTTGTATAAAGGCAAAGGGGACAAAAGAGAGTGCAAAAATTGTAGAGGGATAAGTCTGTTGAGTATACCTGGTAAAGTGTATGGTAAATTTATTATTGAAAGAATTAAGAGTAAGACGGAGAATAGGATAGCAGATAAACAAGGACGCTTTAGGAAAGGTAGGGGTGTGTGGACCAGGTGTTTACAGTGAAACATATAAGTGAACAGTATTTAGATAAGGCTAAAGAGGTTTTTTGTGGCATTTATGAATTTGGAAAAGGCGTATGACAGGGTGGATAGGGGGGCAATGTGGCAGACGTTGCAGGTGAATGGTGTAGGAGGTAGGTTACTGAAAGCAGTGAAGAGTTTTTACGAGGATAGTGAGGCTCAAGTTAGAGTACATAGGAAAGAGGGAGATTATTTTCCAGTAAAAGTAGGCCTTAGACAAGGATGTGTGATGTCACCGTGGTTGTTTAATATATCTATAGATAAGGTTGTAAGAAAAGTATATGCTAGGGTCTTGGCAAGAGGCGTGGAGTTAAAAGATAAAGAATCACACTTAAATTGGGAGCTGTCACAGTTGCTCTTTGCTGATGGCACTGTGCTCTTGTGAGATTCTGAAGAGAAGTTGCAGAGGTTGGTGGATGAATTTGGTAGGGTATGTAAAAGAAGAAAATTAAAGGTGAATACAGTAAAGAGTAACGTTTCGGGGATAACAAAAATATTAGGTGATGAAAGATTGGATATCAGATTGGAGGGAGAGAGTATGGAGGAGGTGAATGTATTCAGATATTTGAGAGTGGACGTGTCAGTGGATGGGTCTATGAAAGATGAGGTGAATCATATAATTGATGAGGGGAAAAGGGTGAGCGGTGCACTTAGGAGTCTGTGGAGACAAAGAACTTTGTCCTTGGGGGCAAAGAGGGGGATGTATGAGAGTATAGTTTTACCAACGCTCTTATATGAGTGTGAAGCATGGGTGATGAATGTTGCAGCGAGGAGGAGGCTGGAGGCAGTGGAGATGTCATGTCTATGGGCAATGTGTGGTGTGAATATAATGCAGAGAATTCGTAGTTTGGAAGTTAGGAGGAGGTGTGGGATTGCCAAAACTGTTGTTCAGAGGGCTGAGGAAGGGTTGATGAGTTGGTTCGGACATGTAGAGAGAATGGAGCGAAACAGAATGACTTCAAGAGTGTATCAGTATGTAGTGGAAGGAAGGGGGGTAGGGCTGGGCCTATGGAAGGGTGGAGGGAGGGGGTAAAGGAGGTTTTGTGTGCGAGGGGCTTGAACTTCCAGCGGGCATGCGTGAGCGTGTTTGATAGGAGTGAATTCAGACAAATGGTTTTTAATACTTGACGTGCTGTTGGAGTGTGAGCAAAGTAACATTTATGAAGGGGTTCAGGGAAACCGGCAGGCCGGACTTGAGTCCTGGAGATGCGAATAAAAAAAATATAGATATATATCAAAATATGGCTAAACTATTCATTTATGCACTAGACACAAAAATCAGCACTTAATGACATTGTAGAGGGTAAAATACAAGAGTATATGAGTGTCACTCAATGAAAAAAACCGCTCTCGGCGATGCCAAGTGAGAAGTGTTTACATTTTGGTCTCTCAACCAATGGGAAGTGAGCAGATGCCATCACCACATAGCTGGAGAGACTCAGGGAAGGCTTATAATTGGTCAGAAATAGAGAACAGGAACTCAGATGTATGGTGGGAGTGGGAGGACAAGCGCAAAAACCACACGTTTAGGACTGAGTACACTCGGTCCTGCCAGATAAAGGGTTCTAATTAATTAAGACACAGTCTTCCAAGAGCATACTATCTTTTGTTCATCAATCAACTGGTAAGAAAATTGCTAATGCACACTTATGAAAGAAAATTCTGAATAATTTAGAATTACAGTTATATACACAATACTGCACAGTGAATCAAGATAACACACACTTATTTGTTCATACAATGATTGACACAAAGACAACAACATATAAATAAGTAAGTAAGTATATTCAGGTATACACAAATACAGTTACATTGATTTTCATACATAGCAGCATATGTGTAAAGTAACTAGGATAACACAAAAAAGTCACAGAGTGACTTATTTCCATTGGGGTCATTTTACCTTATTATTATAACCAAAATGAGATAATATCTTATTAATATAATATAAAGAAGATAATATCTTATTATTATTCTATAAAGGAGATAATATCTTATTATCATACTATTAAGACTATCTACAATATTAGAGTCATTACCAGGAATAAGGTAAAATTACACATGTCAGCTAAAAAAATAGAAAATCATTCCCCTCTCTTTCTGTAGCTACATTCATCAGACGCCTTTTGGATCTCTTCTTGAACTGGTTCATGTTATGACTGGCTTTGACATGTGCGGGCAGTCTGTTCTATCCCTTTATTGCGGTACAATAAAATGTGTTTGAAGCCTGGCCACTGACTGTGGGTACTACAAAGTTGTGCTTTCTCCGTCTTGTACTATGATTGCTTTGGTTCCCAACCTTGACAAAATTGGCAGCAAGATATTCTGGACACTGTTTGTGAGCAATTTTATAAACTTGATTTAGCCTCAGTTGTTTTACTCTGTCTTCAACGTTCAGCATATCCTGTGGAGAAATTTTCTCCAGGAAAAGGGTATCAGCCCCCTTCAGCCCATTTCAGCCCTGAGGGGCCCAGCCCTCTCAGAAGGGGCAAGCATCTTGTTTACTGCTACAGTGAGTAATTGATCCCAGATGCAATACGAGTATGTGACGTGGTCAAGCGACTGCCGCTCCTTGCAAGAGTCCAATGTTGCAAAGTGTAGTTTAATAAGACACAGTCCATCTCTTACCTTAGCAAGACAATTAAGGAAAATCCTGTTCCCAATTTAATACCATGGTAAAGATAGTGTAAATTGTTGTCTATACAAAAGACAGCAAGAATCAAGCATTCTGCTTTGCTTCATGGAGGAAGTTTGGCAAGGAAGCAAAAAGTACTAGGTCAGCTTTTCCTTTATGTTCTAGGGGCATTGCAGCGGCATAGGAGGCTGTGAGGTCAGATTATTTTTCACCCTACTGGGAGTCACACTGATGCCAGGATAACCAACAAAGAACACTGATCCATGAACAAAATGTCTCATAAAACACAATAAACCCTTACTGGGAAGTGTGGTCAGCTTCTTTAGCTATAAGATTGTGAACAATAAAGACAAACTATGTGGAACATAGTGTACTAGTGTGCGTATTCCTAGACTCTGGAAGACGTGGACATCCAAGGACACTTCAGCTTCTATCAAGTCACCGATACCTGTCGAGGGTGTAAAGAACACCATAGCTCACACGACAAGAGCAAGGTGGGTTACGGATTTCTTGTAGTATGGGGGACTGCTCAGTTCTTGTGTTGCAAGGAGTTTGTAAACAACCTATAGTCGGCAGTGAGGTGGAGACTTTTGAGTCCACACAAGTAAGTGTTGTCAGCCATCAGTGTCTGATATATACTGACATAACACCCCGTAGGGGTACTTTATAATCATACCTAATATACTTTATTTCAGCCCGTTGAGAAGTGGTCAAGACAGCTTATCAAGACCTCGCCTGCAGGGGCGGCTGTGTGGGCAATAGCTGTCTTATCAGATAAGTTTTCCCTATATTTAATCTTTAACCTTAGCTGGTAAACCATTTCTCAACATATCCAATTGTTGTAATTCATCCTGGTCTACATGGTCTCTTGGACCCACACAGTCTCGGCTGAGTGGTTGAGGGGAGCAGATGTGTAGTGGGGGGATCTGGACCAACTAATTTGCAGGCCTACCCATTTCTCCCGACTGATAAGTCATCATAAAAACTCATACTGTTGGATCGCAGTTACAGTGTTGTGAGAACTCTTATAAGTGAGTTGTGACTAGTGATATACTTAGTGAGACACTGGAAATAGTTTTCTCATTTGAAAAGTCCATGATAGGCCTCTGCTTCCCCTCTTCCTTTCATTTGACCTCAGCCATTCGCATCTGTCAACGTACAGTGCACAGGCGAATTTTGCAAGTCTACTGCTAGTCGTGCCTATGAATATGCGGAGTAATGACAAGTGTTCAGTCGTATGTGAGTTGGTAACCCAGGTGTGCACACTGAAAATTCGTCTTATATTCCAAGACACGTGTACTAGAAGTTCTGCAAGCTTGGAGTAACTATTCGTACGAGTATTGCAGTGTTTGGTAACTCTTGAGAAGTCTACAGTCAATGACCATGAGCAAGGCACTGCATCACCTGCCTGAGACTTTCACCCATATTGACTGTGAAGAGAGGCAAATGTGCATGCTCAGTTACCCATGCTATTCTCCTGTATCCTCAACTCTACGCCTTTACCATAGCGACCAATAAAGGCGGATTTTGCTGAACCGGGAAAGTGTGTGAGCATCAGTACCAACATAGGCCTAATATGGCTGAGGAATGTATGAGGAAGGTGGGTAGCCAGCAGGCAACAGTGTGCTGGTAGTGGTTATCATATTAAGATGGAATAAGTGTTCCTGTCTTCACAGCTAGCTAACCTCTTCCCTTTTACTCTTCGAACCGCTAAGATGGAGTAAAAAGTATTAGAGCCCAGGCTAGCTCATTCTACAGGCAACATCCAGCAACCCAACAACCGCTGACCACCCCCACCCAAGTGCCACCAACACCCACAACTCCTTCTTCCTCTCCTGCCCCATCCTCAGCGACTCTAATGGAGTACTCTGCTTTCTGTTGCTTCCTCCCTGCTACAATTTAATACATTGCCAAGTTTGCCTATATAAATATGTTCACATCACAGAGAATCAAGAGAAGCATCATCAACTGTAGCATAGAAATTTATATGTAAACACTGAATAAATGTGCTACAAGAACATAAGAAAGAAGGTTATGAGCCCCCTTCAGCCCCTTTCAGCCTGAGGGGCCCAGCCCTCTCAGAAGGGGCAAACATCTTGTTTACTGCTATATCAAGTAATTGATCCCAGATGCAGTACGAGCATGTGACGTGGTCATGAGGCCGCCGCTCCTTGCAAGAGTCCAGTGTTGCAAAGTGTAGTTTAATAAGAGTCAGTCCATCTCTTACTTTAGCAGGACAATTAAGGAAAATCCTGCTCCCACTTTATTACCATGGTAAAGATAGTGTACATTGTTGTCTTTGCTTAAGACAGCAAGAATCAAGCATTCTGCTTTGCTTCATGGAGGAAGTTTGGCAAGGAAGCAAAAAGTACTAGGTCAGCTTTTCCTTTATGTGCTAGGGGGATTGCAGCAGCGTAGGAGGCTCTGAGGTCAGATTACATTTCACCCTACTGGGAGTCACACTGACGCAAGGATAGCCAACAAAGAACACCGATCCGTATGTTAGTGTGAACAAAGTGTCTCATAAAACACAATAAACACTTACAGAGAAGTGTGATCAGCTTCTTTAGTGATAAGATTGTGAATAATAAAGACAAACCTTGTGGAACATATTGTACAAGTGTGCATATTCCTAGACTATGGAAGACGTGGACATCCAAGGACACTTCAGCTTCTGTCAAGTCACTGATACCTGTCGAGGGTGTAAAGAACACCATAGCTCACGCTACAAGAGCAAGGTAGGTTACGAATTATCTTGTAATACGGGGACTGCGCAGTTCTTGTGTCATAAGGAGTTTGTAGTCAACCAATATTCGGCGGTGAGGTGCGGACTTTTGAGTCCACAAGTAAGTTTTCCAGTCAGCAATCAGTGAATGAAATATGCTGATATAATACCCCTTAGGGGTAATTTATTATTAATACATTTCCATTCCAGCCTGTTGCGAAGTTGCTATGACATCTTCTCAAGACCTCACCTGTAGGGGCAGCTGTGAAGGCGATAGCTGTCTTATCAAGCAAAGTTCCCCTTATATTTAATCTTCAATATTAGCTGGTAAACCATTTCTCAACACTACAGCAGCCCTACTGACCCATGCGATGCAGGTCCATGTCACCCCCAGCTTAGACCAATGACCCACCTAGTATAATATTTGCCAAGACCAGTGTCCTGGCACGGGTCTTAATCTTACGATGATTCGTCTCTGGCTCCTGAAGGAGAAAGGGTTCTGCAGTATTGCAACGTTTGCTGCTCAAGCACTGTTCTGGTCGTTCATCTGGTGTGTCTCATAAGCGACAACACCATATGTACTCCTAACTGTGGACACTAGCGAGGAGGAGGATGTGTCGTTATCACGGGCAACAGCTTGTCTGGTTAGTTGACTCCATGGTACACTAGTGTGGCCACAGTCATCTTTAGATCCTCTCCTGGAGGGGATATCAGTGCTAGTTGCCTGCGGAGTGTCTCAGTAACATCGCATTCCAGAAGATAGTGTGTTAGGGGGCACTGGACAACGTGCTGGCAGTACTGGCACATCTCTTCCTCAGCCTTGTCTACCATCATCTTCACTGTGGGAAAGCCCAAACAAAGACAATGGATGGCGGTACACTGGGCTCCGGACCAGCTTCTATCATATGGAGTGGGTTCTCCCAGAGTCGCTGCTCGGTACCACTGTTGAGATGGGTTATCACCTGTGAAGGCTTACTCAGCCCTATAATAACTTCAGACAGTATTACCAAGGCTGGCTCCTCCTCAGGAAAATTAGTGAATAGAAAAAGAAATAATAACAGACAAACATAAACACTTTATTATATAGAAAATGTAAAATATAAAACACTTAAATACGAAATATTAATCCTACATTAAAGAAAATGAAAAATGAAAAATGTAAATGATAACTGAATTCAACGCTAATTTAAAACTTGGGTGTCTGGTGTTGGTGACACTGTGTTGTTGAAATCGTAGCCATTGCTGATGATTGGGGGCGGGTCGCAGGTGTTGGTTACAACCCATCAGTTCGTTCTTCACAGTATAGCCGTGAGTATTATATCCCGATGGCAGGAAAGCAGGTTCTTTACCACTGCAATGATGAGGGGTTATGTCCTGCAATTTCATACAGGTGCACAGGTAATTAAATCCAAAAAGGGGAAGTCTCAGGACGTTAGTCCATCTCCATCAGTTCTGCTCATTGATTGGCAGGTGACCCTCTCTGTCATCCAAGCTGGAAAGATAGACAGGTTACCCACTGCTTAAGAAATCACTCTCCATGATGCGTACAATACCTAAAAGATGTGGTGATTATTACAACAGTCAACCTAGAGCAAGACTGAAAGGACTAAGTTTATTATTGGTCAAAAGTGAAGCTTTCAACCAATAAATCCACTAGAATACAAGACAGGCATGTACTTATAGTAGTGCTGGGAGCTGTGAGTCTAGTGATTACTGTTTGGACTGGAGCCCCGCACGTCACCTTTCGGGGGGGGGAAGAAGGAGGGGAAGGGATAGCTGGAGCTAGACTGACCCTACCTTAACAAGCAGCCGGCAGTCAAACTATCACTTTCGGGGTGGGGGAAAAAAGGCGGGAATAGCGGGATCTTGACTTACCCTACCTTAACAAGTAGCCGGCAATTAAACTATCGTTTCTATATACTCCCTCTCTACTCCTATCTATTGAACTTTTCCCTCACATCACCTAAGACCTTCCCCATAAGTTTCATTGCTCTGGCAGCCACCAGTTTGGTCTGTCGTAGGCTGATAGGGATAGTAATCCCAACATGTGGATTCTCAGTAGCTAACTTGGCTGCATTATCTGCCGCCTCATTTCCCCGGATGCCAACATGGCTTCCTATCCAGTTCAATATCGATCTGTTGCCCTGAACTTCTAAGGCTGTCATTATGCTCAGGATCGATGTGATGATGTTAACATTGTCCTGTGGTTGGAGATGGGAGAGGGCATTGATTGCAGAGGTGGAGTCAACATGTATGACAGGTCGGAGCTGATGTCTTAGAGCATGTTACAATGTCTGCTGAATAGCCGCCAGCTCAGCTTGAAGGATCGTGCAGTGATCAGGGAGTCGCCAGCCTTTTGTGTAACCATTGTGGTACAGTCCAGCTGCTGCTCTCTTCCTGTCAGGGTCGACAGAACCATCTGTGAAATACATTGCACATGTGCGTCCCTCTGCCAGTTCCATGCTTGTCTCAGCAAGATTTCTGAGGGTGTCTTGAATGCAGAGATGCTTAGTTGCATAACGCAAACATCGGCCGGATCTGGGCGCCAGGGAGGTTGTGGATGATACCCAGCAACAGGAAGGTCACAGCTCTTCTCAAGGAGTAGTTGTATAGGCAGCAGCTTCCGCCCAGCAGCACAAAACGAATGAATCCAGGAGTAGTTCGTGAAGAGAGTTGGATCTTGTGTCATGGTCGTCAATATCCGTCACCTTAGTGGGGTACCTTGCTGCCGGTGCAGAATCGTGGCTACTTTGCAGGCGTTTATATATCTTACTCTGTCAGCCAGGGAAGGAAGCCGGGCCTCATATCTGAGACATACTGTGTTGGTCCAAATGGGGGCCCCAAGCATAGTTCTTATAGCCTGGTTTTGTACGACTTCCACCTTTTGCCTGCCCTGTGGGAAGAGATGAACTAACGCCGGTGTACCATAGTCAATGAGCGAGAGTATAGCTTGCATATAGTACAAGCGAAGTACATCTTTGTTCGCCCCTGCACGGTGCCTAGTCATGGCTCTCATGGCATTGAGTCTGAGTAGAGCACGGGATCTGACATACTCGGCCTGTTTCTGAAAGGTTAGCTTTTTATCGCTGTAGATTCCCAAGTATAGGTAGGAGCCTGTCCACTCAAGTTCTATATCCTGAATACGTAATCTACTCACAGGATCTGATCCCTTGAGCATCATTGCAAGAGATTTCTCGGCGGAGATCTTGAGGTCTAGTTCTTTGCAAGACTCTGTTATTAGGTCCAAAGCTCTCTGGGCCTGTCGCTCCAAATTGCCTTTCCCATTCACTACGAGTGCAAGATGATCAGCATGGCTGAGGAGCTGTGTACCACTATGAAAGGGAAGGCTTACAAGTTCCTGCAGAAGGACGTTAAACAGGGTAGGATTGAGCACATCTCCTTGTGGCGTGCCGTTTCCCAGGGTTTTGAGGGAAGATTAGTGTCCCGGAAAGCTGACACAGGCCTGCCTGTCCATATGGTAGGACTCCATCCAGGCCAGGAGGCGTTCTTTGATCCCCTTCTGAGCTAGTATTGCAAGAATTGCTGTGCGGCTGGCTAACTTAAATGCCTTCTCAAGGTCGAGGTAGACGACGATACTAGGTTTCTTGTTACACTCAGCTATCTGGCTTAGTAGGGTGGTTATGCACTCTGCTGTACCCACTCCTTTGGTTAAGCCAAATATGTGATGATGAGGGGGTCCAATTTTCCATTGGAGGCGGTTTAAAACCATCCTCTCAGCAGTCTTAGGAAAACAGCTGGTCAGCGATATGGGTCTCATACTGCTCGAAGTGTCCTGGCCCTCTAGGACTTGTTTATGACGTCTAGTATGGCCTCCCATCCACTCTGACTAGCCCGTGCAATCAAGGAGTACGTAATACCATCGATGCTCGTGGCCGTGTCACCTGTGCTTTTAATGGCACGTTGGAGTTCGGGTGTGCTGGTGGCCTCGGCTTGCTCTTGCCAGTTGCTATGTTGAGTTTGCCCCATATCTCAGATAAGGTGATGTGATGCCCGAATGTTGAGCACCACTCCAGCCATTTCTCAGTTTTTACTCTGAGAGAGACTCTACGGGAATGCTGCACAATGGCTCTCAGAGTATTCCTGTTCTCTGCCATAGGGTTACGCCTGTATAGCTTCCTAAAAGAGTTGATGCGGTGGTTCTGCTCCCTCACCTCATCGTTGTAGAACCACCAGCTTCTTTAGTGAGTGCATCCTGTGGACTTCTTTGGAATTGCTCACTCTGCTACCTGGATGAGAACAGTGATTAGTTCCTTAAGTGGAATTGACCCACATAGTTGGGTAACTTCCATTTAAGGAAGGAGCATAGCATCACACTTAGTAGCACTAGCTAGTCAGTTCCAACTCACACCCACCCACACCCATTCATGTTTTTATGTAACATATTTTTAAAACTACACAACGTTTTCGCTTCTATGACAGTACTCGGGAGTTTATTCCACTCATCCACAACTCTATTACCAAACCAGTGCTTTCCTATATCCTTCCTGAATCTGAATTTTTCCAACTTGAAATCATTGCTGCGAGTCCTGTCTTGGCTGGATATTTTCATCACGCTATTTACATCCCCTTTATTTATTCCTGGTTTCTATTTATACACTCCAGTAATATCCCCACTAATTCTATGCCTTTCTAGAGTGCAGACTCAGGGCCTTCAGTCTATCCTTATAGAGAAGATTTCTGATACACAGGATCAACTTTGTCATCTTCCTCTGCACGTTTTCCATTGCATTTATATTAATTCTGCAAAACGGTGACCAGAACTGTGCAGCTTAACCTAAATGAGGCCTAAACAGGGATATTGTGGAAAATAATTTCCCAAAAATTATACTGTATATTTTTTATAATGTAAATATACCTGATTAATACATTTCTATTGCTCTAAAGTGTATTTTAAAGAAGTAGGCCGATAGGGAAGCTCTGCGCCTGCGCTGACGAGCAGGGAAGAGATGCCATTGTTTTTTGAATGTGGTAAAGGCATGCTAATGAAATGTACATAATTTTTTCGTCACCCTAGAGGTTATATTGGGCTTAAAACCTCTCAAATAGGAGCCGAAATTGTTGGAATTGCAGTCCTGCATAAAGTGAGAAATCAGGCGACTGGACAGGACTCCGTAATTAGATGGAAACAGGATATTACCACAGCTAAGTCATGTCTATATATTTATGTTAAAATTCTGGCCAGTATTTTCTCCATATTTTAGGCAGGTGGTTCTGTACATAACACACAGTAATCTCCAGACTAATTGGTGAGTGGTATTAAAATAAATTCTCCTGTTACCTAAATGTTTATATGTAATCATTTATTAATTTTAACATACAGACCACACATTTACATTAATGTTTACCATAATTCCTGGTGATGTATATTTCATTTGAAATTAATATAGGTCAAGAGTGACTTGTGGATATGAGAGTAGTAGGTATTGAAGGGGGACATTTTTTGTGACCTACGTGTCCTAAAATTCCTACTCTGTAACTTTGATTAAAAATAATTATCTTTGTTACCATTGACTGGTATGCATCCAGGTAAATTTAATTTTTCACAATAGTTGCCCATTGGTCCTTGATGGAACTGATTTAATTAGTGAAGTCATTAATTAGTGAATTAATTACTTAATAATTATATGTGAAATGACAGAAGGAGGTGGATGTTAGGTCCACAAATTTACTTAATGTGTAATGGATTATAATTATTACAATACTAAATTTGCTAAGCCAAGTCTGGCAAGGATAAGCCAAGTCTGGCTAAGATTTATATTATGTGTATTTAAAATTTATATTATAATTTCCTTACATGTGTAATTGCTAAGCTCAGGTGAAGCTAGGATTCATATTAATGCATTTAAAATTTATATTATAATTTCCTTACATGTATAATTGCTAAGCTCAAGTGTAGCAAAAATTATTAATGTATATTTAAAGTTTATATTATAATTTCCTTATATGTAATTGCTAAGCTCAAGTAGCTAGGATTTATTCAAGGCAAGTTGTAATATTTACCTTTATAAATTACATAATTAAGTACATAATCAGTGTTATTAATTAAGTTTAATTTAATTCATTGCACCATGGGTAAAAATGAGGAAATTAATGTAGATGACAAACACACAGAATTTAGAGCAAAAAAAATCATCATTGCAGGCTAGAAAGGGTCATGTAACAAAGGCATACAATAGATGTTTGGAATTAATGAATCAAGAAACTGTGACAACTGATGATTTAAAATTGTATTTAGATGCTTTAGAGAATAGATATGATTCATACAAATTATATAATAAAAAATATGAAGGAGATTTGTTAGTAAATTGTGGAGATGAGACAGAAATAAATCTTATGATTAACCAGTATTATGAATTAGAAGAAAAGATTCTTTCTTGTAAAAGTCAGGCTTTGAATAAATTAAAATGTGTAAACCAGGCAGTTAATCAATCTATTCCAACAAATAATATGTCTTTGCCAAAACTCCCAGAATTATGTTTACCTGTATTTAATCCTGGAGAAAATTGGGAGGAGTTTTGGTAAATTTTTAAAGCAGCTGTGCATGATAGGAGTGACCTAGCCTGTGTAACTAAATTATTTTACCTCAAAAGACAGATAAGAGGAGATGCTCACATACCCATACAAGCCTTTCCCAATGTAGACGACTCTTACAAGGAAGCAGTTGACCTGTTGAAGGTCACTTATGGTAATGTAGAACAAAATAGGTTGGATGTAGTGTATATCATTGTTAATTTAAAAACTCCAGATCACACTTACAAAGATTTACAGCAGTTTAGAGTTAAACTGGAGAGCACTCACAAAACTTTAAGTAATAAATATAATCTGAAGGAATCAGACTGGTTATTGAGTGCCATTGTACAGAACAAATTAAGCTATAAAACACTTGAATGGATCTCTAACAAGTAACGCAAAGGTTATTTTGGTCTGGAGGAAATAAGACTAGGTCTGCAAGAATTAATTGTTCAGTTGCAGACCAGTGAACCAACTCATTTTAAAGATGCAACACATAATAACTCTGAGGTATCTGTCAAGTTTCACAAGGGGAAAAATTATCCCAATGTTAATAATCAAAATTCATTTCCTAAATAGAGATGCATAGGTACATATTAAGTAGCAGGAATCAGAAATAATGATTCTCCACAAAGTAAGAAGAATAAGTACCCTCCTAAGAGTAGCCCAGTTAACAAGAAACCAGTCAAAGAAAAGGGTACTCATTTTTCTAAGAATTGCAGTGCATACAATTCATGGAATGATAAAGTTGAAAGATTGGAAGAACTTGACAGATGTATCAGATGTCTAGGTAATCATAGTGTAAAGGATTGTCAAGCCAAATTAAACAACTGTTATCAATGTCACAAAGGAAGACACCATATAGTCATGTGTAAGGGTCTTTATGATAATGTTGATAATAATGATAATGTTGACAATATTCACACAACAGTAGCTAATGTAAAAATTGCTGCTAATGTTAATAATGATGGTTTTGCTGAAGTAGCCTTACCTGTGTTACATGTAAAAATTGATGATTAAAGGCATAAATAAAAAAATGTAACTGCATTATTAGACCAGGGATCACAGCGTAATTTCGTAAAACATAAATGTCTTAATGGTATGAAAGTACAGATGGGAGATCCTACAACTCTAAAAAATTATCTGGTTTTCTCACACATAAAAGAGCTCAATTGTATGACACTGTTTATGTAACTGTCAGGTTGGGCAATGAAAAAAAACGTGTTAATGCAATAATTGTAGATAGACTCCCAGAGAAAATATCTAAAGTAGGGCTTAATAAAGCTACAGAAAGACTTTCACATAATGTAAATTTAGCACCTTCTGGTGTAAGTGATGATTCTGTAGGCCCAATAAATATTTTGATAAGTAGTGACTATTATGCCTCCTTTGTAAAGGGTATGGTAAAGAAATATGGTGTCACCCTTTTAAAGACTGCAGGAGGCCATGTAATGTATGGTAGGATTCCTCGTAATAATTCATGAGTAGAAGAAACCATAAATACTATCACTGTGTGTCTTACTCATGAAATCGTGCCCCATTATAATTCTTCCATAGAGGATGGTGTTGAGCCAGTGCATAAATTGTGGGAATTAGACAGCTTGGAATAAATATAAATGAGGAAAGTCCAGACGATTCTTTTACTCAGGAACAGTACCTGAATGATGTAAAATTTGAATCTGGACAATACTGGGCACGACTTCTGTAGAGACTGAACCATCCAGAATTGCCCACTAATTACAGAATGGCATATGGACAATTAAAGGCTCAGCTCCATGAACTGAGTAAGACACCAGAATTGTTAACTGCCTATAATGATATAATTACTGAACAATTAATTAATAAATTTATAGAAGAAGTACCTCCTGAGCAAGCCTAAATTTATGGTCACTATTTGCCACATCACGGAGTGAAGAAGGATTCTAAGACCACTCCTCTGAGGATTGTGTTTAATTGTAGTGCCAGAAGTAAGAAAAATGTACCTAGTTTAAATGACTGTTTGATGACAGGTCCGTCGTTGACGGGAAAAATAGGAGATATCTTATTAAATTTCAGGGTGAAGAATTATGCCTATACGGCTGACATAAGTAAAGCTTTCCTAAGAGTGGGTTTACAAGAGGCTGACCGGGATTGTACCCGCTTCTTATGGCCTGAGAATCCTAGTGACCCACTTAGCCCTCTGAAAACCTTTTGCTTTAGGAGCGTATTATTTGGTGCTACATCCAGTCCGTTCCTACTTCAAGCGACGATAAATGCACACCTTAAACGTACGGGAAGTCCATTGAGTAAAGTAATGAGCAAACAATTTTATGTCGACAATTTCCTAGATGTGAAGTCAACTGAAGAGGAACTGTTAATGACTTATGGAGAGGCTAATAAAATAATGGAAAGTGCAAATATGCCTATGAGGGAATGGAATAGTAATTCGTCCAAATTAAAGGACAAAATAAGTAAAGATTACCCCTGGAGATAAAGTACAAAAATGTAGTAATGTATTGGGATTAACTTGGGATACTGAGAGAGATTTGTTAATGTTAAAACCTAATAATTACAGTATGCCCAATAAATTAACTAAGAGAGTTTTGCTTGCTGAAGTTTCCAAATGTTTTGGAATCATGGAAACTTAAATGTGCTTTGGATGAAATTCTACCTGAGGAATTCATTAACAAGTGGGATGAATTAATTTGTGATTATGAAAAAATTCCAATGTTGGAGTTCCCATGCCAGGTGGCCAATCCAAATGGGGAAATTATACTCTACATTTTTTGTGATGTTTCAAAATTGGCATATGGAGCAGTTGCTTACCTTCAGTGTAATAGTGTTATTTCTCTTGTTATGTCTAAGGCTAAAGTGTCTCCAATTAAATCACGTACCTTGCCTCAGTTGAAATTATCAACCATTTATGTAGGTGTCAAATTAGCTAATTATATAAGAAATAAGTTGCAGGAGATAAATATTAGCGACATTCTAATTTGGTCTGATAATGAGGTATCCTTACAATGGATTCGTAATGGAAACAGTAAAATTGTGTACATACAAAACAGAGTCGCTGAAATTAATTAGATGCAGGAGAAGTATAATAGTTTGGGTCAGCATATGTTAACATTTAATCATATACCTGGTGAGGAGAATCCAGCTGATTTCTTGTCTCGAGGTTTACCTTATGCTAAATTGTAAATGCTGTATCATGGTTTAAAGGACCGAGCTGGTTGGTAAATAAAGCTAATTGGCCTGTACAAAAGGCGTATATTGCTCCTGTTGAAATTACTGTGACGACCGCTCCAATAGTTTGTCCTTCCTTAGCCATTGATATAAATAGGTATTCTTCTTTATTTATTTTATTATTATTATTAAAGATTAGCCGGCATTCTCCCGGCCCGGGCCTTTTCCAAGTGGTAGCCCGGCCTTGGCTCCCTCTTTAGGGAGTGTCTGAGACCTAAGTCTCCCATGGGAGGAGGCACAAGTACCCCCTCATCTTTGGGACCAACTGTCCCCAGGCCTAGACACATTCCCCGCCCTCACGGGGCTCGTAGGGAGAAGCTAGGCCTCTGGTCTGCCACCTGCCCCGCCCCAAAGGGGCTCGTGGGGATGGTAGTCTTATGAGCTGCAGATGGTAACAAGCTCAGGCTCTACTATTTTTCTTTACATAAACAAACCAATGTAACTAAGTTGGTGTTTAAATTTCTAAACAAGATGAATATCTTATATAATTTTTCACATCCTCTTGAATACTGGATAAAGAAGGTACAGGAAGAAATATATGGAAATAAGATTAAATTGATGATAGAAAGAAAAATTGCGAAAGGTTCCATAATAAAGAATTTGGGACTGTATTTAGAGAACAATGTAATTAGGTGCAGAGGTAGGTTACAAAATGCTGAATTGGCTGATTATGCTAAACACCCTATCTTACTGCCCAAAACTCACCATCTAACAAATTTAATTGTTCTAAATGCCCATAAAAATGTAATGCACGGTGGGGTACAAGATACCTTAAATTGTATTAGGGAAACTTTCTGAATTCCACAAGGACGGCAAAGTGTAAAAAGGGCGATTAAATGTTGTGTAATATGTCGCCGTGTGGATGCCAGATCCTATATGTACCCAGGTCCTCCACCATTGCCAAAGGAGCGTGTGCAATTAGTGAAACCATTTGATGTAACAGGTGTAGACTATAGTGGTCCAATAATTTTAACAGGTACTTCAGATGGTGTTCCACTGAAAGTGTATGAATGCTTGTTCAGTTGTACTACTAGGGTAGTTCATTTAGAAGTGGCTCAGGACTTGTCTGCAGAACAGTTTATACAGCTTTTTCGAAAATTTGCAGCTAGGAGATCCTGTCCGAGATTGATGATTTCGGATAATGCCACAAATTTTGTAGCGGGTGCTCAACACTTGATAGAATTAAATAATAGTAACGATGTTCAATCTCTTTTAACCCAGCGAGGGTGTACCTGGAAATTTATTACTTCTAGAGCCCCTTGGCAGGAAGGGGGGCTGTATGAAAGACTGATAGGCACAGTGAAGAGGTGTCTCCATAAAGTACTACACCGGAAGAGAATTAATTTGGAGGAATTTCGTGTGGTGTTGGTGGAGGCAGAGAATCGTATAAATAATAGGCCTCTCTCGTACATGAGTGATACACCTGATGCAGATGTATTAACACCTTCTCACCTAATATGTGGAAGGAAATTGGAAGCTGCCCCTGTCTATAGAGATAATGCTGAAGAAAGTGATGAAGATTACAATGATGCGGCAGTGTTGTGTGATAAATTTAAAATGTTAAATAAAGTAATTGATCATTGGTCTAATGTGTGGCATAAGGAATATCTTCTTACACCACGTCCTATACCACGCCTCTGTACAGTTCTGACATATGTGTTCTTGTTGTTCGTACTGTAGTGCAGCAACTGTTCAGGTGCAGTGATAGTTCTCTTATTATTAACTGCACAAATTTCTGGTCGAGAAAATCCTGACTCAGTACTTGCCGATGAAGCACTGCTGCCAGATGTTGGAATAGTGTTGGCAGGTGTGCTGACAGGTGTGAGATTAGAGGTGGTAAGTGCTGGCCGATGCTGAAGCAGTGATGTCAGGTGAAGTAGAATTAACAGATCCAAGGCTTTCTTCGTTGCTGGGAAGAGGATCTTTTCACTGTGGTGGTCAGAGGAATTGTGTCAGAATTCCCAAATGTACTATTTTGAGCTCTGTCTAACTGTGGAGCCTTAGCTCAGTGTGAGACTTCCAGTCTTTGTCAATAGTGTCACCATCAGCTGAGCAGCTTATGTCACTTGATGCAGGCTTGCACTGGCCTTCTACAATAGCTTGAAGGTTATCTGATGATTTGAGGAGCTCATGAAGTGCTTCCCTGTGATGGATTATCTTAGCTGCGACTTTACAACACAGTCCATAAGGAGAGTCTTGATCTTTGGAGAGGAGTTCCAGAGGTATTTCTGAACTTTCCACTTGTAGCTCCAGGCTTGTTTCTACGGGAATGTGGATATCCTTTAGTTTTCTACCTGCCTACAACAAAATTCTTCTTCTGGATTGCAATTTGTGTGGGAGTAGTTGGAACAAGTAGGTTCCTTACATTTAAGAAGTATTTTGTCCCTTGTGGAATACCCACAAACACTGCAGTATCTACTGGAACAATAGCTAGATAGCGAAGATATTCTTGCTATTTTGCGATGTGAACTCTTCACAGAGGAAACTTTGTAAGTTAAGAATGAAGTTCACAGGAGAGAGAGGGTGGTGGTACTGTGGAGGTGTTTAAAATGCGGTGGGTAGTGAGAGAAGGTGAGGAGAGGCTGTGGGCAGGCAAGCTATCACAATCACTATCACTTATCACTTAATAAACAACTGTTTATACTATCCACGTTTTCACTACAGGAAGATGCTAGCACAAATCACTATCTCTATCTCTCTCTCTCTCTCTCTCTCTCTTTACACAAGGTTTGACAAGGTTAGGTTAAGGATCCCTAGCTTTACTGACAAGTTATTGACAAGTTAAGGATTCCTAACTTTATTGACAAGCTAAGAGCTGTTACCTACATCAGCTCATTTGAAAGCATTTTTATTTATGGAACATACATGTAAGGAAAAGGATGAAGATGGAGCCATCTGTGGGCAAATATTTTCATATGATCAACTGACTTTATCTTGTTGACATCATAATGCTGTACGAACGTGTTCCATACTCGAGTCTTCCTGGGGATAAATGATCTCAGATGAAGTGATGTTCTGGAGAAGGGTACAGCCAGAGTGAAGTTTCTGCTTTCTGCCCGTCTTGTGGTATAGAAGGTTGCCTGTTGTTGTCCTTGAAGTGGAGCCAAGTGTGGTACTTTATAAACATTGGCCTTGTACGTAACAGTAAGGCCACCCACATTCCTCCTGCGTTGAAGGCTCTGCTGAAATGACAGATCTATCTAGTATGGGTCCAGGCGAGAGATGAGACGTCTTGCTCTGTTCTCTACTCTGTCAAGCAGACGCAGATGAGAAGGGAAGCAGGAAAACCAAGAAAGTGGAGCATACTCAAGGTGTGAGAGTACTTGTGCCTCAAACAGAATCTTGCAACCCCTACTCTCAAGCAGATGCGAGATACGGCGACGTGCTGTAAGCTTCCTGATTGCCTCGTTTGCAAGATTTACAACATTGTTCTCCATGGTCAGTTTGGAGTCAGATATCACCAGAGGTACCAACACTCTCCCATCCATACTTAATACTGCACCGGCATTATCATCATGGTGCCTAGAGACCATTATCATTTGTATTTTCTCATGTGTAAATGTTACTTGCCATCTGTTTCCCCAAGCTGATAGAGCTCTTAGCTGGTGATTGATGTAGCTTAGAGCAGCTGGCATTTCTTCTCTTGAATAAGTGAATGCCAGTGTACAGTCATCTGCATATGCATGGGATTCTGGGATGAGATGAAGAAGGTCATTTAAGTAGACATTCTATAACAATTGTCCCAGCACGCTTCCTTGTGGAACACTTGCGCCTATAGGATGTCTTGCTAATTCCGTTCGATTGAGAACTATCCTTAGAGATCTACCATGAAGGTAATCACTGAGAAGAAGTAGCGTACAGCCTGCAGTTCCAAAGCTTGCAGTTTTGCTAAGAGGCCGTGGTGCCACACCCGGTCGAAAGCACCAGCAATGTTCACTGTTACCACACAGCTAAATTTGGATTCATCCAGTGACTGGTGCCATTTAGTGGAGAGGTTTAACAACTGATCAGCAGCCGAGTAACCTTTCCTGAAGCCATATTGACGATCAAAAAGTAGTGAGTGGTAGTCAAAATACTGTCATTTGTCTTGAGATTATTGTTTCAAGGATCTTACCAGTAATTGACAGGAGTGACACTGGTCTGTGGTTGCTGATTTCTGCTCTGCTCTTCTTTTTGTGAACAAGGACTACATTTGTCTCTTCCTACAGATAAGGTCATTTGCACTGTACTAGAGATATAATATTAGATGCTCACTGATGAGGTAAGAGTGACGTCACTCCTAGGCCTGCCACTGTCCCCTCACTCTCATCATATTATTCACCAAAACACTCTTAAATATCACTGATTTTGCTTATATTCACTTCTATGGAAGAGTTGGCGTACTTGTACTAATGTGTAGTAGGTAGTACTATGTCACTGAACAGTTTTTTTCTCACTAAAACTCGTAGTTAAGTAATGTTAAGAAAGTGTGTGGAGCTCACTGTGACACGTCCTCCCCTTTTTTTTTTTTTTTTTTTTTTTTTTTTTTTTTTACACAGGGATTGACAAGGTTAGGTTAAGGATCCCTAGCTTTACTGACAAGCTTTTACAGTTTAAGGATTCCTAACTTTATTGACAAGCTAAGACCTGTTACCTATATCAGCTCATTTTAAAACATTTTTATTGTTATGAGACATACAAGTAGGGAACAGGATGAAGTTGGAGCCATCTGTGGGCCAGCATTCTCGTTTGATCGACTGACTTTATCTCTTTGACATCATTATGCTGTACGAATGTGTTCCATACTCGAGTCATCCTGTGTATATATGATCTGAGATGGAGGGATGTTCTGGAGAAGGGTACAGCCAGAGTAAAGTTGCTGTTTTCTGCCCGTCTTGTGGCATAAAAGCTTGTTTCACGCTGTCCTCGAAGTGGATCCAAGTGTGGTACTTGGACAATATTGAGCTTGTACATAACAGTAAGGCCACCCACATCCCTCCTGTGTTGAAGGCTCTGCTGAAATGACAGATCTATCAAGGATCGGTCCAATTTGGTTATTTGGTTGATATGCTCTGAGGAGCACATCAACCAAATAACCTCTAGCATTTAGACATCAAAGTACGGAATATATCCAGGATGGGTCCAGGCGAGAGATGAGACGTCTTGCTCTGTTTTCTACTCTGTCAAGCTGTGAAGGCTTACTCAGCCCTGTAACAACTTCAGTCAGTTTTACCAAGGATGGCTCCTCCTCAGGAAAATTAAATTAATGAATAGAAAAAAGAAATAATAACAGACAATGATAAACACTTTATTATTTAGAAACGGAAAATGTAAAGCAATAAAACATGAATGGGTATCCCAACTGAAAGAAAAATGAAAAATGAAATGAAAAAAATACATTTGAACTCAACGCTAATATAGGTATATCGTGGTAATGGGGTGTCAGGTGTTGGTGACACTGCGCGTTGTTGAAATCGTAGCCGTTGCTGATGTGGGGGGGGGGGGGGGGGTAGCAGGTGTTGGTGCCCACCACCGGCTCATTCTTCAGAGAGTATAGCCGTGAATAATTACTGCAGATGACAGGAAAACAGGTTCGTTACCACTGCTATGATGAGGGGTTAGGTCCTGCATTGGCTTACATAACAGGTAAGTAGATTAAACATGGGACGTCTCAGGACGTTAGTCCGTCTCCTTCTATTCTACTCGTTGGTTGGCAGGTGACCCTCTCTGTCATTCCAAGCTGTAAAGAGAGACAGATTACCCACTGCTTAAGAAATCACTCTCCATGATAAGTACAATACCTAAAAGATGTGGTGATTATTAAAACGTTTAACAGATAAAGACTGAAAGGACTAAGTTAATTATTGGTCAAAAGTGAAGCTTTCAACCAATAAGACCACTAAAATATGATCAAGCATGAACTTACAGTAGTGTTGGGAGCTGTGAGTCGAGTGATTTACTGTTTGACCGGAGCCCCACACGTCACCTTTCGGGGGGGGGGAAGAGGGAGGGGAAGGGATAGTGGGAGCTAGACTGACCCTACCTTACCAAGCAGCTGGCAATAAAACTGTCACTTTCGGGGAGGGGGAAAAAATGGGGGGGGGGGAATAGCGGGAGCTGGACTTACCCTATCTTAACAAGCAGCCGGCAATCAAACTATCACTTTCGGGGAGGGGGAAAAAGGGAAGGGGGGATAGCGGGAGCTGGACTGACCCTACCTTAACAAGTAGCCGGCAATGAAACTATTGTTACTATATACTCCCTCGCTACTCCTATCTATTGAACTTTTCCCTCACACTCCCCCATACCAAGACTTATAGTCAAGTAGTATAAGAAGAATAGGCGAGGAAAAAGTTCTAACATGTGGAAGTCGCGTAAGGCAACAAATCTTCTACTGACTGTCACGACTCAACCAGTCAGAGAAATAATTGGATGAACCATTGATATACACAATATGGAACTTAAAAGCCTGGAGTGCCAATGTCCACCTCAAGAGGCGACTGTAGGTTCCCTTAAAAGTTTCTAGGTATATCAAAGGTTTGTGGTCCGTTTCTAAAATGAATTCTTTTCCCAGTAAATAAAATTTAAGTTTGGAGATACCCTACGCAAGGGCCAAACATTCCTTTTCTATGGTGGAGTATCTCGTTTCTGCAGGAGGGAAGTTTTAGATTTAATAAATATACCGGATCTAGGAGTGTGTATTTTGTGCAGTAAGCACCTGACACCTATTGCACAAACTATACTTCTTTGTAACCTGTAAGTACGTGCTTGGCCAAAAATAAGTGTGCTTGAGTTTATGCCACGTCATACGATGGGCCAAGTGTTTGGTCACTGGCAAATCATGGGCCATTTGAAGAACAGTCTCTCGACATGGTTTAGGAACAACAAGGAGGGAATAATCTATCACTGAAGAATGAGGTTTAAATACAGATTTATGTAAGATACCATCAATATATTCAAACTTATGAGATATGTATCTCCCATGGATAACTTTGTTGTTAAAAGCTTTATTACGACAGTCCCGAAGTGAAGGGCAATTGCGCTGTATATTGACAAAGTCATCCTTGGACATAAAATCTGGGAAACTAAAAGGACTTACGGTGGGAGAATAGGAGGTAGGAGAAGCCGGGGTTATGGTCTGAGCCCTAGTCAAGAAATTGAGAGTGCCGGAGGCAATACCCTTACTTTCACTTGACGAGTGGACAGGTGATCCTGCTACCTCGCTATCGAGAGCAGTATCATCTGTTTCCACCCCCAAATAACGGTACGAGACAAAGCAGGTTCCGGTGCAGAATTGTTAAGGGGATTATTTAACTTGCAAGGAAGAGGAGCTGGAAAACTTAGATCCACGGGTGGTGACGAAAGATCCGCCTCTAAAGGAAGAACGGCACCTTTAATGTTACCCACTATTATAGAACAAGTAACTGGGGCTAGTACCGCATTAGTCCAACCGGTGAACCATTTAGTTTTCAAGCAACAACGTATTGTAGGGAAGGTATTTTCACTACCTAAGTAATCTGAAAGAATAGAGGACAAACGAGAGGTTTTAAAGTAAGGAAACAGTTTGTCCGAAATTACGATGCACGTACATCCAGTGTCACGTAATATATCTGAGACTTTTATACCATTAACTGTTCTTGAACAGAAGGGTGCTTCGTCATTACCGTCAACAAAACATCTTCCAACTTTCTCTATTTTCTTGGAAGGACAATCTGGACGTTTATGTCCGATACCACCACACCGATGACAGGTTGGTATAATAGCTGGTGACTTTGCTTCTACTGTAGGCTTCTTAATATTTGGTTCAGGTGAACCATTGCCCTTAAGGTTCGAGCCCTTTAGGTCTTTATAGGAATTGTGAGCCTCAGCATACAAGTCAGCGGCCTCAGCAACTTCCTCAGCTTTAATCAGGTTACGTTCTCTAATGAATGTTCGTATCTGGTGAGGAAGAGCTGTCAGGAACTGGTCAGCAACCATGAAGTCTCTAAGAGATTCATAACTGTGATGAATTCCTGAACTCTCTATCCAAAAGTCGAACAAACGAAAGAGTGTTACCTGTAACTGCTGAAAGTTCTGACCAGGCTGTAAGGTGCCATACCTGAAACCTTTCAAGAATTTGTGGTTTTTTGATATGCTTTAAGGATTGCCTTCTTCAGTAGGTTATAATTACATATGATATCCTGCGACAAAGTTGCATAGATATTCAAAGCTGTACCAGAAAATAACATTCCTAACCTGGTAGCCCAGGTGTCAGCAGGCCATTCACAGAGGGTAGCGGTATTTTCAAACCTGATAATTTATGAAGTAATATCTTCCCCCTCTGTGAAGGGAGGTAAATTAGCTGTTGGAATATGTGTACTAGCTGCACGTTGTTCCATTACTCCTTCCTCTAATTACTGTTGTGAGAAAGTTAACTTTTTATTCTCTAATTCAAGGCGAGCTTTTTCGAGCTCACGATCCTTTTCTCTCTCTCTCAACGCATGTTCTCTAGCTCTTTCCTCACGATAAAGTCTATCACGCTCTTTTTTGTCTTCTCTCTCTCTTTCTAACTGTCTTTCTTGGCTTTCTCTTTCAATTCTCTCTCTCTGCTTTTTCTCCTGTCTTTCAAGGTTCTCTTTCTCCTTTTTCTCCTGTCTTCCAAGGTTCTCTTTTACCTTTCTTTCTCTTTCCTGGATCTTAGCACTAATGAAAGCTTCTAAATTTTTCCCTGTTATTCCTAACTTACTTCCAGCATTCATCCAAAACTGGTACTCCTCCATACTTGCAAGAATAACTTAAACTATCAGGGGAAAATGAAATGGGTATCAAAGAAAACGGAGGGTTCAATTCCTGCTCCGCTCAAACTTTAAATAAAATAGAGGGCTCGATCTCTACTTCAATTAAACAATATGTATTAATGAAAACGAAGGGTTCTATGCTGGCTCCGAGCAAACAGTAAGTAGAATGGGGTCCCTTGACCATCCAATCTTCTCACCAACAAATCAAGAGTGTCCTATGACAGTTCCCTTGATATAATAAAGAGCTCAATGAAACAAATTGTCACTGGAAAATCTCGGGTCCCTCGAGTCTAATCCTCCAAAGTGTTTCAAGCTCGAAAGAAAGGTGGAAGAATTAACTATTATATCCTGCCTGACTTGACTTACAATAAATTGAGACTATAACAATCACCAAATCTTTTAAATACCTGTACCGTAGTCCTACCATAGAGAACAATTACTCATGGCTGGTGGTAACCGTCTGTGGTATGCGGCAATGAAATTCCAATGGTAGATTCGAGATGGAGTTGAATCTTGGTTCAGTCGAGTTGATCCTGGCAAGGTCGCCACTTGTGAACGCTTACTCAGCCCTGTAACAACTTCAGTCAGTATTACCAAGGCTGGCTCCTCCTCAGGAAAATTAATGAATAGAAAAAGAAATAATAACAGACAATGATAAACACTTCATTATTTAGAAACGGAAAATGAAAAACAATAAAACATGAATGGGTATCCTAATTGAAAGAAAAATGAAAAATGAAATGAAAAAAATTACATTTGAACTCAACGCTAATATAGGTATATCATGGTAATGGGGTGACAGGTGTTGGTGACACTGCGTGTTGTTGAAATCGTAGCCGTTGCTGACGTGGATGGGGGGGGGGGGGTAGCAGGTGTTGATGACCACAACCGGCTCGTTCTTCAGAGAGTATAGCCGTGAATAATTACTTCAGATGACAGGAAAACAGGTTCGTTACCACTGCTATGATGAGGGGTTAGGTCCTGCGTTGGCTTACATAACAGGTAAGTAGATTAAACATGGGACGTCTCAGGACGTTAGTCCGTCTCCTTCTATTCTACTCGTTGGTTGGCAGGTGACCCATTCTGTCATTCCAAGCTGGAAAGAGAGACAGATTACCCACTGCTTAAGAAATCACTCTCCATGATAAGTACAATACCTAAAAGATGTGGTGATTATTAAAACATTTAACAGGTAAAGACTGAAAGGACTAAGTTAATTATTGGTCAAAAGTGAAGCTTTCAACCAATAAGTCCACTAAAATATGATCAGGCATGTACTTACAGTAGTGTTGGGAGCTGTGAGTCGAGTGATTTACTGTTTGACTGGAGCTCCACACGTCACCTTTGGGGAGGGGGGGGGGGAAGACGGAGGGGAAGGGATAGCGGGAGCTAGGCTGACCCTACCTTAACAAGCAGCTGGCAATCAAACTATCACTTTCGGGGTGGGGGAAAAAAGGATTGGGGGAATAGCGGGAGCTGGACTTACCCTACCTTAACAAGTAGCCGGCAATGAAACTGTTACTATATACTCTCTCGCTACTCCTATCTATTGAACTTTTCCCTCACACAAGCAGTCGCAGATGAGATGGGGAGCATGCAAGCCAAGAAAGTGGAGCATACTCAAGGTGTGAGCGTACTTGTGCCTTGTACAGAATTTTGCAACCCCTACTGTCAAGCAGATGCGAGATATGGCGAAGTGCTCTAAGCTTCCTGGATGCCTTGTGTGCAAGATTTACAACATGGTTCTTCATGGATAGTTTGGAGTCAAATTTCACCCCAAGGATATCAACTTCTCCAGGTACCAACACCCTCCCATTCATCCTTACTACTGCACCAGCATTACCATTATGGTGCCTAGAGACCATCATCATTTGCATTTTCTCAAGTGCAAATGTTACTTGCCATCTATTTCCCCAAGCTGATATAGCTCTTAACTGCTGATTGATTTAGCTTAGAGCAGCTGGTATTTCTTCTCTTGGATAAGTGAATGTCAGTGTACAGTTGTCTACATATGCATGGGATTCTGGGATGAGATGAAGAAGGTCGTTGAAGTAGACATTCCATAACAATTGTCCCAGCACGCTTCCTTGTGGAACACTTGCCCCAGTAGGATGTCTCTCTCTCTCTCTCTCTCTCTCTCTCTCTCTCTCTCTCTCTCTCTCTCTCTCTCTCTCTCTCTCTCTCTCTCTCTCTCTCTCTCTCTGTCTCTCTCTCTCTCTTTCTCTTTGGTTGTGTCCTAAACATCTCGGTGAATGAAGTTTTCCAGTACTGCCTCCAGCATCTTAGCCCTCCAGGTTTCTGTTCCCTCATGAGGCTCCAGTTTCCCCAGTCAATCTGCTTGTGGTTGAAGACCACAATGATGAGTTACTTTGCCCTATCAGTGTGGGGCCTTGTGGTCACTTTTGTTAGTGTGTCCACCATCGCTCTGTTGCTCTCATCATAGTCTTGTCTTGGTCTGCTGTTCAGTGACAGGTTGTACATCACAACTATCATCACTTTTGGACGTCCAGTCTGAAGTGCTTCTACTATGTAGTCATCTGCTTTCCCTCTGACCAGTCCTCCCATCTACTCAAACTCCATTGGCTTTTGAGGAGCAGTGCAACTCCTCCCCATCTGTTTCCCCTGTCTTTCATCAGGATCTGATATCCAATCAGTGGTCGAAGAGATATTCGGGTGTGTGCTGTAATTCTGGCTACAAAGAAATAAAATGCACAAATTTTGATGCAGAACATGACACTGTTAGTATATATTGTACCTCCTAGTCCTAATATATCATTAACTGTGTACAGTATGGATGGAAATCTATAATGGGTGTACAGTGCCCTTCCTTGCATAATATGTAACTATAAACTTAACGTATTAGGGAGGTAATACATGTGCCGTCGGTCTCACGCTCTCTTTGTTTACAGTCACGTTTCTCCGTCTCACCTACAGGCGGCGCATCGGCGCCGCCAACCCGCCGTATTTGGCTCACTTTATGTCACCTCATCTAAATTGCACATCTCCCCCCTCCAATTTTCAGCAGGAAACTCATGACACCGTGACATAATCTCGTAGGCACGCTGGTGGACGTATGTCTCTGCGTGGTCTTGGAGGTGGCGACAGGGGAGTGTGTTGTGCGACGGTCTGGCTGGGTACTGGCTCTTGTACCTTTTGAAATACCTAGTCTGTGTTTCATGGGTGGGTCCTGGGTTGTTGCTGTGTCGTGCAATTGTAGGGGTGTGGCCGCCGAGTCGCCACTGGGCACCTCAGGCAGCTTGCTGTCCTGTGCCGCACCTCAGGCTGGCATGGATGGGACATCAGGAGGCTGAGAACCAGAATATGGTGACGATGGAGGCTGGTTGGCATTGCCATCTCCTGAATGTGGCGCAAGAACCACCAATTGCGCAAAGTAAGCCGACCCGAGCCGTCCACTTTGACCAAGCATTGATCGTACGGCTTCGACTCCACTACCACACTGGTCCTGTCCCATCTCGTGCTGTGATTCCAAGTCTGGTTTCGCAGAATCACCGAATTACCGGGCGCTAAGGGAAAAGCCTGCCGGGTGTGGTGCTGTAGATCATCAATTTGTTTGGTGAACCTCAGTCGGAGGGCCTCTTCTTGCATGCCCCACGTTTGTTGTCACACTGGGTGAATTATTGGGTTGGTGAATACCTGCGTTCCCGGAGAGGTGGGTAGCAGATCCTGAAGATTCTTGCCGAAGATGATTTGTGCTGGTGACATACTGGTCTGAGGGTCTGGCGCATTTCGATAATGAAGCAAGCTGGTGGTTACTGCCTCGGTATCGAGACTATCATTTGCGTCTGTGTGCGATGTCAGTAAGCGCTTCATGGACTTGACGAATACCTCTGCCTATCGGCTAGATGAAAGGCAATGGCTCATTCCCCACCATTGCAAAAGTGACTCCGTTTCCTTTGCAGTGAACTCCAGGCCTCCGTCTGTGCTCGGCTCTTTGGGTATGCCAAACGTTGCTAAGTAATTGAGAAGGGCTGTGATGAAGCCCTTGGCGCCAGACTTGGATGCAACAATGTGTGGCCAGCCACTGAACCTGTCCACGATGACCTAGTACACAATGCCACGCAATACACAAAAGTCAGCGGCAGTGGCTTGGAAGGGGTTGCTTGGCACACATGGTTCTACAGGCAGAACGAGCGGCTGGGAAGGTCACATTACCCAGCAAGCGTGGCAACTGGAACGTGTGCCCTCGATGTCTCTGCCAGATCAAAAGACGGCACCTAATGCCCTACTGTGCATGCGATTTGTGCCTTGGTGAGCCGCATGAAGTGTCCGTAGGATCTCATTCTGAAGTGCTTGTGGTATCACGATCCTGTGGTCCATCATGACGAATTCGTCCAAGAGCGATAATCTGTCACAGTACTGCCAGTATGGTTGCTGTTCCTTTGGTAAGGCATCACGGGATGGTGGGAACCTAAACTCAACTGGTGGCATGAGCAGCTGGAGGTCGTGGTCTGCAGAGGTGCACTCCTTGACTCTCTCCCATGTGACAGCGCTGAGAGAGTTCGTGGATGATCTTGATGCAGCCACGAGGAGTGTCTCCAGGTCATCATGGGTGCCTGCTGGGATCCGGACAGGGGACAGAGCACACATTTCACTGGCTGTATCCATTGGGTCTGTGGCTGATGGGTATCGCGATGTTGCATCTGCCGCTGGGATAGTCTTGCCAGGAACATGCATGATCCGGTACTGCCACATGAGAGTGCACTGTTTTAGTCTGAAGAGCCTCGGATTGGTGATGTCGTCTAGTGCCTAATCTCCAAGAATTTTTACAAGTGGCTAGTGGTCGGTAGTCATGATGAAATCCCGGCACCCGATGGAGAAGAAGCGGCTGTCTTCTAGTGCCCACACAACAGCCAAGGCCTCCCCCCTCAATTGGAACATACCGCTTCTCAGTCTCCCTTTACACTGTGGCAATTTAGCGCTTGCAGATCTACCATGCAACGAGGCGCGCCATCCGATTTAGGTGTCAGGACCATACTGTGAAGCCATGTCACCGGTGTGTTGAGAGGCACTCGCTCTATGACGCCCAGTACCACGTCTGTATCAAGTTGGTTCGACACTTCCTGTTGCCGGTGAACTGGGACATTTGGAGGTGTCCTGGTCACCATCAGTTGCACATCTGGGTCAACCCAAGTCTCCATTAAGGGGCCCGTCTTCACGGGGAGTGGCTGGTGTGGGCATTCGTTGAAGGTCGATGAAGCATACCTCTCCAAGAGCCATGTCTTCATCTCCGCCATGGATACAAGTGATGGCACTACGGGCAAACTGGCAGGGCAGGGACGCGATGCTGTGCACTGTGGGCACTCACATCTTGCCATAGTGGGGCGGGTACATGTACGCACCGCATTCCCGCACACTTCGGTTTCTGTTGCGCCAATTTTTAGAAAATCAGGCCCTATAACTTTCAACTGTTGCAGCGAAACTCAGCTAAGGTAAAACCTGCTGGTAGACCACAGCAGAAATCTTGAGTTGCTCCCCTTTTTTGTTGTGACCGGACATCATGAGGAACACAGCACCCAGAACATTTATCTCCGCATTATTTGAAGCCAGAATGCGTGTGGAGATGCGAGTGAGGTGACGTTGGCGTAAACTCAACTTCTTGAGGAGCCGCAGTCCTATCAGGCAGGTTTGTGCACCGGAGTCGCCCATGGCAGAGATGCTGACAGACCGCCGTGGTGGACATGGTGTCTTCATCAAGTCGTAGGCCTCGCCTTCCATGGCTACTGTCAAAGATATCATTGCATGTGGCAGTGCCTCACCCACGCAGGAGCCTATCTCGGTGTGGCAACATGGTGAAACAGCGCCTCCACCGACCCACTGGATGATGGTGGAGACGATTTAAGGAGGCGTGGGTTGTTCTTTTTCTACCACCCGAGACACAACGTGATTTCCTTGAGTTTGCCTCTCACCATACCAAACTGGGGAGCGAGAGAGCCACACTGGCAGCGTATCTTGCGTCTCATCTAGGACTGCTCGCCATGATCCTGTGTGAGCGATTGTGATGCATGGCTGCAGCACCCACGGACCATCTCCTTGTAGCCATTGGCCACCATCGGTAGGTTCTCAGCCGCCATAGCGTGGGCGGCGGTCTCTTTGCTATCCACAAAACCGACAGTTTCACTCGGAGTTCGTGTTTCGATGTCTGTTGTCCTAAGGATCTCCTTCTTGATGTCATCATCTACCAGACCAGACCAGTTAAGAAAACCAATTTGACGATATCCTCGGTGTACTCCATGGCGACGGTACCAGAGCAGGTGGCCACATTACAGGTCCCAGTTTTGGTCCACTGACAGACATTGGCCAGCCCACGTAGTCTGGCCACATACTGTCTGACGTGCTCCCATTTCCTGCTTCGTCTGAAGTACTGCTGCCCGTCACACACTCAGTGCCACACTCAATACCGTGAGACGTTACATGGCATCTAAGACTCTGTCTCAGGACTGCTGGCTATTGTTAGGGATTCCTGGAACAATGCAGCTTCTAAATCTGGCTCGCAGCAGGCCACGAGCTGAGCAGTGACATGATTGAGTGTTAGGTCGGTCCCATTTCTAAACATCTCCTACCGGCGGGTAAATGTAGCCCAATCATCTTCACCGATGCCTTGCTGTAGAGTTGGGCGGTGTCTGTCGGGTGTCCCTGGTGTCATGCACATTCTTTTGATGTAGCTGCATCAGTGCAATGAATGTCGGCATGTGTGTGTGTGTGTGTGTGTGTGTGTGTGTGTGTGTGTGTGTGTGTGTGTGTGTGTGTGTGTGTGTGTGTGTGTGTGTGTGTGTCTGTGTGTGTATAACAGCACTGCGACTACCCAAGGACTCAAACCCATGTTATTCTGGCCTTCCTCTTGATACTCTAACCCACTGGAGCCCTCAATCCTATAAGAATCATGCATCCAGCAGAGCTAGACGTTTTACCATGATCTGAGGACATACGGTGGTGTGGGTGCCTCTGATTCAATTTCATTCTACAGACTAAATCGAGGTAGTATGGAAAGAAACACTAATTTTCAATTTTTCACACTATTACTACATCAAGATTGAGATATGAGATCAGAACAGAATAGAAGTCTCTTTTCCTCATAGTTCCACAAAGTGGGTTCACTGGGACACTACACACCCGTTTGGTGTACTAGCCTCCACGAACAATATAAATGTTTTTGTACCCACGAACGAGTGGTATTTAATCAATAACAACACAGCGACTAACCGAGTACTCGAACCTATGTCATTTTCACCCACCACATGGTGAGCGAAAATCATTCAATTCTCTAACCCACTGGAGCAAATGGGGAAGGGGAGGAGTAGAATGATTTTTTTTTCGTTTTTTTATATATTTTTATTTAAAACATAGAACAAATACAATAATGTATAAGAGTATAAAATTAAAAACAATACTAGATATTACAAAACCTCTAGTACACAACCCCGGTACATTTTAAGAACACCATAGATCATGGCCATATTACAACCATATACATAACCCACAACCATATACATAACCCACAACCATATACATAACCCTATACATAACCCACAACCATTTAACCTACAAACCCTCCTTTTATAATAATCATTATTGCCAGTGCAGACACAGCTGACACTTCTACCCCCCCCCCCGTATGTACAGTCCCCGTTCTAAATAACATACATTAATTATCCTAATGAAAGGTCATACCCTGACCTCATCAAAACCTAAGAGTTGGTAGTGCATGAACAAGACACAAAAACACAAATTTACAGACTAAAACAGATATGAAACATTACATTCCTATACACATACACTGTAATAAGTAGAAGAATATACACCACCAATATAATATCAAATATTAATGTTAACCATGAATTACAAACATTCAAAACATTGCATATCGTGAAGTTCACGCTCAAAATGCAAGATAATATACTACATGCTACATTAGCGGTACAATACTAGGCTATGTAAATTATTTAAAGAACCCTAGACTAGAACATGAATAAGTATTATCCAAAAGGTTCATCATGATTTTAGTAACTTAACAACACCAAACTTCTTATAACACCTAACACGCCACATACAAACTTACCAATAACGTAACATACATTCCACAAGACTATACTTTCGCTGTGCCTTCTAGCACGTGCCTAACTAGTATTACTTACAAATATAGATACAAAAATTTTAATCTAGAGAACTAATCCTTATTCACACATGTTTACATAATAGGTAATTACTTTAAATCTGATGCAGGAACACGTAACAAAAATGGCAAAATTAACTCAGTTCTTCAAGGTACATAGTGAAAGGAATATCCTCTCAAGAAAAGTTTAAAATTCAATTGCAAGACCAGTACAAGCGAAACATAATACGCTACCAAAGGAAAATATACATATTATATAATTTATATATTTAAACTGCCATTTACACCTTCCCCATCAAGGGAACTAAGCTAAACTAATCTTTCACAGCCTCTCATCTAGACCCACACGAGTACCTCCAGTCACACCCAATCACCCAGCATTGCGCACCCAAGGAGGTGAGCCCGTTGAATACCCCTGAACCCCCCCCCCCCTTTTACCACCCTACTCACCCCGGCAGTTAAAACCCCTTATAACGCCAATAAATTCCCTATTGTTAGGCCTCTATAACCCTCGGAAAAAACCTCATCCCACCTTTTCCCAAAAATGTCTCTATTGCGACACAAGGTTCGATAAAACGTCGCCGCCAAAGTCCTTCTCAGCACATCCCCTCCCTCCTTCCCCCTCATACCCCACAAAACATATATGTAGTCCACGATGACATATGTTAAACCCCTTACCACACCCTCATCCACACCACTCATATCAAGACTCAACGCTCGCAATACCGACACACCTTGACCCCCCACCCTCACCACAACCTTATTCATCCATACCCTGATGCACTCCAAACCTTCACAAAAATAGACAACATGATACACGGTCTCTTCCTCACTGCATCTGCCACACCCCCCACCCTCGATAACCCTCCTATCTCGGAGCATCGCTCCCGATGGCAAAATCCCATGCAAGAAACGATACATAACCTCACGTGGCCTAGGTCGTATCCTTAATTTAATAAATCTTCGCCATATTACATCCCATGCATACATGGGGTAGGTCCCTTCAACCGGCGCCACTACATGTCTCTCTAACAATTTACACAAAGTTCCCACCTTTACTTTTCCCGGTTCCCTGGCTAACACTAAAGCACGTAACACTGTTTCACATTCCTTCATTTCCGCCCCTCCATACTATTTCCTCAGGTGAGCATGTACCTTATCTAGCTGCCCCCCCCCCCTCCATGCACCTGCACTTATCACTTCCAACTTAATAAAAACACATTTCACGCGCTTTCTGAAGTCCAACAAACCTAACCCTCCCCTACATACCGGCAATGTCACTACCTCCCTTCGCAACCAGTTGCAACCTGAGCCCCACAAAAATTTGAACACCATTCTAAGAATACTCGTGATCGCCGTTCCTGTTAACGGCATCACAGCCGAAACAAACCAGACTTTACTATATAGTAATACATTGATGACGATTGCACCTTGCCTAAGGGTTAAATGGTGAGGTCGCAGCATTCCCAAACGTCGCTGCACCTGTTCCACCATCCTATTCGAATTGCTAATCCTTGCAGCACTCAGGTCAGCCTCATAAACGACACCACAGATTTTCAGACTCCTGGTTCTCCGCTGCACAAAATCACATCCCCAATCTAATCTCCCTGCCCACTCTCCCAGCCCCATTATCATTGACTTTTCCAGATTTACCTTCATCCCAGTAGCTCTCCCAAAATTGTGTACAACTTCCTCCAAAAGTCCTAACCGTGTCTCCTCACTCACCAAAATAGTTGTATCATCAACATAGCCCACCAAACCAGGCCAAGACTTCTGCTCACCATCCCCATCCCCTGTCCTTAGACGATCCTCCACCATCCTATAAAAGGGATCCTGAACACATGCAAACAAAAGTTGTGATAATGGACATCCCTGTCGAAGACCCCGCTCCATGGTGACTCCCTCCCCCACACACCCATTGATTTGCACCCTTACCTTCGCGTTTGAGTACAACGTATCCACCCACCCCACTATTTCTTCGCCAAACCCCTGTCGTAGGAGAATATCCCTCAAAGCCTTTCTTTCCACCCTGTCATAAGCCCCTTGCCAATCCAACGCCACCAACGCCCCTCTTCCTCTTTCCATGTCCTCCAGGAATCCCTTTATGATCCCGTGGCCCTCGCCCATTGACCTACCAGGCAACCCAGACTGAGACTCAAACACGACCCTCCCCACAACACATTTAAGCCGATTCCCAAGAATTTTCGCGAACAATTTATAATCAGCACAAAGCAACGAAATGGCTCGGTAATCCCGAAGGGTACTCTGCTGTTTACCCTTCGGGACCAACACCACCACCGCCGTTGCCTGTGATTCTCCCATCTTACCTCCTTCCTTCATGGTATTCATTAACTCTACTAGGAAACCCCTAAGCAGACCCCAGTGCTGTACATAAAATTCGCTTGGTAAACCATCGATCCCGGGTGCCTTTCCCTTCCTCATGTCCATAAGGGCTCTCCATATTTCCTCCTCCTCAATTACCCCACCCAGTGCCTCCCGATCACTCCTCCCGTTTGCATGGCACATACTCACATACCTGCCCAAGAACCTCTCCATCTACCCCACTACTTTTCCCATATTCCTCAAACCATCTATCTGCATATGCACTCATCCCCGTGGTTTCCCGTAATACCTGTCCCTCTCTAAACCCCCCCACCAAAGAAATGACTTGCAATCCCGATATTGTAGTCGTTCGCTGTCGTACCTTCTGTCCTCGCAGCACACAAGCCGATGGCTTGTCGCCCCATAGTACTTCGTCCAACCCCGCCTGTATACGTACCGCTGCAAAACGTTCTTCTTGCAAATCCCTTATCCTGACCTTCAACATGTGTATATCCTCCACTGGGTACACCCTGGCCACAGCCCTCCCCCTTGTAACAATCCCGTAATCTAGATTCTAAATAATTTGACAAACCATACCGCAATTGATTAATGCGTTTACCCTCCCTCACATAAAATTGACGTATTCTTACCTTAGCCACACTATCCCACCATCCTACCACATCCTCCTCAGTCCTTTTGTCTGCCCAGAGCTGTTCCCAAAATACTGCAAAACCTTCCAATCCCTCCCTATCCCTCAAAACCATTGTGTTCAGTTTCAAATAACTTCCCTGCCTACGAGCCAAAGCATCCCACCCCACCTCCACTAATACCGCCCTATGATCGGAAGACACCATCTCAATAGTTTTAAAAGACTATACCAAAACCCTCTGAGATAAATATAACCTGTCCAAACGAGCCGCATATCCCATTCTTATAAACGTATGTTCCACCTCCCACAGACCTCCCCCGAAAGCATCACGTAACTGTAGGTCTCTAAGCAGGCCTCCTAAAACTGAGGAAAAATATCCCGCTCCTCTGGGTTCCACGTCTGCCCTCTTAACTACACAATTCCAATCCCCCCCCACAATCGCCACCGACGGTAAATTGCGTAGGTAGTACACGAGCTCCTCCCGCACAAAATCCATCTTCACTTTCACGTCACTTTCAGCTGGGGCATACACACACACAAACGCCACTCTCTCTCCCATCCACCATCCTTCCACACGTAATACTCTCCCCCCTCCCCCCCTCTTTCCTGTGCAATACAAACGGGCCCGCATCCCTGATCAACACACCCACTCCTCCTTTTAAACGCTCAGACGGCAACACATAAGCCTGATACCCAGGCACCTCTAATTCACGACCAAGCTTAAAATTGTGCTCCTGCACAAAAGCTACGTCAATCTTGTACCTATTCAAAAACATCCTGAAGCACTCACGTTTAACACCATCACACAGACCATTAATATTTATTGTTACACACCTGAGGCCGGCTTAAGGTTTCCCTCCCCGCCTCATGTCATGACTCTTCCCTTTCAAACCATTTCCCTGGGCTTTGCCTTTGCCACATACTCCACCCTCCTTCCCAACCATCCCCCCCCTTCTGTTGTGGCCCTCTCGTAGAGTCACTCTGAGCACCATAACCCCATGTCTTTTTTCCTGGCCTTTGCGCCGGCGTCAGAAAATCGTCCGAATCTGACGCTGCTGCCCTTTTCCTTGTAGCTCCTTCAGTTTCCATATCTGAGTCCTGGGAGCCAGCACAATGGACTTCCACCTCTACCACCCTTAATCCGCCTCCATGTCCTTCCATGGCACTCACACTGTCCATCACAGGTGCCACCTGATCCTCCCCCCTCCCGCACACACCTTCTGCCCTGATCCCAGGTTCCTGCTCACTGTGACTCTCCACCTCCGTAGACTCTAACATAGCCTGTATCACCGTCTCCAACTCCTCAATCAATAGCTTTCACTTCTGCGCCCACCTGCACCTCTTCACTTGACAGCTGTACTGTTGATGGGCCAGGTGATTCATGGATCTCCACTTCTTCTGATTCCACAGGAGGAGCCATCACCTCTTCACTCCACAAGCGACCACGCCCTCCTCTTTGCCTCCGTTCTTCCTCAGGCATCGGTTTCTCATGGACAGGTGCTGCGCCCCTTGCCGGCCCAGGAGCCATATTCCGCTTGCCACAGTCTGCCGCCATATGGTCAAATTCGCCACACAGTCGGCATGTACGCCTCTGCCCAGCATACGCTACCATGACCTGGGTTCTAAACTCCTCGAGATATACATACGAGGGTATAGGATGCCTTAGCGTCATCTTGAGATTGAAAGAACCCTCAGGATAACCTGTGTAAGCTCCTTTTACCCATTTACCAGGTTGGGCCAGATGTACAGTGCCATAACGTTCGAAAACATTGCGTATATCCACTTCATCAGCCTCAAAAGGCACGTTTCGGAATAATGTCGTGATACAGCCGTCAACTTGACCCTCACTGCCGGTGTTACGTTAATGCTGACATCTTGATAACGATCCACCAACGCCTCGTATACTTGAGCAGTTAGCACCTTCACGATTATTCTATACACACCGTTCAGTGCCACTCCATACAAATCCTCGTCTCTGATGCCGTATGTCTCTCTCACAATTTTGGGCAATAACACATCAACTGACGTAGGCGTTAAAGCCCCACTAATGAGCTCAATGCCCACAGTATTCACCCTTCTGCGCACACCTGGCGCCATGTTGTTGACTGAGTAGCTCGTCTGGGAAAACAGTGGAGGGGTGCAAAGCACGACCGCACTCTACCTCATCCAGGCAGCGAATGTTAGTAGAATGAAATTAACTCCGAGGCACCCACACCACTGTATGTGATCGTATCACGGTAAAACACTTAGTTCTGCTGGGTGCGTGATTTTTGAGGATTGAGTGGTCCAGTGGGTTAGAGTGCCATTTGATTATCACTCACAATGAGGCGGGCCAAAATGGGTTCGAGTCCTCAGCTAGTCGCAGTGTTGTTATTGATTAAATACCACACATTTGTGGTTACAATAATATTTATACTACTCGTGGAGGCTAGTACACCTAACGGGTGTATGGTATCCCACTGAATCCACTTTGTGGAACTCTGGGCAAAAAGAGACTTATATTCTGATCTCATATCTCAAACTTGACGTACTAATAGCGTGCAAAATTGTAAATTAGGGTTTCTTTTCGATGTAGTCTGTAAACTAATTTATTATCTTTCTTATGAAATCCTTTGTATTCTTGCTGGAGCATAATGTAGTCTCCTCGGCTACTCTGAACTGTCGATAAAAACATCATTACTTTTGACACTTTACAAATATATCAACAATCTTGCTTATCATATTAATGATCTGTTATGTAATAACCTTGACGAGCGACCGACGCAGATGATCAACACACCACCACACTGAGCCAGGTGTTTACTACCACCATCACCACCAAGGAAGGCAGTTGTTTATCATAGTAAACACGTGTTCATCAAGTGAGCAGCTGTTTACCAAGTTAAACAAGTGTTAATGATGTGAGCCAGAAGCCAACAAGTGAGTCAGAAGCCACCAAGAGGAAGAAGTCATCAAGTGAGCCACAAGCCAACAAGTGAGCCAGAAGCCAACAAGTGAGTCAGAAGCCACAAAGAGGAAGAAGTCATCAAGTGAGCCACAAGCCAAAAAGTGAGCCAAAAACCACCAAGTGAGGCAGGTGTCCTCAAATTGAGTCAAGTTTTCTACTAATGAGGCATTTATCTAACAAATGAGCAAAGTGTCTGCCAAATATAGCGGGTGTCCATAAAAACTAAAAGGCAGTCCACCAAGTGTATCACCTGTCCAATAATAGAGCCTCGTGTTCACGAAAAGGGTTAAACCACCTCCGACATTAACATTACTACAGTTCAAAACTTGTACAACAATAGTTTGCACTCCCTGGCATGAGCTCGGGAATTTCTGAAATGATGCGCTTGCTGCGGGTGTGGGCGTGGGTAGTGAAGCTCTTGGGAGGATTTCCCTACTGCTGGGACCACCACACAACCACACCTGAGGACTCAGACCACCACCACCAGCACCTTCAACAACACTCCCACCATGCTCGACACTTCCACAGCTCCTCACATGATACCACAGCTTCTGAGCGCCATGATCACCTTATTCATAATCATACAAGATACAATATGATACAGTATGACTGCTTAAAGTGTGGCACCTTATTCCCAGGCCTACGTCGGACAAAGGCTCTCACACTGTGGTCATACTGCATAGCCATTACTTTCATGCAAATTTCGACCATTAATGCTTTTTCTCGTGCTTTATCACATGAAGAGAATTTATTAATCAGTTTTTCTGACACTACGTCTACCATATGTTATACTTAAAATGGTAGAAATGTTGACAACCACAGTCTTGTGTGTCCACCTGGTGATGAAGGGAGGTACTCTTGCTTCACTCCTTGCTCACCTCAACCATGTTACTCCTGTCCACCTCACAAGGCGATGGATCGTAAGAGAAGATAAACCTTTCATTATGATGTCTCTGATTATAATTATGTTTTCAGTTTTATGTATAAGATACAGTTATTTAAAAATAGCAAATACTCCTATATCTCCAGAGGGTTTTTTCGTGATTATTTCTCATATCATTTTTAATAATTTCATAATGTTAATCATACCCGCTCACACCACTGGATTTTATCTCTAAGTTCGTTTGCTCTTAACTTTGCTTGAAGATGTGCAGCATACACTGGAAACTGTATATGAATCTGCACACAGTGAAGAACAACAAGATATTCCTAGTACCAAAGTAAATCGAAATGGTGCGTATAAGGAAGGAAAGATTGAAGAAAAGTACAAAGGAGGAGCTCGGGCGGCGTGTTGGCATTTGGTACAGCTTCGTCAGTGTCAGATACTTCTCAATAACTACTTCTCCACACCCATCTTGACCCTGACCTCGCGCAGCATCGCTTATGTGATTACGTACTTCTACGATGGCGCCTTAAAACACAGAATTACTTTCGAAAGCGCAGTCTCAGTCATGTACGATCTGTTTCAAATCACAGTCTTCTCGACATCAGACCTCATTACTACTCAGGTTAGAAATATTTTATTACTGGCCGTTTTGTGAGATATTTCCTATAGTCAATGTGCACTGATAGTCTTACACCGCACCAAATCTATATCTCTGTTTTACAATATCCTTGCTGCATTAAATATTCGGATTATTATTATTATTAAAGATTCGCCGGTATTCTCCCGGCCCGGGCCTTTTCCAAGTGGTGGCCCGCCCTTGGCTCCCTCTTTAGGGAGTGTCTAAGACCTAAGTCTCCCGTGGGAGGAGGCACAAGTACCTCTTCATCTTTGGGACCAACTGTCCCCAGGCCTAGCAACAAGCTAGGCCTCTTTGGTCTGCCATCCCCGCCCCAAGGAGACTAATGGGAATGACAGTCTTGTGAGCTGAAAGCTCGGGCTCTTGCACCTACCCTACCCTAGAAGGGCTGGGCATGGTGTCGATGCAATATTCGGACTAAAGTAAAGAAATTATTTAAGATAGTCCTTCCATATCTTAGCAACACATTTATTATATGTTAATCTAATTCATATATCCAATATTAATAATTTATTTACAGTTTTCTTTGTCACTTATTTGAGAGTTCTTTTGTTATTTTAATTTATTAAAGTGTGGTGCCTCATTCTCCACATCAGACAGACCAGACACTTGTCGTCCCTCACACATCACCTTCGTCCTCACTCAGACCTTCATTAACCTCACCAAACATTTCACAACAATTCCTTTGGAATCGTTTCTTCACGATACAAGTTTCAGCTCTGGTGTTATACGTATAATGAATTAATTAGTCGTGAAAAATAAATAATTAAAAATAAGAGTCCTTTCACAGTTGCTAAAGTGAAATTAATGAATTAAAAAATGTTTAATGGAGATTCGAATAAAAGCCTTGAATATGTTTAGGTAGATTAGATTTAAAAATTGCCAGCGATGCAGCTAGTTTAATGTGCATCCCCATGTCCATCCTGTGGACGGTAGCGCAAGAGCATATGGATACACAAAAGGCCTAGGAACTAGGCCCGAAAGGTTTACAGGAGAACAAGTGGATTTATATTTACAATTCAGTCATCTGTTGCTAGCAAATTTAGGAAATATGCTTAATACGTCTGGTATCTTATTTTCATTAATAAGATGTCTTGATATTTCTGATTATTTATTATTCTGCCGAGCTGCGAGTTTCAAGACAGGTATCCACCATGTCCCACAACTCATCTCCTGTGCGTCAATGAATAAAACAAGAGGCAAAGGAGTTTCTTCTTAAGCTTAAGAGACGTAGGAGTAAAAGTAACTCCTCCCATAACTAATTAATACCTTTAAGTGGCTTAGAAGACTTAGCATGAAACACTTAAGAAACATTTTCTAAAGTTTTAACAAAACTTTTATGACAATACTTTCTGGGGTGGATATACAGATTTTGCATGAAGCAAAATAGGCGCCTACGAAAAATAACGAAAAGCCAAATATTTCATTAAATAATATGTACCAATATTTATAGCTCGAAGTTGATATAAGAAGACATTCCCAAATTATTGCATAACAACCAATATCCCAATCTGGTAAATATAATTGGAAGATTATCACCTGTACATTGTTAAATCAATCCAAACTCTACTGAGTATGATCCACAACTGTAATTCAAACTAGCAATTCTCAAGCTGTAACATGAAAACCAATATCCTAGTTTGTTAAATAAAACTGATAAATCAGAACTTGCACAGCTCAGTAACAAAACAAAATATCTGCTGAGTAAAGTAAATCAGTTCTGAAAGATTTAAACCAATTAGAAGAAATATTCTTCACTTATTGAAAAGAAACAAATAATTTTTCAATGATGCTAAAAATTAGATAACTGGCTGCTAAACATCTTAAAACTATAATAAACTTTACCTTGGTTTAGATGCATCAGAGTTGTAAAGATCAAACTTCTCAGAAGAGCTGTGCTGAAAAACAGAATTCCATGTCACAATTTATGACACTAAAATCAGTATCATATTTTGTCTATAAAATTGAGAAATAGGCACTTACTCATACAAATAAATTCCAATCTTTACACCAAATAAAATACAAAAGGATTTGAGATGGAGAAGTAGATAGGAAGAGCCAAATCCAAAGAGCGAAATCCTAATTAATATGTCTCGAGATACAAATTAAAAAATATGGACCATTATTTATCAATATAAAGTTACATTAAACGTAAAGAATAACCCGGAAAATTCATTCTTTTCGTAAGAAACAAGAGCGTGATTGCAGAGCTAACAATAGTATCATATTTTTTTTCTATATTTTATTTAAAACATTACAATACAAGGTGGAAATTATATTAAAAGGTACACAAATGAGGTAAATCACAAATTCCCAATTCACCCTTACAAAAATGATTACAACAGACAAAAGTGTTCTGACACCCTAATACCACACACCATATACACCCAGTTATACCAGAGTTATATACCTGTGAAGGCTGAAACTTCTGACACAATTTCACCCCCCTTCCTTCCGCAAAATATAACCATTCCCAACCTGATTGCATCTTAACTTAACATTAAAGGATACATAGGAATTACACTATCATGAGTGATGCAGTAACATCTTGGACACAAAAATATTAATAGCAATTAAATGGGATACATGTCTTTACTTAACACAATGACACCTCCACCTTGTGAAAGAAAATCCCGCAAAAGTTTAATTTTCTAAGAAGGTTGCAACAATGAATGTCAACACCCAAAGGCAACTCATGTGCAATTATCTTAGCATGTAAACCCTATTCATTCAACACAGTATATAAATAAAAACCTAATATTATGAAAAACATCACAGAATACAAAGGTATAAAGTATAAACCCCAGCCATGTAGCGGCTACACGCAAAAAATTCCACATACTTCCCTAACACAGATAAAAGAAAACAAAATTTTGTGACAACTGCACCTAAACACAACTCACATCATATGACTTAAGACTGCTATGTACATAGATAACAATATAATAATATGACTTAAGACTACTATGTACATAGATAACAACATAATAATATGACTTAAGACTGCTATGTACATAGATAACAATATAATAATATGACTTAAGACTGCTATGTACATAGATAACAACATAATAATATGACTTAAGACTGCTATGTACATAGGTAACAACATAATAATATGACTTAAGACTGCTATGTACATAGGTAACAACATAATAATATGACTTAAATAGGTAACAACATAATAATATGACTTAAGACTGCTATGTACATAGATAACAATATAATAATATGACTTAAATAGGTAACAACATAATAATATGACTTAAGACTGCTATTTACATAGATAACAATATAATAATATGACTTAAATAGGTAACAACATAATAATATGACTTAAGACTGCTATGTACATAGATAACAATATAATAATATGACTTAAGACTGCTATGTACATAGATAACAACATAATAATATGACTTAAGACTGCTATGTACATAGGTAACAACATAATAATATGACTTAAGACTGCTATGTACATAGGTAACAACATAATAATATGACTTAAGACTGCTATGTACATAGGTAACAACATAATAATATGACTTAAGACTGCTATGTACATAGATAACAATATAATAATATGACTTAAGACTGCTATGTACATAGATAACAACATAATAATATGACTTAAGACTGCTATGTACATAGGTAACAACATAATAATATGACTTAAGACTGCTATGTACATAGGTAACAACATAATAATATGACTTAAGACTACTATGTACATAGATAACAACATAATAATATGACTTAAGACTGCTATGTACATAGATAACAATATAATAATATGACTTAAGACTGCTATGTACATAGATAACAATATAATAATATGACTTAAGACTACTATGTACATAGATAACAACATAATAATATGACTTAAGACTGCTATGTACATAGGTAACAACATAATAATATGACTTAAGACTGCTATGTACATAGATAACAACATAATAATATGACTTAAGACTACTATGTACATAGATAACAACATAATAATATGACTTAAGACTGCTATGTACATAGGTAACAACATAATAATATGACTTAAGACTGCTATGTGCATAGATAACAACATAATAATATGACTTAAGACTGCTATGTACATAGAAAACAACATAATAATATGACTTAAGACTGCTATGTACATAGGTAACAACATAATAATATGACTTAAGAATACTATGTACATAGATAAGAACATAATAATAAATCTAATTTGAATGGATCACAGTTGATCAATCAGCCTTAACATATCAGGCGTTAGAGAGTAATTCTCATAGTACAAGTCCAAGTCCAACATGCATGTAGTCCCATCTTTCTACATACAATAATATGCGTATTACCTACACATAATACTACAACACACTGGACAAGCAACTGTCCATCACTTCCAATCAATATACTGCCCTACCCTCACTCTGCACAGTGAAGTTGGCAACCCCCCCCCCTGCCTTGAATACCTTATCCATCATTCACTACTACCTTGAAGGAACATGAGTACTATATGAATAGTGTATAGTCCATGACACACACAAAAAAAAAAAAAAACTGGCCAGCTCCACAGGTGCTAGCACCCATGGTCCAACATTATTCACTCACGCATCACTTATCCAACACACGCAAACATTTGTTGTCATCCATTACCAGGGAGGCGACCCTGTTTTCACCCATGACTTCCCTGCCCCAGCAACACTTTCAAGTCGTACCCTCCCCTCCCTCGTATATTACAAGTCTAATAAAACCTGTAACGTAAGTTGCCTATATCCCTCTGAAAAATCCCTCACCCACCTCCTCCCATAAATTTCCGTATTTCTACATACCGTTTTATAGAACGTTACCGCTAACACCCTCCTCTTCACCTCACTGACCTGTTTCCCCCGCAATCCCCACACTATATATATATAATCTGCCATAATGTACCCCACAGCTCTGATTACACTTTCCTCCCAACCCCCCACGTCGAGACTTAATGCTCTCAATACAGAAATTCCTTGACCTCCTATCCTATATATCACCCTATTTAACCACCCCTTGACACTCCTCAGTCCGTCACAAAAATATACTACATGAAAAGCCGACTCCTCCCCACCACATATCCCACATTCCCCCCCCGTCAACGACCCGTCTATCCCGTAGAACCACACCCCATGGTAAAATGCCGTGCAGAAAACGATACATTACATCCCGAACACGAGGTTGCAGCCTCATCCTACTCAACCTATTCCATATACTTCCCCATGCATACATGGGGAAAATTCCCTCTACAGGCGCTACAACCCTCCCTGCTAACAATCTACACAACCTACCTATTTTGACCTTTACCGGCTCTCGATCCCACGCCAGAGCCCTCAACACAGTTTCACACTCATGCAACTCAACTCCTGTATACATCCGTTGCAATCTGTTATGGATCCTGGCCAAACCCCCCCCACCCACACTTTCCCTCATCACCTCCCTTTTAATGAAGACACATTTGACCCCCCGCTTTAAGTCCAGCAATCCCAGCCCCCCCCCTTACTTACAGGTAACATTACCACGTCCCTTTTAATCCAATCACAGCTCGAACCCCACAAGAATTTAAAAACCTTCCTAAGTATGTTGGTTATTGCCGGCCCAGTTAATGGGAACAAGGCTGCCACGTGCCATACTTTGCTATACAGTAAGATGTTAATAACAATGGCACGCTGCACAAGGGTCAAATGATAAGGTCGCAATGCACCCAAGCGTCCCTGAATCCTTTCTACCATCCTACTCGAGTTTTCCATGCGTGCCACAGTTAGATCGTCTGTATAAATAAGACCGCAAATTTTTAACGAATTCACCTGCCTCCTCACAACTGCACTACCCCAATCAACCCTTCCTGCCCAAACTCCTAACCCCATGACCATGGATTTATCTGAATTTACCCTCATACCAGTTGCCCCTGCGAACATTTGTACCACCCCATCTAATGTGTCCATTGTCATCCCCTCCCTGATCAGAACAGTTGTATCATCCACATACCCAATTAAAACGGGCCAAACCCTCGCAACCTCACACCCTGGTCCCTCTACGTGACACACGCTGCTCCACCAATCTATAAAAGGGGTCCTGTACGCACGCAAACAATAACTGTGACATAGGACACCCCTGCCTAAGTCCCCTACCCATTACAATCTTCCCACCCATTCGACCATTAATCTGTACCCTCACCATTGCACCTCCATACAGCGCCTCAACACAACCCACTATTTCTTCCCCAAACCCCTGACCCCTGAGGATGGCTTTCAATGCTTTCCGATCCACTCTATCATATGCCCCTTGCCAATCAAGCGCCACCAAACCTCCCCCTCTCGCCCCCCCTTTTGCCTCCACGAAATCCCTAAGTAACCCATGCCCCTCCACCATAGACCTTCCTGGCTAACCAAACTGAGTTTTTGATACTACCCGCCCCACCACACACTTGACCCGATTTCCCAAAATCTTCGCAAACAATTTGTAATCTGCACATAACAATGAGATCGCCCGGTAATCCCGAAGCGTATGCTGCCCCTTACCCATCGGTACCAATACAACGACAGCCGTTGCCTGCTTCTCACCCAGCTCACCTCTTTCCTTCATGCAATTAAATAACCTAACCAAAAAATGCCTCATTAATTCCCAATGCTGCTGATAAAACTCTGCCGGGAGTCCATCAATTCCCGGTGCTTTGCTCTTTCGCATTCCACTTAAAGCCCTCCATATTTCCCCCTCAGTTATTTCCCCACCCAGTGCTTCCCTATCACTGTTACGCAACTGACATACCACACTCCCACACACCTGTTCTAAAACCCCATCCTCTACCCCTTCTCGTTGCCAGTACTTCTCATACCACTTATCAGCAAACACCCCCATTCCTTCCGTAGCTTGTATGACCTGCCCCTCCCTGTACCCTCCTATCGACTCATGAACCTCCAACCATGGAATAGTCATTGCATGCTGTCTTTGTTTCTGCCTACGCAATACGCACGATGAAGGTCTATCTCCCCATAACACCTCTTCCACCCCCGCCTGTACCCACACCGCTTGGAACCTCTCATCCTGTACCTCACGCAGCCTCCCTTTAATTGCCATAATATCATCCATTGGATAAGTGCCCGCCACCGTCCCCCTCGCATAACAACCCCGTAACCTATCCTCCAAATAGTTGGCAAGCCCATATTTTAAAGAATTGATACGTTTCCCTTCCCTTATGTAATATTGCTTAATCCGTTCTTTAGCCACACCATCCCACCACATCACCACATCCTCTACCCCATTTACCTCTGCATGTAACCTCTCCCACAGTGTTGCAAATCCCTCTATCCCCTCCTCATCGCCTAACACACTTGTATTTAACTTCCAATATCCCCTAGATATACCTGCTAGTGACTCCCATCCCACCTCTGCTACTACCCCCCGATGATCCGAATAAGCTACTTCTATTGTACGGAAAAATGTCAACCAAACCCCTTGAGATATATACAGCCTATCCAACCTATCCGCGTAACCCCTTCTTACAAAAGTGTGCTCTACCTCCCACACCCCACCTCCAACCGCATCCCGCAACTGAATATCCCTCAAAAGATCTCGCAAGGCCGCCGACATGTGCCCTGCCCCTTTTGGTTCTATGTCAGGCCTCCTAATAACGCAGTTCCAGTTCCCACCAACGATGGCCACTGCAGGTAAACCACCTAAGAAGAAAACTAGTTCTTCACATACAAAATCCCTTTTTACTCTCACATCATTTTCTGCTGGTGCATACACACTTACAAAGGACACCCTCTGCCCCATCCACCACCAATCCACGCGCAATACTCTCCCCCCCTCCCCCCTCACTTCTTAGCAACACAAACAGGCTCGCCTCCCTGATCAATATACCCACACCACCTTTCAGACGTGCAGATGGCAGAGTCATGACCTGAAACCCCTCCACCTCAAGCTCTCTTCCCTCCTTGAAATTGTGTTCTTGCAGGAACACTACATCCACCCTATATTTACACAGAAACATTCGAAACCATTCCCTCTTCACACTATTACACAGTCCATTTACGTTCACAGTCATACACCTAAGGCCTCTTTATAGTTTCCAACCCTTCCTCCTCTCTTCATTCATCCCAGGGCCTCCTGCCCCAGAGCCAGCACAAGGCTTCACACCATCAACACCCCCCCTTTTTGCGATGCCTCTTATCTTGACTACCTCGACAGTGCTCTTCCTTCCTCCCAGACCTCTGCGCCGGCGTCAGGACATCATCTGAGTCTGACGCTGCCGCTCTCTTCCTCGTGATGCCCTCCACATCCATGTTATCTTCTGAGGTTCCCTCACGATGTACCTCAACCTCCACGACGCCTCGTTCCACAGCACACGGCGACAACTCACGCTTACTTGTTGGCCCTTCAACCCTGCTATGGTTTTTATCATTACATTCTTCTACCGGCAACACCGTGCCTCTCACCAGCCCAGGAACAACATCCTCTGCATGCGGCGTCAATGTCCTCAACACTTCCTGAAGCTCTTCCTCGAGAGCCTGCACCTCCTCCTGCACTTGCACTTCTGTACTTTTTTCTTGCCTAGTAACAGATCCTTTTATGTCACAGCTTACCTCACACACGCCAGTCTCTTCTTTGGAATCCTCCACCTCTTCACTCCACAAGCGCCCAAGCCCTTGCTTTCGCTTGGGGCTCTCAACAACAGCTACCACGCTTGTAACTGGTGCTTCACCAGTTTGTGCAGGCGCCCTCCTCAGCTTCACACACGCTGCCGCCATATGGTCGTATGCCCCACATATTCTGCACGTACGTCTCTGTCCGGCGTACGATACCATAACTTGCGTCCTGAAGTCCTCCAACACGACGTAAGACGGTATGGGATGGCTCAAAGTCATCTTCAGGGAGAAGGTTCCCTCCAGATGGCCCATGTAAGCACCAGCCGTCCACTTGCCCTGTTGTGCCAGATGTACGGTCCCATATGCCTCAAAACCACTCCTGATGTCAGCCTCATCTGCCTCAAATGGGACATTACGAAGCTTAACCCACGTAAAGTGGCGAGATACGTCGATCAAACGCACCTTCACAGCTGGAGTAGCGCCAAGACTCACGTCTTGGAATCTCGTCACCAAAGACTCGTACACGGACGTGGAATTCAGTTTGACGAAGATTCTGTAAGCCCCATTCAGGGCAACACCATACACCTCATCGTCCTGGATACCATAGGTCTCCCTAATGATTGTTGGGAGTAATACCTGCGCTGAAGAGGATGAAATCGCCCCACGAAGCAGCTCAATACCGATGGTATTTACGCGCCTCCTCACACTCAGCGCCATGTTGATACAAGATAGCTCGCCTGAAAACAGCAGAGGGGTGCAGAGCACAACCACACTCTAATGTGGTCAGGCAGTGAATAGTATCATATTTGTGGTTGTTGAAGACGAGGATCACATCCTGACCAGCACCTTAACTGGCTGTTGCCAAGTTTAATTTAATTTTACCTTATCGGCTTTATCATACTTTTTACTTTAAATTGTGCATGAAGCCTCCGTCCACCACTTATTTCTACAGGTTATATCGCCTCTTGATGCTGGCGAAGTACTTCCTAACATCCCTGTCACTTACCTACGTCTCTCCATTCTCATTAAGACCTTTAATTAATTATTTAACATGTTATTATCTTATGTAGCTGGTACTGAGATATTGTATTGTGAGAAGGGAGGAGTGGAATATTAAGCAGAGTTGTTGAAGGCTGGATACAATGTGTCGCATGAGCGGGAATTATTTGATGCTGAGATTCCGCGTCACTTATTGCATCTCCTGTGTCTTTCTCTTGAGGGTTTCCTGTATTGCTTCAACTAATGTTGTTTCTCCTTTACCGAACTATCCTCATCCAACTTCAAATGGTAATACCTTCCAGTAACCTTCAAAAACACTTCATTTTTTAAACTCAATCCCGTCTGTGTTGTTTCTGACAAGAGAGTCAGTTTGATTGTGTATTAGTTGTCATTAGCCTACCTTTCTATTCTTAGGAAATATGGCTTTAGCTGTAACTCAGTCTCTCATTCTATTCATTCAGTGATGACCTTGATTTCAACTTCGTCTTCCTTCTTTCTTGAAAATCCGTCCAATCATCAGCTTCGTGGGGGTCATGTTTCATCAGTGACCTCCGTTTTATTCCTCTTATTCTATTTTCCAGCACATGGTCTTGTTTACTGCATAATTTTATGAGCTGTTTCTTTTCTCATATCCTGTACTTCCTTGTCTCCTCTGTGAATCTCTACAATATTTTGTTATTTTCATTCTTATTCCTGATGCTTTTCCTCCTTACGATATCATCTTCATTATCGTTTCTTCCACTCTCTTCTTCATTCTCACTAGCTCAACTTCTCTTTCTCATTATATCCTCCAGTTCGGGCTCTTCAGCCACAATTACCCATCTTGACTGTTTCTTGCCTCTCTCTGCCCATGCTTTCTTAAACATTTAATCATTTTCTTCACAGGTAGGATTTAGCTTCTCATCTCCGTTGTTCTTGTCTCTTTTCCAAAATTCTTTTGATTTCCTATTTTTTTCCTCTACGAATTTCCTCAGGTCTGATACACAAGATCCTCCTATAATTTCAGCTTGGACTGGTAAATGATAAACCGTTAGTCATTACCTTTGATCGACGTTGTTATTACATTAAATTCAATAGAGATCAGGTATATGAATACCAATCATTATGAAGAACTAGTGAACTAGTGTTCTGGGACCACAGTTGGTGCATTTAGGTATGCAGATGGACACCTATTCGTAATTACCTCTTTTTGTGGCTGCAGGGCTTAAATCCCAACTTCTGGCTCAGCCTCTTAACTTGGTGCTTGTCAACGTTACTCCATACTAACATCATGCGCCCTGTTATGACTATTCTTAAAACTATGCAATAATCCTACCTTCAAGAATTATTCGTCAGGTCATTTAACTTGCTGTTTGCCTGTTTTTTTCTAAATTGACTGATGAATATATCATGCAGAAATGTTAAGATTTTTCTCCTTTAACTCATGTCACAATTGCGTGTTTGATTCTATAAATTTTAAATAAATTTTTATTATTAGTTAAATCCAACCCACCATATTATATAATCATCGTATATCCTCCTTTCTCACTAATATGTGAACAGTAGTTTACAGTTTACCACTTGACCTACTAGCACTGTAGGAACTGACGGATTATTGTAATAATAATGGGTTTCCTCTGCTTCTTGATGGTATGTAGGTACCACTGGCAAATCATTTTGTAGACTCTCAATATTTCCTTCACAGCTGCAGAGACTGCGCTTTACGGTGTCCAAGTTGAGACTGTCAGCATCACAACCCGTCAAGGAGACACAGGTGAGTACTTGTGTTATAAATTGTGGACAGTTTGGAACTACTTATATCTAGGTGACACATGTAAAAACAAGGTGCCAAACCGTATATCACATACAGTAATAAGTACACATGCCAGGAATTAGGTTCATGTTACAGAGTAAACAGAGGAGTAAACATCAAGTAACCACATGAATCGGCATATAATTACATATGTAATGAACTTTTAACCTAATAAATCCGTATGTAATATATTACTTATTGCTGACACCCAGCAATGTCCTTTAACTTCAAGTGAACACATATAACTCCAATGAACATAGATATCACCAGTTGTCACCAAGTGAACACAAATATCACCAAGTTAACGCATATCACCAAGTGAATACAGACATCATAAAGTGAACACAGATATAAGAACATAAGAATGGAGGAACACTGCAGAAGGCCCACTGGCCCATACAAGGCAGGTCCTTATCAAAGCCACCCCTACCCAAAACTACCCAAGAGTTAACTTCCATACCCACGACACCAATCAAACCCAGCTCCTCCCACTCGTATATTTGGCTAATCTCTTTTTAAAGCTACCCAAGGTCCCAGCCTCGATCACCCTACCAGGATGATCATTCCACGCATCCACCACTCTGTTCGAAAACCAGTACTTATGTTCTTTCTAAATCTAAATTTTTCCAACTTAAAACCATTATTTCTGGTTCTTTCCTGGTTCGACACCCTCAGTACTTTATTAATATCAGCTTTGTTTATGCCCGTCATCCACTTGTACACCTCGAAGATATCTCCCCTCACTCTACGTCTCTTCAGAGAGTGGAGATTCTTCATACCAGAGATTCCTTATACGGTAAATAATTTTAGTCATTCTTCTTTGTATGCTCTCCAATGAGTCTATATCCATCCTGTAGTAAAGAGACCAAAGCTGAGAGGCATAATCCAAATGAGGCTTCACTAGAGAACACAGATATCACCAAGTGAACACAGATATCACCAAGTGAACACAGATATCACCTAGTGAACACAAATATCACCAAGTGAACACAAATATCACCAAGTGAACACAGATGTTACTGAGTGAACTGAAGTGCAAAAACAAGTTTGAAGAAAAACAAGAGAAGGAATGGAGTACCATAAAGTTAGACTTCAGATGAAGGGAATCTCTGAAAAAAGTGAAATGATAAAAGATACAACAGGACAAACCAATTCAAGAGACAATGGAGGAAAAAGATTTAAAATGCAGAGAGTATTAGGCAGTATTTATACCGAGCGTAGAAGGACCAGGTTGTTGTATAAAGCAGAAAGGGACACTAACGAATGAAAAAGAAGCATTTAAAGGGTTCAGCAGAAAACTCAGAAGTTTTCACAGAGGAATCAAGTGTTTTACAGACCAACATACATTTACAAAGGGTTAATTTTACAAACTGAGAAGCGTTCACTCTCATCATCTCCTTTCTCATTCTGGCTCTATGTATATTACCTTCTCTCCGTCTCTGTCTCCGGCCCAAATGTATCCACCCTCTCGGGATTTAATTTGGATCCATTATTTGTTAGCCAGAGCAGTCAGGTTCACGGGGTCGACTTCTTGATTTTTCAACTGATTACGTTCATTTTTTGTGTACTATTAGAAGCTTACATAAAACCTCCTGTGCTGAAGTTTCAATCATATCGGCCAAAAAGGAAATGAAATATGCAAAAATTTACGAAAAATTGCATTTGGCAGCGAAGTCCCACTCAGTGGTACTTGGAAAAGTGGTTTTGACACTTGCTGCTGATAGAACACCTCTAATTCCATCACTGTAAGTGTACCAATTCTAAAATAAACCTTATCTTCATGCTAAAAAAAAAATAAGTTTCATAACTTTTTTTTCATATTGGAAGATGTCGGTCTTGTTTCCCACATAAATCTAAAAATATTTGGGATAGTTCAGTAAGGTACACTCTACCTTGTAAAGCAATCATTCTCCTATGTTTGTTGTGAAAATCAAGTCAATTCAATCATAAATAAAGATAGGTTGGCCCTAAATAGGTAAATAGGTTACTTTCGAGATATAGGCCGAAGCGCGCGGCACCCCAGCTGCCCGGGAAATAATTTTTTTCCCCGAAAAATTCGCTTTATTTTACACTTTTTGCGTGACCTACGAGTTTTTATTACAGTTAACCATTGTAAATTCGTTTTCTCTCATCACATGTATGAGAGAACGAACCTTCAGGGGATACACCGATAGAAATTTTTCCCTCTAGGGCATCACATTTTTTACGCAATATGACGCGTCAGCACTGTCACCATGCCTGTTATAAATGGCTGTAATTCCTTTTAGAAACATCGTACAAGGATAATAATTATACCAGAGTGTAGCCAGAAAGTTCAGCTATTTTTTGGTAACAATAACTCCATTTTCATATTTTGTCGAATTTTTTTTTTGCTCCGCGCTCGTGAACCTGACCGCTCCCTTAACTAAGTTAAAAATATATCCAGGTTTAATGAGAAAAGGCACAAAACCACCGAGTGATGCAACAGTGAAAATCTTAAAACTGTCGCCCCAGACTAAGAACTGTTATCCTACCTCAGCTCATTTTGAAGCCCAGCCTTATCTCAGGTATACTACCATTCCCCGGGATGCGACCCACAACAATCGACTAAAAACCAAGTACCTACTTACTGCAAGATGAACAGGGGCAGCAGGTGTAAGGAAACTTGCCCAACATTTCCAACCTTGCTTGAACCACCTGTCTGAAGTGTTTCTGCTGTTTAGTCATCTGCTTCCTCTCTGTTCATTCATCTCCTCAAAATTCCTCTGGTTTCTAATGAGCAGTGCAACTCCTCCTCCCTCTCTGTTCCCTCTGTCTTTCTTAAGGATCAGATAGCCAGTAGGGAAGATCGCGTCTGTTGTCTCTATAAGCTTTGCCTGTGTGTGCTATAATGTCTGGGGATACATCCATGATTCGTTCATCCCACTCCTCACTCTTATTTGTTATTCCATCTGCAGAGGTGTATCATAACATTACCTTCTTTTCCATTACTGTATTACGGTTTGTATGTTCTTGGATCTTATGCCTGTACATTGTTCAGGGGGTGAGAGGGGGTTGGTGGGCGTTTAGGTTGGAAAGTGGGGTGGGACTGAGTGAGAGGCTCCTGTAAGGGTGGTATTTATGCTAGGATCTGCAGTTGTGGAGAATGGTTAATATGTGCTTGGTTAGGAAGGGGGCTAGGTGATGAGGACATTCTATGGGTGGTTGTGCTTGGTGGTCCCCACGAGACTGAGCTTTGATGCCTGTCAATGCATTATCTGTCTCTCCTTTCTGCCTCTGGGGCCTTTGTGCTCTCTCTCTCAGTAGCTCGTTGTTCTTTCACGGTTGAGGAACATCCGGCGATATTTTTCTGAGTCCCATAATAGTGGATTTTGTTGTATGATTCTTTCATATATTTCTGTCGTGAATAATTAGTGACATCTCCCCTCTTCTTTCCACTTAATTTCCCTCCATATATCTGTATCCGATCTGATCATCTTCTTTGCTGTTCCCCTTATCATCTTCAGCACCTCCTTGTGGCTGACAGCATTTCTGCAAAGGTCTTCTTAGCTCTTTCCTTCCTTCAGTCTCTTAACCAGCCATTGTTGTTCCTGTTCTCTTCAGATTGGCCTTTTTGTCCTCTACTCCATTTTCTGTTTCAACTCTTTCACTTCCTAAAGTTTTGTACCGTTTCCTCAACAGCTGCAGTTTGTCTCTCCCATTCATTGCTTTCTGCATACACATTCTCTTCTATCGCATTGCAATTCTCATTAAATCTTTTCTCCCACTTTTGTTTCATTATGCACTTGAACCTTACCAACCACTCTTCCTTCTCAAATCACTCTTCCTTGGCTCCTTTACCTTTTCGTCCAGCCTTTTGTGATTCCATAGCTGAGCTATGGTTAGGATACATTTGCTACCTTGGTTTGATGTGTGTGTGTGTGTGTGTGTGTGTGTGTGTGTGTGTGTGTGTGTGTGTGTGTGTGTGTGTGTGTGTGTGTGTGTGTGTGTGTGTGTGTGTGTGTGCCTGTGTCTGTGTACTCACCTCACCCAATTGTGGTTGCAGGGGTCGAGACTCAGGTCCTGTCCCTGCCTCTTCACTGAGTGCTGCTAGGTCCTCTCTCTCCTCCTGCTCCATGAGCTTTATCATACCTCATATTAAAGCTTTGTATTGTTCCTGCCTCCATTACCTCACTTGCTAGGCTATTCCACTTCCTGACTACTCTATGACTGAAGAGATACTTCCTAACATCCCTTTAACTCATCTGGGTCTTCAACTTCCAATTGTGACCCCTTGTTTCTGTGTCCCCTCTCTGGAACATCCTGTCTCTGTCCACCGTGTCTATTCCAAGCAGTATTTTGTATGTCGTTATCATGTCTCCCCAACCCTCCTGTCTTCCAGTGTCGTCAGGCCGATTTCCCTTAACCTTTCTTCGTAGGACATTCCCCTTAGCTCTAGAACTAATCTTGTCGCAATCCTTTCGACTTTCTCTAATTTCTTGATGTGCTTGATAAAAGTGCTGCTTGCTCCAGTATGGGCCTGACGTACACGGTATACAGTGTCTTGAACGATTCCTTACTAAAGTATCGGAACGATATTCTCAGGTTTGCCAGGCCCCCATATGTGCAGCAGTTATCTGGTTGATATGTGCCTCTGGAGACGTGCTCGGTGTTATACTCACCCCAAGATCTTTCTCCTTGAGCGAGGTTTGCAGTCTTTGGCCACCTAGCCTATACTCCGTCTGCGGTCTTCTTTGCCCTTCCCCGATCTTCATGACTTTTCATTTGGCGGGGTTAAATTCGAGAAGCCAGTTGCTGGACCAGGTGTCAAGCCTGTCCGGTCTCTTTGAAATCATACCTGATCCTCATCTGATTTAATTCTCCTTATTAACTTCACATCATCTGTGAACAGGGACACTTCTGAGTCTAACCCTTCCATCATGCCATTCACATATCCCAGAAATAGCACTGATCCTAGGACCGGCCCCTGTGGGACCCCCCTCGTCACAGGTGCCCACTGTGATACCTCATTATGTACCATGACTCGTTGTTGCCTCCCTGTCAGGTATTCTCTGATCCATTGCAGTGCCCTTCATGTTATATGAGCCTGATCCTCTAGCTTCTGCACTAATCTCTTGTGAGGAACTGTGTCAAAGGCCTTCTTGCAGTCCAAGAAGATGCAATCAACCCACCCCTCTCTCTCGTGTCTTACTTCTGTTACTTTATCATAAAACTCCAGAAGGTTTGTGACACAGGATTTGCCTTCCATGAATCCGTGCTGGTTGGCGTTTATACTCTTGTTCTGTTTCAGGTGCTCCTCCACTTTCCTCCTGATAATCTTCTTCATAACTTTGCATAATATACACGTCAGTGACACAGGTCTATAGTTTAGTGCCTCTTTTCTGTCTCTTAAAAATGGGAACTACATTTGCCGTCTTCTATACCTCAGGTAGTTGCCCAGTTTCCAGGGATGTGTTGAAGATTGTGGTAAGTGGCACACACAGCATATCCACTCCCTCTCTAAGGGCCCACTGGGAGATTTCCGGTCCCATTGCCTTTGAGGTATTGATGTCCCTTAGCAGCTTCTTCACCTCCTCATTTGTATTTATGTCATCCAACACTTGTTGGAATATTCCTTGCTGGTGTCCCCATCTGGTCTGTCTCCCCAGAGGCCCTCCTGTCTCCACTGTAAATACTTCCTTAAATTTCATGTTTAGCTCCTCACATATCTCTTGATCGTTTCTTGTGAATTCTCCACCTTCTTTCCTCATACTTATCACATGGTCTTTGACTGTTGTCTTCCTCCTAATGTGGCTATACAGAAGTTTCGGGTCAGACGTGACTTTCGATGCTATGTCGTTTCCGTACTGTCGCTGGGCCTCCCTCCTTTTCTGTGCGTACTCGTTTCTGGCTTTTCTACTAATCTCCTTATTTTCCTGGGTTCTTTGCCTCCTGTACCTTTTCCATTCTCTAGTGCACTTAGTTTTTGCCTCCCTACACCTTTGGGTAAATCAAGGACTCGCTTTTGTCTCTCTATTATTTCTATTTTCCTTGGAAACAAACCTTTCCTCTGCCTCCTTGCACTTTGTTGCTACATATTCCATCATCACGTTTAATGATTTTCCTACCAGTTCTCTGTCCCACTGAACCTCCTGCAGAAAGTTCCACATACCTGTGTAGTCCCCCCCTTTTATAGTTTGGCTTTTCCCATTCAATTCCAGTTACCTTCTCCACTTGTAACTCTACTATATAATCAAAACTTAGTACCACGTGATCGCTAGCTCCAAGGGGCCTCTCGTAAGTGATGTTCTCAATGTCTGAACTGGTCAGGGTGAACACAAGATCCAGTCTTGCTGGCTCATCCTCCTCTCTCTCTCTCTGGTAGTGTCTCTGACATATTGATGCATGAGGTTTTCATGTACCACATCCATCATATTGGCTCTCCATGTTTTGGGACCTCCATGTGGCTCCAGGCTTTCCCAGTCGATCTCCCTGTGGTTGAAATCACTTTGGTCTGCTCGAGTGAGCTCTTCTTTCCACCTCAGCCAGTGTGTCCACCATCTCTCTGTTGTTTTCTTTGTACTCCTCTCTTGGCCTACTTTATGTTCTCCAGACTGAATTGTACCTACTACGTAGTCCCTTTCTCCAATCACGTCAATGCCTTCCATTTCCTCAAATCCCTATCGGTTTTTTATGAGCAGTGCAACCCCTCCTTCTCCTCTACTCCTTCTATCTTTCCTCAGGATCTGATATTCCAGTGGTAAGATTGCATCTGTTATTGTCTCAGCGAGTTTCGTTTCTGTGACAGCTATGATGTCTGGTGATTTCTCGCTGATTCTTTTGTGCCACTCCTCATATTTATTCGTTATTCTGTCTGCGTTTGTGTACCAAACCTTAAGCTTCTTTTCTATCACTGTGGTCCTGTGAGAATATTGGGGTTGGGGGATTGAGAGCCTTGGTGGGGGCCTATGGGAGGCTGTGGTGTGGGTGGGGTTTGTGATAAGGGGGTGGGGTCAGAATGCCCATAAGGGGCAGCTGTTGGGGTGAGGTTTGTGATGTAGTGGTTGGTGGCAGAGGGAACAGTGTGTGGGTTTTGGTTTAGATTGCTCAGTTGCGTTGGGATTGCCGCAGTTGGAGTCTTTCTGTGGGAGTTTCTGCAGGGTGTGTTTGCCCTTCCTCCTGTGTCTGGGTCCTGCTCATCTTCATCATTGCCTCTCATTCTTCCTTGCTTCTCTGTACCCTCTCTTTCAGTGTAGTCCTTTCTTCTTGTGTTCTGTCGCGATCGAGGTATACTCTCTGGTACCCCGGTTTGTCCCTCAGCTGTGCTTTCTCTTGCAGAATTCTGGTTCGAGCTGATTCTTCCATGGAAATTACTTTGACAGGCCGTTTCCTTCCACTCGCAAACCGCCCAATTCTCCGATAATTTGTCACCTGGGTCATATCGCCCTCACCTATTGTTTACATGATGCCTTCAATCATTTTTTCCTCCTGTTTTATTTCTTCGAAATTTTCCCCTTTGGCTTCTTGGAGCCCGTAGACAAAAACTGACCTCTCCTTTTCCTCCTGCTACTGAGTCTCCATATGCATCCTCTGAGGTGCTTTAGCTCCTTCCATTGAAATGTTCTTGCCTTCACTCCCTGTCCTTTCTGAAACTTCTATGCTCAGTGAACTGTCTTTCTTGATCAGCTGTTCCTTGCTAATGCAGTTGGCTGTTAGAGTCTGTGCATATAACATACCTTCATTGTCTTCAGACCTGTCATTTGATCTTATTGTGCTCTTCGTCTTTTCCCTGGTCCCACCTGGGTCTGATAGGGCCTTCGCACACGGCATATCTCCTTTCTTTCTTACTGTCCCCTTGTCTGTGCCTGACATAGAATTTCCTGATGTCGCATCTGAATTGTCATTTGTCTCTCTAATCTGTTTAAGGTTTTTTAGTTTCTCTTCAAAGCACTGTATCCTAGCTTCTGCTGCTAAGACTTGTAGCTCTCACTTCCTGCACTCATCAGCTATCCTCTCTTCCATTATTTTGCCAAGCTCTTCTATCTTCCTTCCCCACTCTTCCTCCCTTTTTTGGAGCTCTAACTCCCAATCTTCCCTCCCTGGTTCGTCCACCTGATCTCTGGTTTCCCGCCCTCAAGGGCCACCAATTTTTCTTTTTTTTACCACAGAAAGAAGCTTATGTATTTTACCACAGAGAGAAGTGTATGTATTTTCAGGGTGTGTGGGGGGGGAGGGAGAAGGCTAGAGGAGAGAGAGAGAGAATAAGAAGGGGAGGGAGAAGGCTAGAGGAGGGAGAGAGAGAATAAGAGGGGGACCGAGAAAGGGTAGAAAGAGAGAGAGAGAGGAGGAAGGAGGGGGGTGAGGGATAAAACTAGAGGAGAGAGAGAGAAACGAGAGGGGGGAGAGAAAGGGTAGAGAGATGGAGAGAGAGAGAGAGAGAGAGACAGACATACAGACAGACAGACAGACAGAGAGAGAGAGAGAGAGAGAGAGAGAGAGAGAGAGAGAGAGAGAGAGAGAGAGAGGAGGGTGAGGGAAAAGGCTATGAGAGAGATAAATGTGAGGGAGGGGGAGAAAGATAGAAAGAGGGAAAGATAGAAAGAAGGAGAACAAACCTCTCCTCCGCCTCCTTGCATTTTGTTGCCACATAGTCCATCATTTCTTGTACTGGTTTTCCTGTCAGTTCCCTCTCCCACTGAATGTCTTGAAGGAAGTTCCTCATGCCTGTGTAGTTCCCCCTTTTGTAGTTTGGTTTTTCCCAGCCTATTCCTGCTACTCTCTCCACTTGGAGCTCAACTATGTAGTTGAAGCACAGAACCACATGATCACTAGCTCCCAGGTGCCTTTCATACATGAAATCCTCGATGTCCGAAATACTCAAGGTGAATACAAGGTCCAGTCTTGCTGGGTCATTCTCTCCTCTCTCTCTGGAATTGTCTCTAATATGTTGATGCATGAGGTTTTCCAGTACCACATCCATCATCTTGGCTCTCCATGTTTCGGGACCCCCATGGGGCTCCATGTTTTCCCAGCCAATATCCTTGTGATTGAAATCACCCATAACTAGTAACTTTGCTCCCTCCATGTGTGCTCTCCTGGCCACGTCGGGTAGTGTGTCGACCTTTGCTCTGTTGCTCTCATTGTATTCTTCTCTTGGCCACCTGCAGTTCTGTGGTGGGTTGTACATTACTGCAATTATCACCTTATGTCCCTCAGACTGGATTGTTCCTACTAAGTAGTCCCTTTCGCCCGTGCCATCCATTCCTTCCATTTTCTCAAAACCCCACTGGTTTTTAATGAGCAGTGCAACTCCTCCTCCCCCTCTCCTCCCTCTGTCTTTCCTGAGGATTTGATATCCAGATGGAAAGATTGTATCTGTTATTATTCTGGTGAGTTTTGTTTCTGTGAGTGCTATTATGTCTGGGGATGTCTCCTTGATTCTTTTGTGCCACTCCTCATACTTATTTGTTATTCCATCTGCATTTGTATACCACACCTTCAACTTCTTTTCTAAGACTGTGGTCTGGGAGGTGTATTGGGGTTTGGGAAGTGGGAGACATGATAAGGAACTATGGGTGGTTGCTGTGGAGGTGGAGTTTGTAATGAAGTTGGTGGGGGCATTGGATGTGACATGGGTGTTTTGGTTTAGAGTGTTTGGTTGCACTGGGGTTGACCTGGTTGGGAGGCTTCTATAGGAAGTTGCGAGGGAGGCTGTATTTGATCTTCTTCCTGTGTCTGGGATCTCCTGTGTGTCTTCTCCATCCCCTCTCTTTCCTCCTTTTGCCTTCGTACCATCTCTCTCAGTTTCTGCCTTTCTTCTTGTGTTCTGTCGCGGTCGAGATACACCTTCCTGTATGCTGGTATGTCCCTTAATCATGCTTTCTCCTGCAGGATCCTGTTCCGAGTCGATTCTGCCTTGAAGATCACTTTCATTAGCCGGGGTCTTTTTTTTACAAACCACCCTAATCTCCGAAAATTTTCCAGCTGGGTCATGTCGTCTTCTCCTATTGCTTTCATGATGCTTTCAATTGCTTTTTTTTTCTCCTTGTTTTCTTGCTTCATATGTTTCCCATTCAACTTCCTGGAGCCCATACACAAAAGCTGACCTCGCCCTTTCATTCTCCCACTGCATATCCCTGTGTATCCCCTCATTCAATTTGATTTCCTCCATTGCAGCTTTCCTTTCTTCAGTTTCACTAGTTAATGTACTTGGGCTCAGTGGCCTGTCATTTTCCCTTCTCGGCTTTCCTTGGGCTCTGCTGTGGTCTGTTAGGGCCTCCACATATAGCTTAGCTCTTTTATTTACTACAGTCTCCACTGAGAGAGTTTCTACATGCAGTTTTGCTCCTTCTTTCCCTACAGTCCCCTTATTTGTGACTGAGGTAGCAGTCTCTGTTGTCAATCCCAAAATGTTCTTTAGTTCTTCAGGCTGTTTCAGATTTCTCAGTTCCTCTTCTAAACTCTGTATCCTAGCCTCTGCTGCTTTGACTTGCACCTCCCACTTCCTGCTTTCCATATCTATCCTCTCTTCCATTCTCATGCTAAGTTCTTCTAGTTTCTTTTCCCATTCATGTTCCCTTTTTTATGAGCTCTGCTGCCCAATCTTCCTTTGCAGCTTCCTCCTCCTGTCCCTTGGTTTTTCTTGTTGCTCTCTGGCAACCCATTTTTGTTTTATCCTGATTGCCTCAGAATGGTAAACCTATGTAATTCTGTGTGTTACGTTAGTAGTGTGTATGTCAGAGTGTGGGGGGGGGAGGTAGAGGAGGAACTGTGGCTATATGGGAGAGGAGTGGGGAGCGGGATTTAGGGGGGATTATGGGGAGTGGGAAGGAGGGAGAAGCAAGTGGGTGAGTGGGAGAGGGAGAGGGGGAAGGAGGGAGAGGTGGGGAGGGGGAGGGTGAAAGAGGGAGGGGAGGAATCAGGGGAAGGAGTGAGATGTCGGTTGGGAGGGGGGAGTGTATGTGTGAGTCTGGATATGTGTGTGTGTACTCACCTATTTGTACTCACCTATTTGTGGTTGCAGGGGTCGAGTCACAGCTCCTGGCCCCGCCTCTTCGCTGATTGCTACTAGGTCCTCTCTCTCCCTGCCCCATGAGCTCTATCATACCTCGCCTTAAAACTATGTATGGTTCCTGCCTCCACTACATCCCTTTCTAGGCTATTCCATGGCCTGACTACTCTATGACTGAAGAAATACTTCCTAACATCCCTTTGATTCATCTGAGTCTTCAACTTCCATTTGTGACCTCTTGTGTCTGTGTCCCATCTCTGGAACATCCCGTCTTTGTCCACATTCTCTATTCCGTGCAGTATTTTATATGTCGTTATCATGTCTCCCCTGACCCTCCTGTCCTCCAGTGTCGTCAGGCCGATTTCCCTCAACCTTTCTTCGTAGAACAATCCCCGTAGCTCTGGGACTAGTCTTGTTGCAAACCTTTGCACTTTCTCTAATTTCTTGACGTGCTTGACTAGGTGTGGATTCCAAACTGGTGCTGCATACTCCAGTATGGGCCTGACGTAGATGGTATACAGAGTCTTAAACGAATCCTTACTAAGGTATCGGAACGCTATCCGTAGGTTTGCCAGGCGCCCGTATGCTGCAGCAGTTATCTGATTGATGTGTGCCTCAGGAGATATGCTCGGTGTTATACTCACCCCCAGATCTTTTTCCTTGAGTGAGGTTTGCAGTCTTTGGCCATCTAAACTATATTGTGTCTGTGGTCTTCTTTGCCCTTCCCCAAACTTCATGACTTTGCATTTGGCAGGGTTAAATTCAAGGAGCCAGTTGCTGGACCAGGCTTGTAGCCTGTCCAGGTCTCTTTGTAGTCCTGCCTGATCCTCGTCCGATTTGATTCTTCTCATTAACTTTGCATCATCTGCAAACAAGGACACTTCTGAGTCTATCCCTTCTGTTATGTCGTTCACATATACCAAGAACAGAACAGGTCCTAGGACTGACCCCTGTGGAACCCCGCTTGTCACAGGCGCCCACTCTGACACCTCGTCGCGTACCATGACTCGTTGTTGCCTCCCTGTTAGATATTCTCTGATCCATTGCAGTGCCTTTCCTGTTATGTGTGCCTGATCCTCTAGCTTTTGCAGTAACCTCTTGTGAGGAACTGTGTCGAAGGCCTTCTTGCAGCCCAAAAATATGCAGTCGATCCACCCCTCTCTCTCTTGTCTTACTTCTGTCATCTTGTCATAAAACTCAAGTAGGTTTCTGACACAGGATTTTCCTTCCCTGAAACCGTGCTGGTTGTCAATTATACCCTTGTTTCTTTCCAGGTGCCCCACCACTCTCCTCCTGATGATCTTCTCCATGACCTTGCATACTATACATGTTAGTGATACAGGTCTGTAGTTTAGTGCCTCATGTCTGTCTCCCTTTTTAAAAATTGGGACTACATTTGCCATTTTCCATACCTCCGGGAGTTGCCCAGTTTCAAATGATGTGTTGAAGATCTTTGTTAATGGCTCACACAATATCTCTGCTCCCTCTTTAAGGACCCATGGAGAGATGTTGTCTGGTCCCACTGCCTTTGAGGTGTCAAGTTCGCATAGCAGCTTCTTCACCTCCTCCTTGGTTATATGTACCTCATCCAGCACTTGCTGGTGTGCCCCCAAGTTCTGATTTCTTGGAGTCCTACTGGTTTCCACTGTAAATACCTCTTTAAATCTTGTGTTGAGCTCCTGACAAACATCTCGGTCGTTTCTTGTGAATTCCCCATCACCCTTCCTCAGTCTGATTACCTGGTCCTTGACTGTTGTTTTCCTCCTGATGTGGCTGTACAACAGCTTCGGGTCAGTCTTTACTTTTGATGCTATGTCATTTTCATATTGTCTCTGAGCCTCCCTTCTTATCTGTGCATATTCGTTTCTGGCTCTTCCGCTGATTTCTTTATTTTCCTGAGTTCTCTGTCTTCTGTACCTTTTCCATTCTCTAGTACACCTAGTTTTTGCCTCCCTACACCTTTGGGTGAACCAAGGACTCGTTCTGTTCTTCCCATTATTTCTGTTTCCCTTGGGAACAAACCTCTCCTCTGCCTCCTTGCATTTTGTTGCTACATAGTCCATCATTTCTTGTACTGGTTTTCCTGTCAGTTCCCTCTCCCACTGAATGTCTTGAAGGAAGTTCCTCATGCCTGAGTAGTTCCCCCTTTTGTAGTTTGGTTTTTCCCAGCCTATTCCTGCTACTCTCTCCACTTGGAGCTCAACTATGTAGTCGAAGCACAGAACCACATGATCACTGGCTCCCAGGGACCTTTCATACATGATACCTTCGATGTCCGAACTACTCATGGTGAATACAAGGTCCAGCCTTGCTGGTTCATCCTCTCCTCTCTCTCTGGTAGTGTCTCTAACATGTTGATGCATGAGGTTTTCCAGTACCACATCCATCATCTTGGCTCTCCATGTTTCGGGACCCCCATGGGGCTCCAGGTTTTCCCAGTCAATCTCCATGTGTGTGTGTATGTGTGTGTGTGTGTGTGTGTGTGTGTGTGTGTGTGTACTCACCTATTTGTACTCACCTATTTGTGGTTGCAGGGGTCGAGTCCTAGCTCCTGGCCGCGCCTCTTCACCGGTTGCTACTAGGCCCTCTCTCTCCCCGCTCCATGAGCTTTATCAAACCTCGTCTTAAAACTGTGTATGGTTCCTGCCTCCACTACGTCATTTTCTAGGCTATTCCACTGTCTTACAACTCTATGACTGAAGAAATACTTCCTACGATCTCTCTGACTCATTTGTGTCTTCAACTTCCAATTGTGGCCTCTTGTTTATGTGTCCCCTCCCTGGAACATCCTGTCCTTGTCCACCTTGTCTATTCCACGCAGTATTTTATATGTCGTTATCATGTCTCCCCTGACCCTCCTGTCCTCCAGTGTCGTCAGGCCGATTTCCCTTAATCTTTCTTCATAGGACATTCCCCTTAGCTCTGGAACTAACCTTGTTGCAAACCTTTGTACTTTCTCTAGTTTCTTGACGTGCTTTATCAAGTGCGGGTTCCAAACAGGTGCTGCATACTCCAGTATGGGCCTGACATACACGGTGTACAGTGTCTTGAATGATTCCTTACTAAGGTATCGGAATGCTGTTCTCAGGTTTGCCAGGCGCCCATATGCTGCAGCAGTTATCTGATTGATGTGTGCTTCCGGAGACATGCTCGGTGTTATACTCACCCCAAGATCTTTCTCCTTGAGTGAGGTTTGCAGTCTTTGGCCACCTAGCCTATACTCTGTCTGTGGTCTTCTGTGCCCTTCCCCTATCTTCATGACTTTGCATTTGGCAGGATTAAATTCGAGAAGCCATTTGCTGGACCAGGTGTCCAGTCTGTCCAGGTCTCTTTGAAGTCCTGCCTGGTCCTCATCAGATTTAATTCTCCTCATTAACTTCACATCATCTGCAAACAGGGACACTTCTGAGTCTAACCCTTCCGTCATGTCGTTCACATATACCAAAAATAGCACTGGTCCTAGGACCGACCCCTGTGGGACCCCGCTCGTCACAGGTGCCCACTGTGATACATCATTACGTACCATGACTCGTTGTTGCCTCCCTGTCAGGTATTCTCTGATCCATTGCAGTGCCCTTCCTGTTATATGCGCCTGATGCTCTAGCTTCTGCACTAATCTCTTGTGAGGAACTGTGTCAAAGGCCTTCTTGCAGTCCAAGAAGATGCAATCAACCCACCCCTCTCTCTCTTGTCTTACTTCTGTTATTTTATCATAAAACTCCAGAAGGTTTGTGACACAGGATTTGCCTTCCGTGAATCCGTGCTGGTTGGCATTTATACTCCTGTTCCGTTCCAGGTGTTCCACCACTCTCCTCCTGATAATCTTCTCCATAATTTTGCATACTATACACGTCAATGACACAGGTCTATAGTTTAGTGCCTCTTTTCTGTCTCCTTTTTTGAAAATGGGAACTACATTTGCCGTCTTCCATACCTCAGGTAGTTGCCCAGTTTCCAGGGATGTGTTGAAGATTGTGGTAAGTGGTACACACAACATATCTGCTCCCTCTCTAAGGACCCATGGAGAGATGTTGTCCGGTCCCATTGCCTTTGAGGTATCGATGTCCCTTAGCAGTTTCTTCACCTCCTCCTCATCTGTATGTATGTCGTCCAACACTTGTTGGTGTATTCCTTGTTGGTGTCCCCATCTGGTCTGTCCCCCCAGAGTCCTTCCTGTCTCTACTGTAAATACTTCCTTAAATCTCATGTTGAGCTCCTCACATACCTCTTGATCGTTTCTTGTGAGTTCTCCACCTTCTTTCCTCAGCCTTATCACCTGGTCCTTGACTGTTGTCTTCCTCCTAATGTGGTTATACAGCAGTTTCGGGTCAGATTTGACTTTCGATGCTATGTCGTTTTCATACTGTCGCTGGGCCTCCCTCCTTATCTGTGCATACTCGTTTCTGGCTCTTCTACTAATCTCCTTGTTTTCCTGGGTCCTATGCCTCCTGTACCTTTTCCATTCTCTGTTGCACTTAGTTTTTGCCTCCCTACACCTTCGGGTAAACCAAGGACTCGTTTTGGTCTTCCTATTATTTCTGTTTCCCTTGGGAACAAAACTTTCCTCTGCCTCCTTGCACTTTGTTGCCACATATTCCATCATCTCGTTTACTGATTTTCCTACCATTTCTCTGTCCCACTGAACCTCCTGCAGGAAGTTTCTCATACCTGTGTAGTCCCCCCTTTTATAGTTTGGCCTGTCCCCTTCAGTTCCTGTTACCTTCTCCACTTGTAACTCTACTATATAGTCAAAACTCAGAACCACATGATCGCTAGCTCCAAGGGGCCTCTCCTAAGTGATGTCCTCAATGTCTGAACTGCTCAGGGTGAACACAAGATCCAGTCTTGCTGGCTCATCCTCCCCTCTCTCTCTGGTTGTGTCCCTGACATGTTGATGCATGAGGTTTTCAAGTACCACATCCATCATCTTGGCTCTCCATGTTTCGGGACCCCCATGTGGCTCCAGGTTTTCCCAGTCGATCTCCCTGTGGTTGAAATCGCCCATTACCAGTAAC
>NC_091351.1:19260634-19283134 GCF_038502225.1 Cherax quadricarinatus | reverse complement strand
GTGCTCTCCTGGCCACCTCGGCTAGTGTGTCGACCATTGCTCTGTTGCTCTCATCGTATTCTTCTCTTGGCCTCCTGCAGTTCTGTGGTGGGTTGTACATTACTGCAATTATCACCTTATGTCCCTCAGACTGGATTGTTCCTATTAAGTAGTCCCTTTCGCCCGTGCAATCCATTCCTTCCATTTTCTCAAACCCCACTGGTTTTTAATGAGCAGTGCAACTCCTCCTCCCCCTCTCCTTCCTCTGTCTTTCCTGAGGATTTGATATCCGGATGGAAACATTGAATCTGTTATTATTCTGGTGAGTTTTGTTTCTGTGAGTGCTATTATGTCTGGGGATGTCTCCTTGATTCTTTCGTGCCACTCCTCATACTTATTTGTTATTCCATCTGCATTTGTATACCACACCTTCAACTTCTTTTCTAAGATTGTGGTCTGGGAGGTGTATTGGGGTTGAGGAAGTAGGAGACCTGATAAGGAACTATGGGTGGTTGCTGTGGGGGTGAAGTTTGTAATGCAGTGGGTGGGGGCATCGGATGTGGCATGGGTGTTTTGGTTTAGAGTGTTTGGTTGCACTGGGGTTGACCTGGTTGGGAGGCTTCTATAGGAAGTTGTGAGGGAGGCTGTATTTGATCTTCCTGTGTCTGGGATCTCCTGTCTGTCTTCTCCATCCCCTCTCTTTCCTCCTTTCGCCTTTGTACCATCTCTCTCTGTTTCTGCCTTTCTGCTTGTGTTCTGTCGTGGTCAAGATACACCTTCCTGTATGCCAGCATGTCCCTTAATCGTGCTTTCTCCTGCAGGATCCTGTTCCGAGTCGATTCTGCCTTGAAGGTCACTTTCACTGGCCGGGATCTTTTTTTTACATACCCACCTATTCTCTGAAAATTTTCCAGCTGCGTCATGTCGTCTTCTCCTATTGCTTTCATGATGCTTTCAATTGCTTTTTTTTCCCCTTCTTTTCTGGCTTCATATGTTTCCCCTTCAACTTCCTGGAGCCCATACACAAAGACTGACCTCACCCTTTCATTCTCCCACTGCATATCCCTGTGTATCCCCTCATTCAATTTGATTTCCTCCATTGCAGCTTTCCTTTCTTCAGTTTCACTAGCTAATGTACTTGGGCTCAGTGGCCTGTCATTTTCCCTTCTCGGTTTTCCCTGGGCTCTGCTGTGGTCTGTTAGGGCCTCCACATTCTCCACTGATTGAGCTTCTACATTCTGTTTTGCTCCTTCTTTCCCTACATTCCCCTTATTTGTGACTGAGGTAGCAGTCTCTGTTGTCAATCCCAAAATGTTCTTTAGTTCTTTAGGCTGTTTCAGATTTTTCAGTTCCTCTTCTAAACTCTGTATCCTGGCCTCTGCTGCTTAGACTTGCACCTCCCACTTCCTGCTTTCCATGTCTATCCTCTCTTCCATTCTCATGCTAAGTTCTTCTAGTTTCTTTTCCCATTCATGTTCCCTTTTTGTGAGCTCTTCTGTCCAATCTTCCTTTGCAGTTTCCTCCTCCTGTCCCTTGGTTTTTCTTGTTGCTCTCTGGCAACCCATTTTTGTTTTATCCTGATTGTCTCAGAGTGGGAAACCTATGTAATTCTGTATGTTAGGTTAGTATTGTGTATGTCAGAGTGTGGGGGGGGGAGGTAGAGGAGGAACTGTGGCTATGTGGGAGAGTAGTGGGAAGGGGGAGTGGGAAGGAGAGTGAAGCAAGTGGGTGAGTGGGAGAGGGAGAGGGGGAAGGAGGGAGAGGTGGGGAGGGGGAGGGTTAAGGAGGGAGGGGAGGATCAGGTGAAGGAGTGAGATGTCGGTGGGGGAGGGGGGGAGTGTATGTGTGAGTCTGGCAATGTGTGTGTGTGTGTGTGTGTGTGTGTGTGTGTTGTGTGTGTTGCGTGTGTATGTGTGTGTGTGTGTGTGTGTGTGTGTGTGTGTGTGTGTGTGTGTGTGTGTGTGTGTGTGTGTGTGTGTGTATGTGTGATGTGTGTGTGTGTACTCACCTAGTTGTACTCACCTAGTTGAGGTTGCGGGGGTCGAGTCCGAGCTCCTGGCCCCGCCTCTTCACTGATTGCTAGTAGGTCACTCTCCCTGAACCGTGAGCTTTATCATACCTCTGCTTAAAGCTATGTATGGATCCTGCCTCCACTACATCGCTTCCCAAACTATTCCACTTACTGACTACTCTGTGGCTGAAGAAATATTTCCTAACATCCCTGTGATTCATCTGTGTCTTCAACTTCCAACTGTGTCCCCTTGTTACTGTGTCCAATCTCTGGAACATTCTGTCCTTGTCCACCTTGTCAATTCCTGTGTGTGTGTGTGTGTGTGTGTGTGTGTGTGTGTGTGTGTGTGTGTGTGTGTGTGTGTGTGTGTGTGTGTGTGTGTGTGTGTGTGTGTGTGTGTGTGTGTGTGTGGGGGTGGGTGTGTGGGTGTGTGTGGGTGTGTGTGGGTGTGTGGGTGTGTGTGGGTGTGTGTGTGTGTGTGTGTGTGTGTGTGTGTGTGTGTGTGTGTGGGTGGGTGTGTGTGGGTGTGTGTGGGTGTGTGGGTGTGTGTGGGTGTGTGTGGGTGTGTGTGGGTGTGTGTGGGTGTGTGTGGGTGTGTGTGGGTGTGCGTGCGCACACTAGGCTACGCTACTCTTTTGAAGATTATAAAAATTTTTTCACAATCAATTCCTTATTAATATACACTAATATATACTATATAATATTAATTGCGTACACTTGTGTTTGTGTGTGTTTACTAGCTTGTCGTTCTTTGAAAAAGAGGGGGAGGTCACGTTAACACTATGTTATTTTTGTTGGTTCACCGGTACTCTCCCGGCCCAGATCTCCGCACACTAGGCTACTTTACTTTTTGAAGATTATACGATTATTTTTCTCACTCAATTCCTTATTAATATATACTAATGTTTATTATAATAATAATTACTGGTGCATACGTGTGTTTATATGTGCGTACTTGTTTACTAGCTTGTCGCTGTCAGGGGGGGGGGTTCACTAGGCTACATAACTCTTCTGGAGTTTACCTGGAGATATTCAGATAATTTACTAAACATTATCAGGGTTACCACTATCTATCTCCTGGTACTGAAATAGGGAGAGAGAGATGGTATAGCATACAACCAGCAGGGCGAGACACTGAGACTTTAGACACTAACCAAAATTAACCACAAATAGGCAAGTGATGTCGTCTGCACAACAATGGAGGTTCCTGCTGGTGGCTGCTATCATCTCCTTCAATTTTGTAACTCCTTCAGGAACTTTATCATGCATTCAAGTTTTTATTTTCTTTTTCTTTTAAGACTTGGTATTCCCTCTTTTTTCTTTAGTACAGTATTATGGTCATAACAAGTCTGATGATGTTAGCTACATTCACAACACCAACAGCTGGGGATTGACTAATTTTTTCTTACTTTCAGTATTTACTTAATCACTCTTTTATGACCTTATCACTACACTGCTGTTATAACCAACTAACATATGTATTTGTTAATATTTCAGATCACACCGTTAACCCAATTAACTGTTTGGATATTTTGTGTCAACACTGCAGCCAGTAGCCTGATCAGCTGACTGCTACCCTCCCTCACTCAGCACTCGTTCAAATTTAAATTGTAAAAATTCTTGATCTTATCACATTATTCGCACTCTTGGAAGCTATTACACTCTTGTAGGTATGTTCACTGATTCACTCACGTACGATGACCGCTAATAATATCTTAGGACAGCCACTAGAACGCTATATCCTGGGAGCACTATTCAGCTATACTGCTTCACGTGTGTGTGTGTGTGTGTGTGTGTGTGAGTGTGTGTGTGTATGTGTATGTGTGTGTGCATGTGTGTGTATGTACTTACCTAGTTGTGATTGCAGGGCTCGATTCACAGCTCCTGGTCCTGCCTCTTCACTGATCGCTACTAGGTCACTCTTCCTACTCCATGAGCTTTATCATAACTCTTCTTAAAGCTATGTATGGATTCTGAATGCACTATATCCCTTTGCAGACTATTCTACTTCCTGACAACTCTGTGACTGAAGAAATAATTCCTAAAAACCCTGAGATTCATCTGAGACTTCAGCTTCCAATTGTGACCCCTTGTTCTTGTGTCCCCTCTCTGGAATATCTTGTCTCTGCCCACCTTGTCAATTCCTCTCAGCATTTTATGTCGTTATCACATTCCCCCCATTTCTCCTGTCCTCCAGTGTCGTCAGTTCGATTTCCTTTAGCTTCTCCTCGTAGGACATGCCCCATAGCTCTGGGACTAGTCTTGTTGCAAACCTTTGCACTTTCTCTAATTTCCTTACATGCTTGACTAGGTGTGGGTTCTAAACTGGTACTGCATACTCCAATATAAGCCTGACATACACAGAGTAGAGAGTCCTGAACGATTCCTTATTGAGATGTCTGAATGCTATTCTTAGGTTTGTTAGATGCCCATATGCTGCAGCAGTTATTTGGATGATGTGTGCCTCAGGAGATGTGCCTGGTGTTATAGTCACCCCTAGATCCTTTTCCTTGAATGAAGTTCGTAGTCTTTGGCCACCTAGATTGTACTCCGTCTGCGGTCTTGGTTGCCCTTCCCCAATCTTCTTGACTTTGGACTTGGTGGGGTTGAACTTCAGGAACCAATTTCTGGACCAGGCCTTCAGCCTGTCCAAATCCCCTTGTAGTTCCGTCTAGTTGTCGTCTGGTTGAATTTTTCTCATCAACTTCACATCATCTGGAAACAGGGACAATTCTGTGTCTGTTCCTTCCGTCATGTCGTTCACATATGCAGGAAACAACACCGGTCCTAGGACGTGGAACCACATTCTTCACAGGCGCCTACTCTGACACCTTGTCATGTACCATGACTCGCTGTTGTCTTCCCGACAGGTATTCCCTAATCCATTGCAGTGCCTTTGCTGTTATCCTTGCCTGGTCCTCCAGCTTTTGCTCTAATCTCTTGTGTGGAACTGTGTCAAACGCCTTCTTACATCAAAGAAAACGCAATCTACCCTCCTCCCTCTCTCTCTTGTCTTACTGCTGTCATCCTGTCATAGAACTCCAGTATGTTTGTGAAAAAGGATTTCCTTGCCCTGCTCTTGTTGTCCTCTTCTGACTCTATCCTTGTTTCTTTTCCAAACCCCTTTTGTTACTGTGAACTTTCCCCCATCTGCTCTCATTCTGTCTTGTTCAGTCGTGGTCTAGTAACACCCTTTTGTATGTGAGACGTAGGTCACTAGTAGAACGTAGATGTTGGGAGGTCAGGTCCCTCTCAAATCCATCCGTTCTCACTAGTAGAGGTTGTCGAAGTTGATTTCAGGTCTGTACCAAGATACTCTTGTATCAAGGGTGTCTTGGTACAGACCTGAAATCAACTTCGACTACCTCTACTAGTGAGAACGGCTGGATTTGAGAGGGACCTGACCTCCCAACATCTACGTTCTACTAGTGACCTACGTCTCACCTCCTGGCGCTATATAAGGCTCCATCCTGTCACTTCAACTCCATATTGTTTCAGACTATGGAACAATGCTCTTCTCCAGACTGAGGGACTGACCACCTCAAAACTTTAAGGGTGATGGACTGATTACATCGTCTTCAAGTCTCTTCTGCTTCTATCTACTTTTCTGTACTCGACTAAAGAAGCCTACTGTGTAGGCGAAACGTTTCGAAATAAAGATACCTAACTGTTGCATATGTGTCTTACCTAACAACCTGTCGGTATTTTATACCATTTTAATGTTCAATCTGTCAGACACAAGGGTATCTTGGTACAAACCTGAAATCAACTTCGAAAACCCTTTTGTATGTTGATGATTCCATCGGAAGTGGTTTCTTTTGCAGAATCCTGTTCTGCACCAATTCTGTCTTGAAAATCAGTCTGACCGGTCGATTTTTTCCCTTCATATACCGCCCTTTTCTCTGAAAATTTACTATCTCAGTCATGTCTTCCTCGCCTATTTCTTGATTTCCTGTTTTTCTTTCTGCCATCTTTTATTGTGTGTCCTCCCTTTGTTGTCCTGAAGCCCATGAATAAACACTGACTTCTTCTCCTCTTCCCATTGCCTTTCCCTCTGTATCTCTGGGTCCTGCTTGTACATGGCCATTGTCTCCCTTAATTTTTTCAGTAACTCTTGGTGGCATGGTCATACCTCTGCATTGGACCTGTCACCTTCTCTACCTTGTGACCCCCTTCACTTACTGCTATCCCTGCTCCCAACAGCTCTTTCCTTTCATTCCTTAGCACTGCTTGGTGGACTGATAGGGCCTTAGTGTAAGTCTTGTCTCCTTCCTATCCATTGGGCTCCTCGTTCATTAGGGGTGTACCTGCTTCAGATGTCATGTCTCCTCTGGGCAATAGCTCTGTGACTCACTTCAGCCTATTTGCATCATATTCTAGGATCCGTATCCTGGCTTCTGCAGCTTCAGCTTGCGACTCACATTTCTTCTCTGCCTCCATTCTCTTCTCCATTTTCACAGAAAGCCTGCCTAGTTTGCTCTCTCACTCTCCTTCCATCCTTTTATATTGTTCTTCCATCCATTCTTCTTTACCAGGATCATCTTCCTCTGATCCCCTGAACTTTCGAATAGCCTTATAAGAACATAAGAACGAAGGAACACTGCAGAAGGCCTACTGGCCCATGCGAGGCAGGAAACTGGCCCATGCGAGGCAGGTGTTAAAGAACGTATGTGTGCTATTTGTGTGTGTTGGGGGGGAGATGTTTGGGGGAGAGATGGGGAGAGGGAGGGATGGGGACAGGGAGAATGATGGGGAGGTGGAGAGAGAGTGGGAAGGAGGGGATAGAGGGAGAGGGAAGTAAATGAGGGAAAGGAGGTAAATGAGAGTTGAGAATGGGGGGAGGGAGAGAGAGGAAGAGAAAGAAAAGAGAGAGAGGAGAGTTGGGAAAGAAAGAGAGGGAAAGACAAAGGGGGGCAGAGGGAGGAATACCTGGAGGAGGGGAGGGAAAGGAGGGGGAGTAGGAAGAATAAGAGGAAGAGGAACAGAGGGAGACAGAGAGAGAGTGGGAGAGTGAGACAGTAAAAGAAAATGGGTGAGTGAAACAGTAAGAGTGAGAGAACTAGTCAGTCAGAGTGACTTATTTCCATTGGGGTCCTTTTACATTATTATTATAATATAAAGGTGATAATGTCTTATTATTGTTCTATAAAGGAGATAACATCTTATTATCATACTAAGATTATCTACTACACGAGGGTCATTAAGACTATCTACTACACGAGGGTCATTAAGACTATCTACTACACGAGGGTCATTAAGACTATCTACAATGCGGGCCATTACTAGGAATAAGGTAAAATTACACGTGTGCTAGCTAAAAAAAAAAATAAAAAATCATTCCCCTCCCTTTCTGTAGCTATATTCATCAGGCTATGACTGGCTTTGACATGTGCAGGCAGTCTGTTCCATTCCTTTATCGCTGTACAATTAAAGGTGTTTGAAGCCTGGCCACTGACTGTGGGCACTACAAAGTTATGCTCTCCCCCCCCTAGGGCTATGATTGCTTTGGTTCCCAACCTTGACAAAATTGACAGTAAGATGTTCTGGACATTGTTTGTGAGCAATTTTATAAACATGATTTAGCTTCAGTTGTTTTACTCTGTCTTCAACATTCAACATATCCAATTTTTGTAATTCATCCTGGCCGACATGCTCTCTTCGACCCAGATCCAGGATGAATCTTACTATTTTGCTCTAGGTGATTTGCAGTATATCTTTCAGTATTTTTTTTTTGTCAAAGCAGAGTACCATGAAGAGCAAGCGTAGTCCATATGACATTGTATCAGGGTTATACACAGGGTCCTGCGAACCTCAGTAGGTAGACACTGTGCTTGTCTATAGAGGAATTTCAGTCTGGTATTCGCTTTCTTTACTACACTGTTCCCTATCAATTCTCCTGACATGCATGGGTCAAATCGGATTTCCAGATATCTTACTGAGGAAACTGAAGTAATGGGTTCCCCAATACACATGGACATTAAAATTATTTACCCTTCTCAGTTTGTTTCGAGCCAAAGAGTATGGCTTCAGTTTTCCCGAGGTGCAATGATAGTTTAATGTCTACTAACCATTTGCTGCAGGACTCTAGTTCCAGTGTTAATACATTAGTTATATCTTGTGGGTTTTTACCTGACACTAACAGAGCACTTTCATCTGCATACAGTAGGATATTGCACTTGACACTGATAGGCATGTCGTTAACATAGCATAGGAATAATAAGGGACCCAGAATACTACCTTGAGAGAGGAATAATAAAGGACCCAGAATACTAGCGTGAGAGAGTGGAAGAGTGAGACAGTAAGAGGGTGTGAGAGTGGGAGAGACATTAAGAGAGAGAGGGTGAGAGTGTGAGTGAGAAAGTAAGAGTGTGAGTTTGTACTCACTTAGTTGAGGTTGCAGGGGTTGAGTCCTAGCTCCTGGCCCCGCCTCTTCACTGGTAGCTACTAGGTCAGTCTCTCTGAACCGTGAGCTTTATCATACCTCTGCTTAAAGCTATGTATGGATCCTGCCTCCACTACATCGCTTCCCAAACTATTCCACTTCCTGACTACTCTGACTGAAGAAATACTTCTTAACATCCCCTCGCGCTACACGTTTGATCCAAGGCAGCCAGCTTTCAAGGAGAAGGCATACAGCTTTTCATCTCATCCCCTGCATGCATCAGCCTTACTAGAGATTTGAACAATGCAAGGAATTCGCGAGAGCATGCGAAATATACACAAACACTGATCTCTGGTTGAAGGAGACTCGAACCTACGAACCTTAGGACAAGGTACGCAGTGCTTTACCAATCTACCTACACTGGACAATACCTTGGCGTGTAGCTCGCGCTACACGTTTGATCCAAGGCAGCCAGCTTTCAGGGAGAAGGATTACAGCTTTTTATCTCATCCCCTGCATGCATCAGCCTTACTAGAGATTTTAACAATGCAAGGAATTCGAGAGAGCAGGCGTACCTTGTCCTTAGGTTCGTAGGTTCGAGTCTCCTTCAGCCAGAGATCAGTGTTTGTGTATATTTCGCCTGCTCTCGCGCATTCCTTGCATTGTTAAAATCTCTAGTAAGGCTGATGCATGCAGGGGATGAGATGAAAAGCAGTAAGCCTTCTCCCTGAAAGCTGGCTGCCTTGGATCAAACGTGTAGCGCGAGCTACAAGCTTAGGTATTGTCCAGTGTGGGTAGATTGTTAAAGCACTACGTACCTTGTCCTAAGGTTCGTAGGTTCGAGTCTCCTTCAGCCAGAGATCAGTGTTTGTGTATATTTCGCCTGCTCTCGCGAATTCCTTGTATATATATATATATATATATATATATATTTATTTATTTATTTATTTATTTATTTAGGTATGTATATATGGGGGTTTTGTGTATCTAATTAAAATCACCCGTAATTAGTAGCTTAACTCGTGTGTGCTCTTCTGGCCATCTCAGCTAGTGTGTCCACCACTGCTCTGTCGCTTTCTTCATATTCTTCTCTTGGCCTCTTGCAGTTGTGTGGGAGGCTTGTTCCAAGAAATATGTAGGCGAAACAGACCGAGATCTCGGTCCGCCTGAACGAGCATCGAAATGTCTGTAACAGAGACGATTTAGGTATGCCTGTTTCCTCCACAGAGACTCCACCTGGCATTTAATGAACTGGGAAGAGGTGCAACTCGTTCTCACCGAACCAGACTTTAGACGCCGACGATGTCTAGAAGCCTCGGTAATCGCCGTCACCGACACAGTAGAACGTAACACTGGAAACCACAAAATTTCTAAAACATTAGCATACATATTACTCAACCAGGCAAAGCACTATCTATCCAGCAACTTAGGGGTCACACGATCTCATCGTCTACCTTCCCTCATTCCAACATGGCATTCTTTAGGTCGCCATGCGTCACTCACACCTCACTCTCCACTTATATATACTGTCTTTCAGCCTCTGAATGTTAAAAGTGAACAAGGTGCTATGCCCGAATGTTTTCTAATGAATATGTAATAGTGTTTGCTTATGTGTCTTTCTAAACCAACTTGTCGGTATTTATTATCAAGGTTTATAACATTACTGGAATGACTATCTCATGTCCCCCATACTGAATTGTACCTACTATGTAGTCCCTTTTGCCCATTTCGTCCATTCCTTACATTTCCTAAAATCCCCATTTGTTTTTAAAGAGCAGTGCAACTCCTCCTACTCCTCTGCTCCCTCTGTCTTACCTCAGGGTCTGATATCTGGATGGGAAGATAGCGTCTGCTATCATCCCAGTGAGTTTTGTTTCTGTGAGTACTATAATGTCTGGGGATGTCTCCTTGATTCTTTCATGACACTCCTCACATTTATTTGCTATTCCATCCACATTCATATACCAAACCTTTAACTTCTTTTCTAAAACTCTGGTCAGGGGAGAACGTTGGGCTTGGGGGAGCAGGAGACCTGATGAGGAACTATGGGGTTGCTGTGGGGGTAGAGTTTGAGATAAATGGGGTAAGGGATTGGAGTATGGTGTGTGGGTTTTGGGTTAGATTGTTTGGTCGCATTTGGGTAGTCGTTATTAAGGTCATTCTGTAGGTGGTTCTGATGGAGGTTGTATTTGCTGGGTTCTCCTGCTCATCTTTGTTTTTCCCTCCTTTTCGTCCATGAATCTTTGTACACTCTCTTACAGTTTCTCCCTTTCTTCTTGTGTTCCGTCGTGGTCGAGGTATACCCTCTAGTATGTCGGAATGTCCCTTAATCTTGTTGTCTACTGCAGGATCTTGTGTCGAGCCGATTCCACCTTGAAAATCACTTTAACCAGCCGTTTTTTTACCTCTTGCAAACCCCCTGTTCTCAGAAAATTTGTCAACTGGATGATGTCGTCCTTTCCTATTGCTTTCAAGTTACTTTCAATCGTTTTCTTTTTTTTACCTGTCTTCTTGCTTTATAAGTTTCCCCATCAGGTTTCTGGAGCCCTGTGTGTGTGTGTGTGTGTGTGTGTGTGTGTGTGTGTGTGTGTGTGTGTGTGTGTGTGTGTGTGTGTGTGTGTGTGTGTGTATGTGTGTGTGTGTGTGTGTGTATGTGTGTGTGTGTATGTGTGTGTGTGTGTGTATGTGTGTGTGTGTGTGTGTGTATGTGTGTGTGTGTGTGTGTATGTGTGTGTGTACTCACCTATTTGTACTCACCTATTTGTGGTTGCAGGGGTCGAGTCATAGCTCCTGGCCCCGCCTCTTCACTGATTACTACTAGATCCTCTCTCTCCCTGCTCCATGAGCTTTATCATACCTCGCCTTAAAACTATGTATGGTTCCCGCCTCCACTACTTCACTTTCCAGACTATTCCACGACTTGACTACTCTATGACTGAAGAAATACTTCCTAACATCCCTTTGATTCATCTGAGTCTTCAACTTCCAATTGTGACCTCTTGTGTCTGTGTCCCATCTCTGGAACATCCTGTCTTTGTCCACCTTGTCTATTCCACGCAGTATTTTATATGTCGTTATCATGTCTCCCCTGACCCTCCTGGCCTCCAGTGTCGTCAGGCCGATTTCCCTCAACCTTTCTTCGTAGGACAATCCCCGTAGCTCTGGGACTAGTCTTGTTGCAAACCTTTGCACTTTCTCTAATTTCTTGACGTGCTTGACTAGGTGTGGATTCCAAACTGGTGCTGCATACTCCAGTATGGGCCTGACGTAAATGGTATACTGTGTCTTGAACGACTCCTTACTGAGGTATCGGAACGCTATCCGTAGGTTTGCCAGGCGCCCGTATGCTGCAGCAGTTATCTGATTTATGTGCGCCTCAGGAGATATGCTCGGTGTTATACTCACCCCCAGATCTTTTTCCTTGAGTGAGGTTTGCAGTCTTTGGCCATCTAAACTATATTGTGTCTGCGGTCTTCTTTGCCCTTCCCCAATCTTCATGACTTTGCATTTGGCAGGGTTAAACTCAAGGAGCCAGTTGCTGGACCAGGCTTGTAGCCTGTCCAGGTCTCTTTGTAGTCCTACCTGATCCTCATCCGATTTAATTCTTCTCATTAACTTCACATCATCTGCAAACAAGGACACTTCTGAGTCTATCCCTTCCGTTATGTCGTTCACATATACCAAGAACAGCACAGGGCCTAGGACTGACCCCTGTGGAACCCCGCTTGTCACAAGCGCCCACTCTGACACCTCGTCACGTACCATGACTCGTTGTTGCCTCCCTGTCAGGTATTCTCTGATCCATTGCAGTGCCTTTCCAGTTATGTGTGCCTGATCTAGCTTTTTCAGTAACCTCTTGTGAGGAACTGTGTCGAAGGCCTTTTTGCAGTCCAAGAAAATGCAGTCGATCCACCCCTCTCTCTCTTGTCTTACTTCTGTCACCTTGTCATAAATCTCTAGTAGGTTTGTGACACAGGATTTTCCTTCCCTGAAACCATGCTGGTTGTCAATTATACACTTGTTTCTTTCCAGGTGCTCCACCACTCTCCTCCTGATGATCTTCTCCATGACCTTGCATACTATACACGTTAGTGATACAGGTCTGTGTGTGTGTGTATGTGTGTGTGTGTATGTGTGTGTGTGTGTGTATGTGTGTGTGTGTGTGTGTGTGTGTGTGTGTGTGCGTGTGTGTATGTGTGTGTGTGTGTGTGTGTGTGTGTGTGTGTGTATATTTGTGTGTGTGTATGTGTGTGTGTGTGTGTGTGTGTTTGTGTGTGTGTGTGTGTGTGTGTGTGTGTGTGTGTGTGTGTGTGTGTGTGTGTGTGTGTGCACTTACTGTTGACAAAGACAGTTATTTTCATATTTTTTTCGGTGGTGCTCCAGTTGACATTCTTGCTACAAAACTAACTGAATTGTTTACATTTTATAATAATGTACTCACTTCTCTTGTTCCTGTTGACGTACTTGCTCTGCTGAACATCTACTATGTTCTTTGCATTTATAATAATATACACTTCTCACGTAACATACCTACTAGACTTACTCGACAACTAACAATATTCTTTAATTTAAAATAATGTACACTTCTCGTGTTCCAGATGACGTACCTGCTGGACCTGTTAGACAATTACCCAGCCTTCAGCGTTGGCGGCTTCTACGTCGTGGCCAAGGCCAGACTGGTCGATGTGAGTAACCCAACCACAGTTGTGAAAGTATTGTCTCATCTACCTCAGTGCACGCAAACAAATTGTGCAGTTGTCATTAATTCTAATGTTGCGTACTATAAGTATATATGTCATTAGTGTATGTGTGTGTATATATGTATTTGTGCATGTATGTATGTTTATATTTACTCACCTATTTATGGTTGTGTCATGTGGGGGTTCGATTACGTGGATTGGGTAATAACCCTCACGTTGAATGTTCTACTATATTGGGTGGAATATCTGTGAAGCACCAAGACTGACCTGCCATCTGTCTTACCGTCTCTACTTCAGCTGGCTTGCTGAGTGCCTCGGAGGGTAGATGCATTCAAAACATGCTTGGTCAGCTGAACAGTGAATAATAAGTAATTCACACAGACGGTTGATAGTGAGTCATACTACTGGTAACTGGTAACCGGTACTACTGGGAACTGATACTACTGAGAGCTCGGCGATGCTAACGTATGTCATCCCGACATACTGCTAATACAAACTAGAGATGGCAGGCGTACGGCTTGGACTGATTCTATACATTGGCAAAGTACACAACAATTGAACATTGTAACATACATCAGGAGAATATTGGAATGGAAGCTAATGTAATTGACTATAATGAAACTTACTGTAATGAAACTGTAATGCATTAAAAGGTATGGTATAGCACAACTCATTGAATGAGACTCAACATTGGGATTACACAGTAGAAGTGATAAAAAAAATTGATTGATCGATCTGTATTCATGTGATCTACGGATTCTGAGGAAGAAATATATACAAAGAAACAAGTGTTTAACAAAAAGGCGGACTTGGTGCACTCAAATCTAGACTGTTAAAACTCAGAATTCGGAGAGAACACGAATACAAAAAAAAAATTCTTGAATGTTGATAAGTTGATACTGTAATTACTCATCCATACAGGTTATTTACATTTAACTCCAACTCCACTAGGGTGAGAGTGACATATGCAGAATGGGTGTCATCTCTGGGAGGATCAAACTCTGTTGCACTGGCTAACTCATGCCGTATTTGAGGCGGCTCTGAATTGGTAGTTACAAATGATAATTGAGGATTTCTCAATACCTGTCGTGTACGTAGGGAATAAAGACATTCAGGCTGATCGTCTGACTGTGTATTAGAGGTAGAGAGTACAGGATCAGGAGGATTACCTGGAGTTTACCTGGAGAGAGTTTCGGGGGTCAACGCCCCCGCGGCCCGGTCTGTGACCAGACTCTGTCACATTATTATGGATTGGAACATAAATTATCATCATATACTAACTTCATATGATCTAAATGCGACTCTTTATACTGACCAGCACTAATTTCTCTAACCTTATACTTATTACCTTATACTTATTACTCGATAAGAACCAACGAACTTTTGATCAAGTTTGGGCATTGAAGACGTTTTGTTAAAGTTAATCAGCATAACTCTCGAACCTACTTTTATTTTAGATGGCTTTGCTCGAGTGTTTGCGACTCTTGTAAATTCTGCTGTTGATTTATGAAGTGTTTCATGGATTCTTCTAAAGACACTTTGAGCTAAGCTGGTACGAGTTGCTATGAAATCATCAGGGTTGTTATTTGGTTTCAGATTAAAATATAGCAACTCATAAGTCAAACGTTTATCTACACTGTACAATGCATAATGTGGAGTGTCACCTATAGGAACATTGCAAGCAGAATTTATGGCATACTGCACGTCAGGTATAACTTCATCCCAAGTTTCACTGTTGGGATTGATAGTGGCTCTCAAGACAAGTACTTTCTTATTGGTTCGTTCTGCTAACCCATTGCTGGCAGGATGATGAGGAACAATGGTGGATTTAGATATCTTGTACAAGGTACACAAATTTTCAAGAATCTCATTACAGAATTCAATTCCATTATCTGTTACTATTGTCTCTGCAGTCTTATCTGCAATAGGAACTAACTCACAATATCTGGTGAAATGGTCTACCATGACACACAGATGTTTCTTCTCTGGAGGGAACATTGGAAATTAGTTAACAGATCTAGCACAACTCTTAACCACGGTTTGTTAGTACTTGGATTGGATTAGGACCATTAGCATTACCTTCATGTTGCATGCAGACACTACATTTCTTAACATACTCAGAAATATCAGTTGCCATACTAGGCCAAAAGTATTTCAATCTGGTTTGTTTTACTGAACGATCCATACCAGGGTGCGCAACATCTGGTACATCGTGAACTAGCTGTAAGGCTACATTCACTAGTGACTGTGGAATTACTAACTGGTATACCCATCTGCTAGGAGTACCCAACTCGGCTGTTCGATACAGTAATTCTTGGTTCATGACAAAGTCACTGATGGGTGCTGGTGGCTTCACAGTCAGAATGAGATCTTCCTTGAGCAGGAATCTAATCACACCAGACCACATGGGATCTATTCGTAGAGCATTCTTTACATCCTCGGCAGTAAATGGAGGGTCTGCAGTTACTATACTAACATGTCGCGATAAAGCATCTGCAACTACATTTGACTTGCCAGGTAAGTGTTCAAAGGTAGGATTGAACTCTTGGATAGTCAAGGTCCATCTGGCTAACCTTCCAGTAGGTTATTTGTTCTGGAATAAAGGTGTCAGTGGAGCGTGGTCTGTCAAGACATGAACGGGTACTGGTAAGTAATGTCTCGGAAGTGCTTTAAAGATCTAAGCAACTCAGTTAGAGGAGCAACTATTGAAGAAAAATTGGCAATGAAAGATCTATAAAAACCTGCTAAGCCCACAAAGGATCTTACGGCATCAGCAGTTTTGGGAGTTGGAAAATTTAGTACTGCAGTTACTTTACTTTGATCAGTCGTAACCCCTCTAGGAGTGACTACGTGACCAAGAAACTTGATTCTGATCTGAAAAATTGACATTTAGACAGTTTGATCTTTGGCTTCTTCAAGCTTACCAAGTACTACATCAAGTCTTTTCAAGTGTGTATCCACGTCTTCAGACATGACGATTACGTCATCTAAGTACACAATAAGCGCATTACCTATGAGACCTCTAAAGACATTAGTCATGAGCCTTGAGAACGTGATAGGGGAGGATCATAATCCAAAGACCATATGGAGGAAGTGATAATGACCTGAAGGAGTGGAGAATACAGTTAGCTCTTGGCTGTCCTCGTGAAGAGGGACTTGCCAAAACCCTTGTAACAAGTTCAGGGTCGAAAAGACTTTGTTATCTCCGATGTTACGCAAAAGATCACCAAGTACAGGAAGTGGGAAGCGATCTGGAATAGTTTTCACATTTAACTTTCTAAAGTCAATCACTGGGCGCGAAGTACCATCATTCTTAGGTACTAGGATCAAGGGTGCATTCCAGGGTGAATTACTAGGTGCAATAACTCCATCATCAAGCATTTGATTGATCAATTCTTCTGCGACAGCAACTTGTGAATGAGACGTTCTGTACGCAGGTATATTGATAGGTGTAGTACCAGGTTCAAGTGGGATACGATGGGTCAATTTCGTTATACCCATCTTCTCACCTGGTAAGGCAATGGCTTTACGACGTTTGTTCAACAGAGTCAACAAACGCTTTACCTCATCTGGGAAGTCAGTGGGAGCTAAGTCTTTCTCCTCAACTGGTGGAACGGATTGATCCAGTGAAGTGGACGAGGTCTCCCCAGTAGAAATAGCACCGACCCACTGGTCAGGTGACAACTCATCCTCTACCTGAACAGGGTAAGGATAGTGAACAAGGTCAACAAGATTGGTATTTGCTCTGAGACGAACACTGACCAGAAGTATTAGCTAGGAAGAAATGGATCTTACTATCTCTTACAACATGTAAGGATGGTTCAACAAATAGACCTTTTACTTTGCAAGAATCACTGTCAACTAGGACGTTATCACCATCTGGAACACTAGGAACAACAACAGACACTCTAGTGAGAGCACTAGCCGCGACAGAAACGTCTTTCTGCAGACGACATGTGACATCAACAAGAGATGGAATTAGTAGTTGCAAGTAATCGTTTTCTGACAAGGCGTTCCCTATGGAGAAACTACTACTTGAACTAGCAGACATTGCAGGGATAGGCTCAACACACAAGGTAGTCAGAGTGTCCTCGGACACTTGAGGTAGCTGGACACTATCTTGCAAGCCTGAAGTTGTAGTGGAACACAGACAGGAGTGACAGGATCACAATTACCTGACCACTTGGGTACGCACTGGAAAATGCACCTGCTTGTAAGGACTTAATCCAAACGTCGTATTCTGCGGCAGTATGGCAGATCTCGGATCCAAGCTGGTAACCCCAAAATGGTAAGATCAAGTCATCAATTTGGGCATGCCATCGATAAGGGTCGAGCACAATGCGTACGTCTCGCATGGAAGCAAATCCCAGTAGAAGATCACCAGGGAAAGTAATCTGGTTGACAACAAGGAAGGAAGCAGTAAAGTCTCTACCTTGGATAGAAGAGGTGAGGGAAGTCCGACCTCGGACACGCAGGTGAGAACCAGCTACTCCACTAAGGGAGGACACATGAGTCGATTCTACGAGAAGGACATGTCATAACTGCTTATCCCTAAACAAACTAGACTTGATAATATTGACTTGTGCACCAGAGTCCATGAACAAATGAACGGGCGCATTATGAACAGATGCTTGCACTATAGGGCCTATGGTTGCATTGGAAGTTATGTGCAAACAAAAAGGTGGATTGTCATCAGAAAAGATTTGTTCCACTTCATCCCCAAAATCATCTACGTCAGAGACGTGTGAAGCAACATCATCAGCAGGATTGTCATTCTCGAGACTGCTTAAGGCTTCAAAGGAATTGTGAACGGGGATGGTGTACTCATTATCACATACTGTCACCATGGGACGGTTTGACTGGGGCACTCGAATTCCCCCGAATTGGAAGAAGGAGTCTGGCTCTGGTTAGTCTGAGAACCTCGAGGTCTGTTTCCTCTCCTGGTTCTGCGGTTGGAACGGCCACGGAAAGATCTAGAGTACTGAAGGTTGTAGAGAGCATTGCACTCAGATGTGTCATGTCCTTGTATTCCATGATAAGTACTGTAGGGTACTCATCATCAGTACGACGCCTCTTAGGGTGACTATCAGGGCAATTAATTACAATATGGCGACGGAAACCGCAGTTGTAACAACTCCGCTGACTATGGTTACTGAATGTACTATGAATACTACGAGGTTTAAAATGACTCTGTACACTTGTCCTTGGTGATCGCTGCGATGGTTGACGACCACGATTTGTCGCTGTGGCGCAAACAAGAGGTGGTGCAGACCGAGGCATAGGTGTCAAATTACTTTTGATACACAGGAAAGTACCCTGGGGGCACGAGGAACGTACATGATTTAGGGCTGTAAGTGGTTCCATCGTCACAGTTGGAGGATTTGCCTCATAAGCACACACAGAAGCAGGCGGCATTAGTTCTTTGATTTCTACAAAAGCTACTATTTTAGCAAACGATGAAGAGCTTCTTTCGCAAGTCTGGTATGACTTTCATCTGAGGGAGGACCGTCAACTAGAGCATTAACACGATTGGCAGTAAACCATGCTTCAAGACTATGTACATGGCCATTGATTAAAGGTAACGCATCAAGGGAATCACGAGTAAAACTATAGTGTCTCAGTGTCTGGGTCGGTTTGTCAGTCGATAAGGAACTGTGAGGACTGATGACAGGAGCAGCAGTAGTCTGAGAGGTCTGTGTGTCGCCATTCACTAAAGTATCACTTGAAGGTATGTGAGACATAATGGCAAAGAAGTTGCTCAAAAACAAATAAGGCAAAATTAATGAATAATAAAAATGAAACAAAATGCTAAAATTGAAATAAAGAGATGTAACTAATTGTGCAGAAGTAATAAAAAAAAGTCTAAGATACACAGCAAGAGGAAGAACAACTTAATGTAAGGGACTTCTGGCCAAGATAAAGAAACTTTAAAATTAACAAGTAAAAATATTACTGGAGGCTGAATTAAATGCAAAATGAGCTGTCCGTACTCTTGCTAATAAACAAATTAACTAATAAAACTGTAAATCAATGTAAAAAGTATAAAATAAAATTACTAAATTGTATGCAAAGAGAGATAACTGGGAAATTTAAATGTTTTTTTAAGAGTGCAAAAAGAAAATTAAAATATAATGCAAAGACAATATCAGGAAAAAATAATAAAATGAAAAAAACGACACTCAAACATTAATGAACTGAGAATAATAATGGATAAAAATATCAATAAAAGAAAATAATTCACTGCAGAACAAGTGCAGCAAAATAATTCACTGCAGAACAAGTGCAACAAAATAATTCACTGCAGAACAAGTGCAACAAAATAATTCACTGCAGAACAAGTGCAACAAAATAATTCACTGCAGAACAAGTGCAACAAAATAATTCACTGCACAACAAGTGCAACAAAATAAGGCGCAGAAATAATCACTGCAGAAATTAAAGTTACACTGGGAAAATGTAGGTTAAATAATAAAAATAAAAATATGAAGAAAAACTGATTGAACACTTTAAATTTTATTTGTAAATTAAGCAAAACAATTTAATCAAACAGAGAAAAAGAAAATTTACGTTAAAAAGAAATTAAAATTACACTAAAAGTGAATTTGTTCAAAGAAATATGAATAAAAATAAAACAAGAAGCAAAACTGGAAGTGTAACACTTACAAGTGGCGGGTCACACAACACTTACAAGTGGCGGGGCACACAACACTTACAAGTGGCGGGTCACACAACACTTACAAGTGGCGGGGCACACAACACTTACAAGTGGCGGGTCACACAACACTTACAAGTGGCGGGTCACACAACACTTACAAGTGGCGGGGCACACAACACTTACAAGTGGCGGGGCACACAACACTTACAAGTGTAGGGCACACAACACTTACAAGTGGCGGGGCACACAACACTTACAAGTGGCGGGTCACACAACACTTACAAGTGGCGGGTCACACAACACTTCCAAGTGGCGGGGCACACAACACTTACAAGTGGCAGGGCACACAACACTTACAAGTGGCGGGGCACACAACACTTACAAGTGGCGGGTCACACAACACTTACAAGTGGCGGGTCACACAACACTTACAAGTGGCGGGTCACACAACACTTACAAGTGGCGGGTCACACAACACTTACAAGTGGCAGGGCACACAACACTTACAAGTGGCGGGTCACACAACACTTACAAGTGGCGGGTCACACAACACTTACAAGTGGCGGGGCACACAACACTTACAAGTTGCAGGGCACACAACACTTACAAGTGGCGGGGCACACAACACTTACAAGTGGCGGGGCACACAACACTTACAAGTGGCGGGTCACACAACACTTACAAGTGGCGGGTCACACAACACTTACAAGTGGCGGGGCACACAACACTTACAAGTGGCGGGGCACACAACACTTACAAGTGGCACGGCACACAACACTTACAAGTGGCGGGGCACACAACACTTACAAGTGGCGGGTCACACAACACTTACAAGTGGCGGGTCACACAACACTTACAAGTGGTGGGGCACACAACACTTACAAGTGGCAGGGCACACAACACTTACAAGTGGCGGGGCACACAACACTTACAAGTGGCGGGTCACACAACACTTACAAGTGGCGGGTCACACAACACTTACAAGTGGCGGGTCACACAACACTTACAAGTGGCGCGTCACACAACACTTACAAGTGGCAGGGCACACAACACTTACAAGTGGCGGGTCACACAACACTTACAAGTGGCGGGTCACACAACACTTACAAGTGGCGGGTCACACAACACTTACAAGTGGCGGGTCACACAACACTTACAAGTGGCGGGTCACACAACACTTACAAGTGGCAGGGCACACAACACTTACAAGTGGCGGGTCACACAACACTTACAAGTGGCGGGTCACACAACACTTACAAGTGGCGGGGCACACAACACTTACAAGTTGCAGGGCACACAACACTTACAAGTGGCGGGGCACACAACACTTACAAGTGGCGGGGCACACAACACTTACAAGTGGCGGGGCACACAACACTTACAAGTGGCGGGTCACACAACACTTACAAGTGGCAGGGCACACAACACTTACAAGTGGCGGGTCACACAACACTTACAAGTGGCGGGGCACACAACACTTACAAGTGGCGGGACACACAACACCTACAAGTGGCGGGGCACACAACACTTACAAGTGGCGGGGCACACAACACTTACAAGTGGCGGGGCACACAACACTTACAAGTGGCGGGTCACACAACACTTACAAGTGGCGGGTCACACAACACTTACAAGTGGCGGGGCACACAACACTTACAAGTGGCGGGGCACACAACACTTACAAGTGGCGGGGCACACAACACTTACAAGTGACAGGGCACACAACACTTACAAGTGGCGGGTCACACAACACTTACAAGTGACAGGGCACACAACACTTACAAGTGGCGGGTCACACAACACTTACAAGTGGCGGGGCACACAACACTTGCAAGTGGCGGGTCACACAACACTTACAAGTGGCGGGTCACACAACACTTACAAGTGGCGGGGCACACAACACTTACAAGTGGCGGGGCACACAACACTTACAAGTGGCGGGTCACACAACACTTACAAGTGGCGGGGCACACAACACTTACAAGTGGCGGGTCACACAACACTTACAAGTGGCGGGTCACACAACACTTACAAGTGGCGGGGCACACAACACTTACAAGTGGCGGGGCAAACAACACTTACAAGTGGCGGGGCACACAACACTTACAAGTGGCGGGGCACACAACACTTACAAGTGGCGGGTCACACAACACTTACAAGTGGCGGGTCACACAACACTTACAAGTGGCGGGTCACACAACACTTACAAGTGGCGGGGCACACAACACTTACAAGTGGCGGGGCACACAACACTTACAAGTGGCAGGGCACACAACACTTACAAGTGGCGGGGCACACAACACTTACAAGTGGGGGGTCACACAACACTTACAAGTGGCGGGGCACACAGCACTTACAAGTGGCGGGGCACACAACACTTACAAGTGGCGGGTCACACAACACTTACAAGTGGCGGGGCACACAACACTTACAAGTGGCGGGGCACACAACACTTACAAGTGGCGGGTCACACAACACTTACAAGTGGCGGGGCACACAACACTTACAAGTGGCGGGGCACACAACACTTACAAGTGGCGGGTCACACAACACTTACAAGTGGCGGGGCACACAGCACTTACAAGTGGCGGGGCACACAGCACTTACAAGTGGCGGGGCACACAACACTTACAAGTGGCGGGTCACACAACACTTACAAGTGGAGGGGCACACAACACTTACAAGTGGCGGGGCACACAACACTTATAAGTGGCGGGGCACACAACACTTACAAGTGGCGGGGCACACAACACTTACAAGTGGCTGGGCACAC
>NC_091351.1:19241029-19260534 GCF_038502225.1 Cherax quadricarinatus | reverse complement strand
AGAGAAGTTAAGAGAGTGGTGAAGCAATGTAAAAAGAGAGCAAATGAGAGAGTGGGTGAGATGTTATCAACAAATTTTGTTGAAAATAAGAAAAAGTTTTGGAGTGAGATTAACAAGTTAAGAAAGCCTAGAGAACAAATGGATTTGTCAGTTAAAAATAGGAGAGGAGAGTTATTAAATGGAGAGTTAGAGGTATTGGGAAGATGGAAGGAATATTTTGAGGAATTGTTAAATGTTGATGAAGATAGGGAAGCTGTGATTTCGTGTATAGGGCAAGGAGGAATAACATCTTGTAGGAGTGAGGAAGAGCCAGTTGTGAGTGTGGGGGAAGTTCGTGAGGCAGTAGGTAAAATGAAAGGGGGTAAGGCAGCCGGGATTGATGGGATAAAGATAGAAATGTTAAAAGCAGGTGGGGATATAGTTTTGGAGTGGTTGGTGCAATTATTTAATAAATGTATGGAAGAGGGTAAGGTACCTAGGGATTGGCAGAGAGCATGCATAGTTCCTTTGTATAAAGGCAAAGGGGATAAAAGAGAGTGCAAAAATTATAGGGGGATAAGTCTGTTGAGTGTACCTGGTAAAGTGTATGGTAGAGTTATAATTGAAAGAATTAAGAGTAAGACGGAGAATAGGATAGCAGATGAACAAGGAGGCTTTAGGAAAGGTAGGGGGTGTGTGGACCAGGTGTTTACAGTGAAACATATAAGTGAACAGTATTTAGATAAGGCTAAAGAGGTCTTTGTGGCATTTATGGATTTGGAAAAGGCGTATGACAGGGTGGATAGGGGGGCAATGTGGCAGATGTTGCAAGTGTATGGTGTAGGAGGTAGGTTACTGAAAGCAGTGAAGAGTTTTTACGAGGATAGTGAGGCTCAAGTTAGAGTATGTAGGAAAGAGGGAAATTTTTTCCCAGTAAAAGTAGGCCTTAGACAAGGATGTGTGATGTCACCGTGGTTGTTTAATATATTTATAGATGGGGTTGTAAGAGAAGTAAATGCGAGGGTCTTGGCAAGAGGCGTGGAGTTAAAAGATAAAGAATCACACACAAAGTGGGAGTTGTCACAGCTGCTCTTTGCTGATGACACTGTGCTCTTGGGAGATTCTGAAGAGAAGTTGCAGAGATTGGTGGATGAATTTGGTAGGGTGTGCAAAAGAAGAAAATTAAAGGTGAATACAGGAAAGAGTAAGGTTATGAGGATAACAAAAAGATTAGGTGATGAAAGATTGAATATCAGATTGGAGGGAGAGAGTATGGAGGAGGTGAACGTATTCAGATATTTGGGAGTGGACGTGTCAGCGGATGGGTCTATGAAAGATGAGGTGAATCATAGAATTGATGAGGGAAAAAGAGTGAGTGGTGCACTTAGGAGTCTGTGGAGACAAAGAACTTTGTCCTTGGAGGCAAAGAGGGGAATGTATGAGAGTATAGTTTTACCAACGCTCTTATATGGGTGTGAAGCGTGGGTGATGAATGTTGCAGCGAGGAGAAGGCTGGAGGCAGTGGAGATGTCATGTCTGAGGGCAATGTGTGGTGTGAATATAATGCAGAGAATTCGTAGTTTGGAAGTTAGGAGGAGGTGCGGGATTACCAAAACTGTTGTCCAGAGGGCTGAGGAAGGGTTGTTGAGGTGGTTCGGACATGTAGAGAGAATGGAGCGAAACAGAATGACTTCAAGAGTGTATCAGTCTGTAGTGGAAGGAAGGCGGGGTAGGGGTCGGCCTAGGAAGGGTTGGAGGGAGGGGGTAAAGGAGGTTTTGTGTGCGAGGGGCTTGGACTTCCAGCAGGCATGCGTGAGCGTGTTTGATAGGAGTGAATGGAGACAAATGGTTTTTAATACTTGACGTGCTGTTGGAGTGTGAGCAAAGTAACATTTATGAAGGGATTCAGGGAAACCGGCAGGCCGGACTTGAGTCCTGGAGATGGGAAGTACAGTGCCTGCACTCTGAAGGAGGGGTGTTAATGTTGCAGTTTAAAAACTGTAGTGTAAAGCACCCTTCTGGCAAGACAGTGATGGAGTGAATGATGGTGAAAGTTTTTCTTTTTCGGGCCACCCTGCCTTGGTGGGAATCGGCCGGTGTGATAATAATAAAAAAAAAAAATTTGCTTTTTCAAGAGGAAAGGGATGAGCAACATTGCCAGTCTTTTTCCTGGTTATTTTATTTATACCTTTCCAAGCCAAACTCAAAGGGGTGGACCTATTTAATGCACTAACAAACTGTTCCCATTCCTGTTGCCTAAGTTCTTCCTTTCTATTCCTTGCATTTGTTAGTGCAGCTTGGAACGTTCTGAGCAGGTCTGGGGTTCTACATTCACGGTATGCTTTACCAATCCTCCTAGCTGCATGTGTTAGATTGCGCAGCTGTGGATCATTATAGTATTTACATTGGTTTTTATTGTTATTTATAGTGGAGGGTTTTTGTTTCCTATTCCTGCCCACTTGATCTGTGAGAACACTCTCAATAGTGGTAATTAAATCATCATTAAATTTTTGTGTGCCAATGGGCTCGTAATTCTTATACCATTGATCCAAGTGGTTAATAAAGTTGTCTCTGTGTTTTCAACTATTCAACAAGTGTAGCCAGGAGGACGCCGGCTCAGCAACCACCCCACTCACCACCACTCAAGGCGACACCACAACAATAACAACAAACATGGCTGCCACCAGCCCATCCTCCCCTCTCTTCCCTGGATTCAACCTACCAAGTAGTCTCTCAGGTATGACCAACGATCCAGATACCCTAAAGACATGCATCTCCAACTTAGCTATTGAAAATATGAATCTTCGAGAGACGCTAACAAAACAAGACACCAGGATGACACAACTCGAGAACAAAATCCTCAGTCTTGAACAAAAGTTAACAACACCAGGAATGACTAACTGTGACAAGACCATCCAGACAGTCATAGATAGCCATACCCAACAAATAATATCTCTTAATACAAAGGTTGAAGAAGCAGTAAAAGACTGGAAGAACAACTTAGATAACCAGTTCAGTGACTACTTTGCTCTCCAAGAAGATAAAACTGAACAAGATAAACTATCGGACGCAGTAATAGTTAACAGTCCACTTTTTCCCAGTGATATGAACCAAACAAACAGTAAAGAAATTACTCTGCAGATCATAAAGGACCAAACAAGTGTTATTGTACCAGAGTCTGAAATAAAAGAAGCCATGTTACTAGGATCCCATGGTAGAAAAAGTGTTATGCTTAGATTCCACTCACATGACAGGAAAAAAGACTTAATTATTGCATCTATTAAAATAAAGAAAGAGGTATACATAAACGAGTGTCTTACCAAAAAACGCCAGAACCTCCTGTATAGAGTCAGAAAACTTAAGCGGGAGAATAACGACACAATACACCAATGCTTCACACGGGATGGGAAAATTCTTGTTAGGAAAACAAATGTAGGTCAACTGTACACAATCACGAACGAGAATGATCTATCACGATTTCTCAGGGATACTAATCTTACAGAGAATAACTAAACAATGTCCAACTTAAAAGCCTACGTAGTGTAGTGTACGTTTTGCTCCATTATTGTTCAAATTTCATTGTGCAATCTCTTAGTAATTAAATAATCAACTACCTCATTTTGTGATTTTACTAGTAAGCATAAGTCACCTTATGTGATTTTGTTATTTACTATTGTTCGCTTAAACATTAGCTGAATTGATACTTTCTCTGTCCATATTACTACCTCATATTTTTTTTAAATACTATCAATTGATATTACTTACTAAAATTAATAATTATCATTTTTACTAAAATTTCAATTTACTCTTAACATTTTTGACATTTAATAACCATTACTTGTCTAATTACCTTAACCAGTTTTAATACCACATTTACTATCTTAGAGTACTCTTAATTACCTTGTACTGCCATATAACCTCTAGTATAACTACCAGTGGAATATTGAATGAAATAAACATTACTTTTTCACTTTTTTTGTAATCATTATTACTTACTAAAATTTTATTAAACACCATATTTACTACCAGTCAATTTTACTTTTGTACATTAAACATTATTTTATACTTCCCATAACATTTTGTTGCCAAATTTTAAAGTTTGTATATTCATCCCCAACTTTTATATTATCCTTTGTACCTGTGTACCTGTGTACCTGGGTACCCGTGTACCTGTGTACCTGTGTACCTGTGTACCTGTGTACCTGTGTACCTGTGTACCTGGGTACCTGTGTACCTGTGTACCTGTGTACCTGTCTACCCTCTTACTATCATATTATAACCAAGACATTACCATTGTTATTTTTTTACTATTATTCTTTTGGTACTTTAATTGTGAATTATATTTTGTCAATTTAAATCTAGTTATAATCTTGATCTTGTCAACAACATATACCAGACTCTAGTGCAATTGCAAGTACCATTTCAAATTGTATTTTTATATTATAAGTTTATATTATAATTCCTACCATCTGTCCATTTAACTTTGTTTACCATTACTTAATTTTAGTCCCTTATATATTTTCTCCTTTACTTTAGCTTTATATAACTACCCTAGTTTATATATTCACAATTGTTAAAATAATCAAGGTGCTATTCTCAGGTGCTAAAGTAGAATAAGTTCACAATTTTGCCATTATATTCCAAAGCTCATTTATTTGATTACCACTTTATTGTTCACCACAACCTATATTAGTCCCTTTTATATTATAATTTTATAATATAATTCTAACTTTAAATAATTACCTTTATAGTACTACCTACTATCATATTCCCAAGCTCCATTATTTGATCATCACTTTATTTGTATTAGTCCCTTTTATATTGTCTCCTTTATTTTAGCTTAAAAAAAAAAAAAAAAAAAAAAACTACCCTAGCTCATTATTTTACATTTGTTAAATAATTCAGGTGCTATTTTTAGCTTAAGACTATTTACTTTGTTTTATACTTAATTCTAACTATAGATTCACTACAAATCTTATGATTACAAGCATTGATCCTGATACCAACCTCTTATTTAATGACTTAAATGAATCAAACAGTTACTGTAATTACTACACTGCAGAACAATCAAAGGCACTTCTCAGTGCCAACAACAACATAACTATCTTTAACTACAATATCAGATCTTTAAGCAAGCATTACGATGACCTCCTAGCATTACTAAATTCCTTACATGCCAATATGTCCATCATTACACTAACTGAAACCTGGCTAAAGCCTGATACTACAGATGTCTATGCCATTCCTGGTTACACGGCCATACACAACTGTAGGCCAGACTAACAAGGGGGTGGCACAGCCATATACTACTCAGACCAACTAGAATGTATCACTAATACTTGCACAAGGGATGAACATGGGGAATATATAATAGCTAAATTCAAATCCAAATACCTACAAAAACCTCTCACATTGATAAACATCTACAGTGTTCCACAGTCAAACATTAGCCAATTTAGTCAAAACCTAGGAAGTATGATAACTGATGCACGCATGAACAAAGATCACTTACTACTCTCAGGTGACTTCAATATAAATCTCCTGCAAGACCAGGACCCACACATTACTGAATTCACAAATACAATGAGTAACTGTATGTTGCTACCAACAGTAACAAAACCTACAAGAGTTACAGAGACTAGTGTTTCCCTACTTGACCACATCTGGACCAACACCATATCCCCTTTAAAATCAGGCATAATTACAGATAATACCACAGACCACTACCCTACTTTCCTCATAACAACTCTTGGTAAACTACCCCAAGACACTACTAAAGTCACCTTCAGACTTCACAATGAGGCAGCCATTAATAACTTCACAACAGCAATAGCAAACATAGATTGGCACACTGAGCTAGAAATCTATACAGATATTGACGAATGTATTAATAATTTTCTAAAAAAGACCCAATACCTCTATAACAAACACTGCCCTAAAAAAACTAAACAGATGACAGCTAAGAGACTGAACAGTCCCTGGCTAACACCCAGCATCCACAAATCCATAAATACAAAACACCAATATGAAAAACAGTACAGAATGGGTCACATAACCAGAGACCAAACAAAACGTTACTCGTCAATCCTAACCAGCCTGATAAGAAGGGCAAAAAAATTGTATTATGAGAACAGATTATCCAACTTACGAGGTGATATAAAAAAGACCTGGAAAACCCTATCAGAAATTCTGGGAACAAAAAAGATATCACGAAATAGCGAAATAAAATTAGCAAAATCAGATGAACCCCAACTCCCACCAACAGAAACAGCAAACAGACTCAATGATTTCTTCTCCACTATAGGACAAAACCTTGCCAATAAAATCCCAAGCTCAGATACCCCACCAAATGACTACCTCACCGGCAACTACCCGAACACACTGTTCCTAGCTCCGACTAACCCATACGAAGTCTCCCTTATTATCAACGCACTAAAAAACAAGGCAGGAGATTTAAATACCTTACCACCCTATATATACAAAAAACTGTCACAAGTGCTATCACCAATCATTGCAACACTCTTTAACAAATCCATAGAATCCTCCACTTTCCCTACAGTACTCAAAATAGCAAGGGTCACCCCGATCCACAAAGGAGGAGACCAGAGTTGAATAACTATAGGCCAATATCCAACTTACACCCTCTCTCAAAAATCTTCGAAAAATTAATTCATAAACGAATCTACTCCTACCTTATCTCCCAAAACATACTCAACCCCTGCCAATTTGGATTCAGGCCTAATAAAAATACTAATGATGCTATTATACACATGCTAGAACATATATACACTGCAATAGAGAAAAAAGAAGTCCCACTGGGGATCTTCATTGACTTACGTAAAGCTTTTGATACAGTTGACCATGACTTGCTCCACGTAAAATTGTCACACTATGGTATAAGAGGGCACTCCCTCATCTACCTCAAGTCATACCTCAGCAACAGAAGCCAATATGTGTACGCAAATGGGGCAAACTCTTCTGCGTAACCAATTACAGTTGGTGTCCCACAGGGAAGTGTCCTTGGCCCTCTTCTCTTTCTCCTATACATAAATGACCTTCCAAATGCTTCGCAATTACTCAAACCCACACTATTTGCAGATGACACTACATACGTCTTCTCTCACCCGAGCCCAGTCACGCTAGCCAATACTGTAAATACCGAATTACAGAAAATATCTACCTGGATGAGGACTAACAAACTTACACTAAACATTGACAAAACCTACTTCATTCAGTTTGGTAACAGAGCTACAGATGTCCCTCTTAGCATAATGATAAACGGATCACCTATCACAAAGCTAACAGGGAAAATTCTTAGGAATCCACCTTGATAATAGACTCAAATTTCATACACATATACAACAAATTTCTAAGAAAATTTCCAAGACTGTAGGCATACTATCGAAGATACGGTATTATGTTCCACAGTCAGCCCTCCTGGCCCTATATCACTCTCTTATTTACCCCTATCTCACCTATGGAATTTGTGCATGGGGCTCAACAACAATTAACCATCTCAGACCACTAATTACCCAACAAAAGGCTGCAGTTAGAATGATAACAAATTCTCACTACAGGCAGCACACTCCTCCAATATTCAATACACTAAACCTACTCACCATACAAAACATCCATACTTATTACTGCACCTATTACATACATAGAACACTTAACTCTGATATTAACCCTCCCCTCAAACATCTCCTTGCCAACCTCAACAGAACACATGACCATAACACAAGGCACAGATCACTCTTTGATGTTCCTCGTGTCCATCTCACACTATGCAAAAACTCAATGCACATAAAAGGCCCTAAAATCTGGAATTCATTACCTGTAAATATAAAAGAAACACTACCTGTTTATAAATTCAAGTCTCTTCTCAAAGATCACTTACTCACCCAAAACCAAATAAATACTGAATAACTGAACCTTATAAATTGTATATCTTAAATGTTTCTCACAATTATATCACATAAATGTTAAACCTAAAACCCGATCTAACTTTATTATTTTTTAAATACACTACCTAACAGAATACTCCATACGACTGAATGTACAACAATGCATGCAACCATATGACCTGTCTTTGCAATACTCATTTGTGCTTTATAGTTATCTGTTTACAATAATGTATTATCACTGATTTCATCATTGCTTAGTTAATTTTAAGCCAGCCCGAAATGCTATGCATAGTATAAGTGGCTTTGGCATGCTGCTCTTATCTGTATTTTTTTGTACCTCTGTATGTATGCTCAAATTGTAAATTGTAAATAGGAAGAAATGGATCTTACTATCTCTTACAACATGTAAGGATGGTTCAACAAATAGACCTTTTACTTTGCAAGAATCACTGTCAACTAGGACGTTATCACCATCTGGAACACTAGGAACAACAACAGACACTCTAGTGAGGGCACTAGCTGCGACAGAAACGTCTTTCTGCAGACGGCATGTGACATCAACAAGAGATGGCATTACTAGTTGCAAGTAATTGTTTTCTGACAAGGCGTCCCCTGTGGAGAAAGTACTACTTGAACTAGCAGATATTGCAGGGATAGGCTCAGCACTCAAGGTAGTCAGAGCATCCTCGGACACTTGAGGTAACTGGACACCATCTTGAAAGTCTGAAGTTGCAGGAACACAGACAGGAGTGACAGGATCATCAGTGCCTGACCGCTTGGGTACGCTACTGGAAAATGCACTGGCCTGTAAGGACTTAATTCGAATGTCGTACTCTGCGGCAGTATGGCAGATCTCGGATCCAAGCTGGTAACCCCAAAATGGTACGATCAAGTCATCAATTTGGGCATGCCATCGATAAGGGTCGAGCACAATGCGTAAGTCTCGCATGGAAGCAAATCCCAGTAGAAGGTCACCAGGGAAAGTAATCTGGTCGACAACAAGGAAGGAAGCAGTGAAGTCTCTACCTTGGATAGAAAAAGTGAGGGAAGTCCGACCTCGGACACGCAGGTGAGAACCAGCTACTCCACTAAGAGAGGACACATGAGTCGGTTCTATGAGAAGGACATGTCGTAACTGCTTATCCCTAAACAAACTAGACCTGATAATATTGACTTGCGCACCAGAGTCCATGAACAAATGAACAGGCGTATTATGAACAGATGCTTGCACTATAGGGCCTATGGTTGCATTGGAAGTTATGTGCAAACAAAAGGGTGGATTGTCATCAGAAAAGATTTGTTCCACTTCATCCCCAAAATCATCTACGTCAGAGACGTGTGAAGCAACATCATCAGCAGGATTGTCATTCTCGAGACTGCTTAAGGCTTCAAAGGAATTGTGAACGGGGATGGTGTACTCATTATCACCTACTGTCACCATGGGACGGTTTGACTGGGGCGCTCGAATTCCCCCGAATTGGAAGAATGAGCCTGGTTCTGGTTATTTTGAGAACCACGATGTCTGTTTCCTCTACGGGTTCTGCGGTTGGAACGGCCACGGAAAGACCTAGAGTACTGAAGGTTGTAGAGAGCATTGCACTCAGATGTGTCATGTCCATGTATTCTATGATAAGTACAGTAGGGAAGATCTGACTGGTACTCATCATCAGCACGACGCCTCTTAGGGTGACTATCAGGACAATTGCAATATGGCCACGGAAACCACAGTTGTAACAAGTCTGCTGACTATGGTTACTGAATGTACTATGAATACTACGAGGTTTTTAATGACTCTGTACACTGGTCCTTGGTGATCGCTGAGATGGTTGACGACCACCACGATTTGTCGCTGTGGCGCAAACAAGAGGTGGTGCAGACTGAGGCATAGGTGTGAAATTACTTTTGATACATGGGAAAGTACCCTGGGGGCACAAGGAACGTACATGATTTAGGGCTGTAAGGGGTTCCATCGTCACAGTTGGGGGATTAGCCTCATAAGCACACACGGAAGCAGACGGCATTAGTTCTTTGATTGCTCCAAAAGCTGCTATTTTAGCAAACGATGCTGTGGATGGTTTATCCTCGTCAGGGACAAAAGCTGAGGACTGGACAGCATTGATAAATGATGATAAAAGTTTGTCTAATCTAACAGCAAATGCACTCAGCGATTCATTAGTCATGGGTGTAGCATTCACTAGTTCCCTAAGAACGACATATGGATCAGCTGTTTTTACTGGTACGAGGAAAGAACGAATCAGTTCCTCATATTGTGACCACTTAGTAAGATTCCTGAAGTCTCGCATGTCAAGGAGATCAACAACGTGAACAGCAGCAGGGGATCGATGAAGAGCTTCTTTCGCAAGTCTGATAAGACTTTCCTCTGAAGAAGGACCTTCAACTAGAGCATTAACACGAGAACGAATGGCAGTAAACCATGCTTCAAGACTATGTACATGGCCATTGAATAAAGGTAACACATCAAGGGAAACACGAGTAAAACTGTAGTGTCTCAGTGTCTGGGTCGGTCTGTCAGTCCATAAGGAACTGTGAGGACTGATGACAGGAGCAGCAGTAGCCTGAGAGGTCTGAGTGTCGCCATTCACTAAAGTATCACTTGACGGTATGTGAGACATAATGGCAAAGAAGTTGCACGAGAACAAATAAGGCAAAAATAATGAACAATAACAAATGATATAAAATGTTAAAATTAAAATAAAAGAGATGCAACTAATTCTGCAGAAGTAATAAAAAAAATGTCTAAGATACACTGCAAGAGGAAGGACAACTCAATGTAAAGGACTGTTGGCCAAGATAAAAAATTACATTGAAATTTACAAGTAAAAATATTATTGGAGACTGAATTAAATGCAAAATGAGCTGTCTGTACTCTTGCTAATAAAGAAATTAACTAATAAAACTGTAAATCAATGTAAAAAGTATAAAATAAAATCACTAAATTGTATGCAACGAGAGATAACTGGGAAATTTAAATATTTTCTAAGAATGAATAAACAAAATTAAAGTATAATGCAAAGACAACATGAGGAAAAATAATAAAATGAAAAACAAGACTCAAACAATAATGAACTGAGAATAATAATGTATAAAAATAACAATAAAAGAAAATAATTCACTGCAGAACAAGTGCAACAAAATAAGGCGCAGAAATAATCACTGCAGTAATAAAGTTACACTGGGAAAATGTAGGTTAAATAATAAAATAAAAATATGAAGAAAAACTGATTGAACACTTTAACTCTTAATTGTAAATTAGTCAAAACAATTTACTCAGAGTAAAGAAAACACTTTACGTTAAAAAAGAAATTGAAATTACACTAAGAGTGAATTTGTTCAAAGAAATATGAAAAATATGAATAAAAATAAAACAAGAAACAAAACTGGAAGTGTAACACTTACAAGTGGTGGGGCACACAACACTTACAAGTGGCAGGACACACAACACTTACAAGTGGCAGGGCACACAACACTTACAAGTGGCGGGGCACACAACACTTACAAGTGGCGGGGCACACAACACTTACAAGTGGCGGGGCACACAACACTTACAAGTGGCAGGGCACACAACACTTACAAGTGGCGGGGCACACAACACTTACAAGTGGCAGGGCACACAACACTTACAAGTGGCGGGGCACACAACACTTACAAGTGGCGGGGCACACAACACTTACAAGTGGCAGGGCACACAACACTTACAAGTGGCGGGGCACACAACACTTACAAGTGGAAGGGCACACAACACTTACAAGTGGCGGGGCACACAACACTTACAAGTGGAAGGGCACACAACACTTACAAGTGGCGGGGCACACAACACTTACAAGTGGCGGGGCACACAACACTTACAAGTGGCGGGGCACACAACACTTACAAGTGGCGGGGCACACAACACTTACAAGTGGAAGGGCACACAACACTTACAAGTGGCGGGGCACACAACACTTACAAGTGGAAGGGCACACAACACTTACAAGTGGCGGGGCACACAACACTTACAAGTGGAAGGGCACACAACACTTACAAGTGGCGGGGCACACAACACTTACAAGTGGCGGGGCACACAACACTTACAAGTGGCGGGGCACACAACACTTACAAGTGGCGGGGCACACAACACTTACAAGTGGCAGGGCACACAACACTTACAAGTGGCGGGGCACACAACACTTACAAGTGGCAGGGCACACAACACTTACAAGTGGCGGGGCACACAACACTTACAAGTGGCGGGACACACAACACTTACAAGTGGCGGGGCACATAACACTTACAAGTGGCAGGGCACACAACACTTACAAGTGGCGGGGCACACAACACTTACAAGTGGCGGGACACACAACACTTACAAGTGGCAGGGCACACAACACTTACAAGTGGCGGGGCACACAACACTTACAAGTGGCAGGGCACACAACACTTACAAGTGGCAGGGCACACAACACTTACAAGTAACAGGGCACACAACACTTACAAGTGGCAGGGCACACAACACTTACAAGTGGCAGGGCACACAACACTTACAAGTGGCGGGGCACACAACACTTACAAGTGGCAGGGCACACAACACTAGGCTGCTCCTCGCTAGTCAACACTATCTTCACCTTATCTATGCTGTTTCTGCTCTAATTCTGGTAATAACTTGCACTTTGTTGTCACATATTCCATCATCTCGTTTACTTATTTTCCTACCATTTCTCTGTCCCACTGAACCTCCTGCAGGAAGTTTCTCATACCTGTGTAGTCCCCCCTTTTATAGTTTGGCCTGTCCCCTTCAGTTCCTGTTACCTTCTCCACTTGTAACTCTACTATATAATCAAAACTCAGAACCACATGATCGCTAGCTCCAAGGGGCCTCTCGTAAGTGATGTCTTCAATGTTTGAACTGCTCATGGTGAACACAAGATCCAGTCTTGCTGGCTCATCCTCCCCTCTCTCTCTGGGTGTGTCCCTGACATGTTGATGCATGAGGTTTTCAAGTACCACATCCATTATCTTGGCTCTCCATGTTTCGGGACCCCCATGTGGCTCCAGGTTTTCCCAGTCGATCTCCCTGTGGTTGAAATCGCCCATTACCAGTAACTTTGCTCTGCTCGAGTGAGCTCTTCTTGCCACCTCAGCCAGTGTGTCCACCATCACCCTGTTGTTTTCTTCGTACTCCTCTGTGTGTACTCACCTATTTGTACTCACCTATTTGTGGTTGCAGGGGTCGAGTCACAGCTCCTGGCCCCGCCTCTTCGCTGATTGCTACTAGGTCCTCTCTCTCCCTGCCCCATGAGCACCTTTCAAGGCAGGTGAAATTGCCGACCTAGAAAATGTACAGAGAACTTTCACGGCGTGCATAACGGAGATAAAACACCTCAATTACTGGGAGCGCTTGAGGTTCCTAAACCTGTATTCCCTGGAACGCAGGAGGGAGAGATACATGATTATATACACCTGGAAAATTCTAGAGGGACTAGTACCGAACTTGCACACGAAAATCACTCACTACGAAAGCAAAAGACTTGGCAGACGATGCACCATCCCCCCAATGAAAAGCAGGGGTGTCACTAGCACGTTAAGAGACCATACAATAAGTGTCAGGGGCCCGAGACTGTTCAACTGCCTCCCAGCACACATAAGGGGGATTACCAACAGACTCCTGGCAGTCTTCAAGCTGGCACTGGACAAGCACCTAAAGTCAGTTCCTGATCAGCCGGGCTGTGGCTCGTACGTTGGTTTGCGTGCAGCCAGCAGCAACAGCCTGGTTGATCAGGCTCTGATCCACCAGGAGGCCTGGTCACAGACCGGGCCGCGGGGGCGTTGACCCCCGGAACTCTCTCCAAGTAAACTCCAGGTCCACCATGATAGACAAGAAGCTGAAAGTGTGGTACACAAACACAGATGGAATAGCAAATAAATGCAAGGAGTGGCATGAAAGTATCAACGAGAAGTCCCCAGACATCATAGCAGTCACAGAAACGAAACTCACTGAGACAATAACAAACGCAGTCTTCCCACTGGGATACCAGATCCTGAGGAAAAATAGAAGGAGCAGAAGGGGAGGAGGGGTTGCACTGCTCATAAAAAAGCAATGGAGTTTTGAGGAAATGACAGGCATGGATGAGATTGGAGAAAGGGACTACATAGTATGTACAATTCAATCTGGGGAACATAAGGGAGTCATTGCAGTGATGTATAACACACCACAGAATTGCAGGAGGCCAAGAGAGGAATATGATGAGAACACAGAGTGATGGTGGACACACTGGCTGAGGTGGCATGAAGAGCTCAATCGTGCAGAGCAAAGTTACTGGTTATGGGTGATTTCAACCACAGGGAGATCGATTTGGAAAACCTGGAGCCTCATGGGGGCCCCGAAACATGGACAGCCAAGATGATGGATGTGGTACTGGAAAACCTCATGCATCAACACATCATGGTCACTACCAGAGAGAGAGGGAAGGATGAACCAGCAAGACTGAACCTTGTGTTCACTCTGAGTAGCTTAGACATTGATGACATCACATATGACAGGCCCCTCGGAGTTAGTGACCACGTAGTCCTGAGTTTTGATTACATAATAGAGTTACAAGTGGAGATTGTAACAGGAGTCGAAGGGAAAAAGCCAAATTATAAAAGGGGGGACTACACAGGTATGAGGAACTTCCTGCGGGAGGTGCAGTGGGACAGAGAAATGGTAGAAAAGTCAGTAAATGAAATGATGAAATATGAAACAAAATGCAAGGAGGCAGAGGAAAGGTTTGTTCCCAAGGGCATCAGAAACACTGGGAAGGCCAAAGCGAGTCCTTGGTTTACCCGAAGGTGCAGGGAGGCAAAACTAAGTACATTAGAAAATGGAAGAGGTATAGAAGGCAAAGGACCCAGGAAAACAAGATCAGTCGAAGAGCCAGAAACGAATATGCACAGATGAGGAGGGAGGCCCAGTGACAGTACGAGAATGACATAGCATCGAAAGTCAAGTCTGACCCAAAACTGCTGTTTAGCTACATTAGAAGAAAGACAACAGTCAAAGACCAGATGATCAGGCTGAGGAAAGAAGGTGGGGAACTCACAAGAAACGATCAAGAGGTATGCGAGGAGCTCAACACGAGATTTAAGGAAGTATTCACAGTGGAGACAGGAAGGACTCTGGGAAGACAGGACAGAGGGGAACACCAACAGGGAATAGACCAACAAGTGCTGGATGACATGCACACAACTGACTAGGAGGTAAGAAGCTGTTAAGTGACCTTGATACCTCAAAGGCAATGGGAGCAGACAACATCTTCCAGTGGGTCCTCAGGGAGGTAGCAGATATACTGTGTGTGCCATTAACCACAATCTTCAGCACATCCCTTGAAACTGGGCAACTACCTGAGGTATGGAAGACTGCAAATGTAGTTCCCATTTCTTAAAAAAGGAGACAGAAAAGAGGCACTAAATTACAGACCAGTGTCACTGACGTGACACTGCACTGTATGCAAAGTCATGGGGAAGATTATCAGGATGAGAGTGTTGGAGCACCTGGAACGGAACAAGATTATAAACGACAACCAGCACAGATTCATGGAAGGCAAATCCTGTGTCACAAACCTCCTGGAGTTTTATGACAAAGTTACAAAAGTAAGACACGAGAGAGAGAAGGGTGGGTTGATTGCATTTTCTTGGACTGCAAGAAGGCCTTCGACACAGTTCCTCAGAAGAGACTAGTTCAGAAACTAGACGATCAGGCGCATATAACAGGAAGGGCACTGCAGTGGATCAGAGAATACCTGACAGGGAGGCAACAACGAGTCATGGTACAGGATGAGGTATCACATTGGGCACCTGTGACAAGCGGGGTCCCACAGGGGTCGGTCCTAGGACCATTGCTATTTTTGGTATACGTGAATGACATGATGGAAGGGATGGACTCAGAGATGTCCCTGTTCGCAGATGATGTGAAGATAATGAGGAGAATTAAATCAGATGAGGATCAGGCAGGACTTCAGAGAGGCCTGGACAAGCTGGACACGTGGTCCAGCAACTGGCGTCTTGAATTCAACCCTGCTAAATGCAAAAATCATGAAGATTGGAGAAGGGCAAAGAAGACCGCAGACAGAGTATAGGCTAGGTGGCCAAAGATTGCAAACCTCGCACATGGAGAAAGATCTTGGGGTGACCATAACACCAAGCATATCTCCGGAGGGACACATCAGCCAGATAACTGCTGCAGCATATGGCGCCTGGCAAACCTGAGAATAGCATTCCGATGCCTTAGTAAGGAATCGTTCAAGACACTGTACACTGTGTACATCAGGCCCATACTGGAGTATGCAGCACCAGTTTGGAACCCACACCTGGTCAAGCACGTCAAAAAATTAGAGAAAGTGCAAAAGTTCGCAACAAGGCTAGTTCCGGAGCTCAGGGGTATGTTCTACGAGGAAAGGTTGAGGGAAATCGGACTAACGACATTGGAGGACAGGAAAGTCAGAGGAAACATGATAACGACATACAAAACACTGTGTGGAATAGATAAGGTGGACAGAGACAGGTTGTTCCAGAGAGGGGACACAGAAACAAGGGGTCACAGTTGGAAGCTGAAGACTCAGACGAGGGATGTCAGAGGGCTGTTGGGAAGTATTTCTCCAGTCATAGAGTCGTCAGGAAGTGGAATAGCCTAGCAAGTGATGTAATGGAGGCAGGAACCATACATAGTTTTATGACGAGCTGTGACAATGCTCATGAAGCAGAGAGCGAGGACCTAGTAGCGATCAGTGAAGAGGCGGGGCCAGGAGCTGAGTATCGACCCCCTGCAACCACAATTAGGTGAGTACAATTAGGTGAGTACACACACACACACACACACACACACGTGAAGCAGTATCGCTGAATAGTGCTCCCAGGATTTAGCGTTCTAGTGGCTGTCCTAAGATATTATTAGCGGTCATCGTACGTGAGTGAATCAGTGAACATACCTACAAGAGTGTAATAGCTTTCAAGAGTGCGAATAATGTGATAAGATCAAGAATTTTACAATTTAAATTTGAATGAATTGTGAGTGAGGGAGGGTAGCAGTCAGCTGATCAGGCTGCTGGCTGCAGTGTTGACACAAAATATCCAAACAGTTAATTGGGTTAACGGTGTGATCTGAAAAATTAACAAATACATATGTTAGTTGGTTATAACAGCAGTGTAGTGATAAGGTCATAAAAGAGTGATTAAGTAAATACTGAAAGTAAGAAAAAATTAGTCATTCCCCAGCTGTTGGTGTTGTGAATGTAGCTAACATCATCAGACTTGTTATGACCATAATACTGTACTAAAGAAAAAAGAGGGAATACCAAGTCTTAAAAAGAAAAAGAAAATATAAAACTTGAATACATGATAAAGTTCCTGAAGGAGTTACAAAATTGAAGGAGTTGATAGCAGCCGACCAGCAGGAACCTCCATTGTTGTGCAGAAGACATCACTTGCCTATTTGTGGTTAATTTTGGTTAGTGTCTAAAGTCTCAGTGTCTCGCCCGGCTGGTTGTATGCTATACCATCTCTCTCTCCCTAATTCAGTACCAGGAGATAGATAGTGGTAACCCTGATAATGTTTAGTAAATTATCTAAATATCTCCAGGTAAACTCCAGAAGAGTTATGTAGCCTAGTGAACCCCCCCCTGACAGCGACAAGCTAGTAAACAAGTACGCACATACAAACACACGTGTGCACCAGTAATTATTATTATAATAAACATTAGTATATATTAATAAGGAATTAAGTGAGAAAAAATAATCCTATAATCTTCAAAAAGTAAAGTAGCCTAGTGTGCGAAGATCTGGGCCGGGAGAGTACTGGTGAACCAACAACAACAAAGATCTGGGCCGAGAGAGTACTGGTGAACCAACAACAACAAAGATCTGGGCCGGGAGAGTACCGGTGAACCAACAACAACAAAGATCTGGGCCGAGAGAGTACTGGTGAACCAACAACAACAAAGATCTGGGCCGGGAGAGTACTGGTGAACCAACAACAACAAAGATCTGGGCCGGGAGAGTACCGGTGAACCAACAACAACAAAGATCTGGGCCGGGAGAGTACTGGTGAACCAACAACAACAAAGATCTGGGCCGGGAGAGTACCGGTGAACCAACAACAACAAAGATCTGGACCGGGAGAGTACCGGTGAACCAACAACAACAAAGATCTGGGCCGGGAGAGTACCGGTGAACCAACAACAACAAAGATCTGGGCCGGGAGAGTACCGGTGAACCAACAACAACAAAGATCTGGGCCGGGAGAGTACCGGTGAACCAACAACAACAAAGATCTGGGCCGGGAGAGTACCGGTGAACCAACAACAACAAAGATCTGGGCCGGGAGAGTACCGGTGAACCAACAACAACAAAGATCTGGGCCGGGAGAGTACCGGTGAACCAACAACAACAAAGATCTGGGCCGGGAGAGTACCGGTGAACCAACAACAAAGATCTGGGCCGGGAGAGTACCGGTGAACCAACAACAACAAAGATCTGGGCCGGGAGAGTACCGGTGAACCAACAACAACAAAGATCTGGGCCGGGAGAGTACCGGTGAACCAACAACAACAAAGATCTGGGCCGGGAGAGTACCGGTGAACCAACAACAACAAAGATCTGGGCCGGGAGAGTACCGGTGAACCAACAACAACAAAGATCTGGGCCGGGAGAGTACCGGTGAACCAAGAACAACAAAGATCTGGGCCGGGAGAGTACCGGTGAACCAACAACAACAAAGATCTGGACCGGGAGAGTACCGGTGAACCAACAACAACAAAGATCTGGGCCGGGAGAGTACCGGTGAACCAACAACAACAAAGATCTGGGCCGGGAGAGTACCGGTGAACCAACAACAACAAAGATCTGGGCCGGGAGAGTACCGGTGAACCAACAACAACAAAGATCTGGGCCGGGAGAGTACCGGTGAACCAACAACAACAAAGATCTGGGCCGGGAGAGTACCGGTGAACCAACAACAAACATCTGGGCCGGGAGAGTACCGGTGAACCAACAACAACAAAGATCTGGGCCGGGAGAGTACCGGTGAACCAACAACAACAAAGATCTGGGCCGGGAGAGTACCGGTGAACCAAGAACAACAAAGATCTGGGCCGGGAGAGTACCGGTGAACCAACAACAACAAAGATCTGGGCCGGGAGAGTACCGGTGAACCAAGAACAACAAAGATCTGGGCCGGGAGAGTACTGGTGAACCAACAACAACAAAGATCTGGGCCGGGAGAGTACCGGTGAACCAACAACAACAAAGATCTGGGCCGGGAGAGTACCGGTGAACCAACAACAACAAAGATCTGGGCCGGGAGAGTACCGGTGAACCAACAACAACAAAGATCTGGGCCGGGAGAGTACCGGTGAACCAAGAACAACAAAGATCTGGGCCGGGAGAGTACTGGTGAACCAACAACAACAAAGATCTGGGCCGGGAGAGTACCGGTGAACCAACAACAACAAAGATCTGGGCCGGGAGAGTACCGGTGAACCAACAACAACAAAGATCTGGGCCGGGAGAGTACCGGTGAACCAACAACAACAAAGATCTGGGCCGGGAGAGTACCGGTGAACCAAGAACAACAAAGATCTGGGCCGGGAGAGT
>NC_091351.1:19231029-19238529 GCF_038502225.1 Cherax quadricarinatus | reverse complement strand
TAGGCGCCCTTATAAGCACAAACATTAAATATATATCAGGAACGTGCACGGTAAGCTGTCCAATATACAAAAACAGTTAGAAACAGAAATACAAATAGCTAGAGCTTCATTTAAGGAGGTTATTAATAGAATATTCAAGAGGTTGCTAGTAGAATTGCAGTAAATCAACCATTCAAATCATTATGAAGCTGTGTGTAGTCTGTGGTCAGTCAAACAAACGGGCTTCCACATGGATAAATTGTCATTTTTGTGGAAACTGGTGTCACGCCCCTTGTGCAGATATCCAAGAACTAGCTACAAGCAGTATTAAATCAGGGAAATGTTTTTGGGTATGCCCAAATGATATAAATCTGTGGACTAAAATCACAAGGGTATTAAAAGAGGACAACATCAAAGCTGCTTTCATAGAAAACCTGGAAGCTTTCTACAACAGATGGGAACATAAAAAGTCTGGGCTGAATGGTACTGCCCTTGATACTGGCCATGTAGTCAGAAACTGTAAGGCTGGAGATGAAGTCCTGGTAGTCAGTAAATGTGGGGCTGATAGTGCTGTCCTGGGAGACAGTAATGGTGAAGCTGGAGGTGCTGTCCTGGGAGACAGTAATGGTGAAGCTGGAGGCGCTGTCCTGGGAGACAGTAATGGTGAAGCTGGAGATGCTGTCCTGGGAGACAGTAATGGTGAAGCTGGAGATTTTGTCCAGGTAGTCGGGAATTATACACAGGAAGGAATACATATAAATGACCTCATAGGGGACAGGAGCCATAGTAGGGAAACAAGTGTAGTCAAAGATAAGATAAAACCAATATTGCAAACTAGAAATACCACAGGAAATAGCAAACAAGAGGACTCCACTAGCAATAGTGAGGATATATTACCAAAAACAACTGGTAGGAGCTCCATTGTTGGTGCTAGGGAGGATAGAAGTAAGACAGGGAAACATGAACCAACAGGGAATACAGTCACAGAAACCCAAGGCAAACGGAAACCAAGCCTCTGCACATACTATGCACTTGGTATCTGCTGGCATGGGAAATCTGGAAAAACATATGGGCAACTATGACCACCCTAGAAAATGCCATGCCCATATAACAACAGGAAAATGCAAACTCCCTTCCTGTAAGCTTTTTCACCCTGAACTGTGTACCTCTTCAGTACAGGAAAGACTGTGCTATAACTTAAATTGCCAGGCATACCATCTAAAGGGGACAAAAAGATACAAAAGATCCAGGCCATGGGAAAACCTGGGTAGCCACAGCCACTCAAGAGGGAGAGGTTTTTTAGTGCCAGGTAGGAAAAAAACTGGCAGGAAATGGCAGAAATCGTACACCAAATCCAGTCATTCCTGGAGTGGAACCACAGTCGATGGCCTCCACTCCAAACCAACAGATACAGATACTAATGCCGGAAAAAAATTCCCCCCGAGTACCAACAATACCACCAGTCCGATAACATTCTTCTTTGCAAATATACAGGGTCTAAAGCCAGCAACAAACAACAAAATACCTTTCATCCGTGGAGTGCTTGCAGAGGCAAAGGCAATGTTCGCGGCTTTCACTGAGACCCACATAAAGGATCACTTGGACAACGAAATATGGATCCCAGGTTACAACCTATACAGATGTGACAGAGTGAACAGGCAAAAGGGGGGGGGGGGGTTGGCCTGTACATTGCAGAGTCACTTGTTTGCACAGAACTGCTTAATGCCTCAAATGATGTAGTGGAAGTTTTAGCAGTAAAGGTCGAGAACCAAAACCTAGTCATTGTGGTAGTCTACAAACCTCCGCATGCAACATCCCAGCAATTCCAGGAACAGCTGTTAAAAATTGACCACTGTCTGGAAAATCTTCCAGCTCCTGCACCCAACATCTTGCTCCTGGGGGATTTCAACTTAAGGCACCTAAAATGGAGGAATATAGCAAATAATATTGTTGCAGTAATAACACCAGGAGGCAGCTCTGATGAAAACTCTCACTCACACGAGCTTTTAAATCTCTGCACAAAATTCAATTTAAACCAGCAAATAATAGAGCCTACTAGACTGGAGAATACACCAGACCTCATCTTCACTAACAATGATGATCTGATAAGAAATGTCACCATATCAAAAACAATATACTCAGATCACAACATAATTGAGGTTCAGACATGTATGCGTGGAGCCCCAGACCGACATAATGAGACTAGTCACGAGGGAGCATTCACCAAATTCAACTTCAATAACAAAAACATAAAGTGGGACCAAGTAAACCAAGTCCTAACCGATATAAGCTGGGAAGATATACTAAGCAACACAGACCCAAACTTATGCCTAGAACAGATTAACTCGGTGGCACTCGATGTATGCACAAGGCTTATTCCTCTAAGAAAAAGGAGGAGTAGATGTAAAATAGAAAGAGACAGGCGCTCCCTTTACAGGCGACGGAAAAGAATAATAGAGCGGCTAAAAGAGGTCAATATATCTGAAATGCGTAGGGAGACACTGGTCAGAGAAATAGCAAGCATCGAACTTAAGCTAAAAGAATCTTTTAGGAGTCAGGAATCGCGGGAAGAACTAAAAGCCATAAATGAAATCGAAAGAAACCCAAAGTATTTCTTCTCCTATGCCAAATCAAAATCGAGAACAACGTCCAGTATTGGGCCCCTATTTAAACAAGATGGGTCCTACACAGATGACAGCAAGGAAATGAGTGAGCTACTCAAGTCCCAATATGACTCAGTTTTTAGCAAGCCGCTAACCAGACTGAGAGTCGAAGATCAAAATGAATTTTTTATGAGAGAGCCACAAAATTTGATTAACACAAGCCTATCCGATGTTATCCTGACGCCAAATGACTTCGAACAGGCGATAAATGACATGCCCATGCACTCTGCCCCAGGGCCAGACTCATGGAACTCTGTGTTCATCAAGAACTGCAAGAAGCCCCTATCACGAGCCTTTTCCATCCTATGGAGAGGGAGCATGGACACGGGGGTCGTCCCACAGTTACTAAAAACAACAGACATAGCCCCACTCCACAAAGGGGGCAGTAGAGCAACAGCAAAGAACTACAAACCGATAGCACTAACATCCCATATCATAAAAATCTTTGAAAGGGTCCTAAGAAGCAAGATCACCACCCATCTAGAAACCCATCAGTTACACAACCCAGGGCAACATAGGTTTAGAACAGGTCGCTCCTGTCTGTCTCAACTATTGGATCACTACGACAAGGTCCTAAATGCACTAGAAGACAAAAAGAATGCAGATGTAATATATACAGACTTTGCAAAAGCCTTCGACAAGTGTGACCATGGCGTAATAGCGCACAAAATGCGCGCTAAAGGAATAACAGGAAAAGTCGGTCGATGGATCTATAATTTCCTCACTAACAGAACACAGAGAGTAGTCGTCAACAGAGTAAAGTCCGAGGCAGCTACGGTGAAAAGCTCTGTTCCACAAGGCACAGTACTCGCTCCCATCTTGTTCCTCATCCTCATATCCGACATAGACAAGGATGTCAGCCACAGCACCGTGTCTTCCTTTGCAGATGACACCCGAATCTGCATGACAGTGTCTTCCATTGCAGACACTGCAAGGCTCCAGGCGGACATCAACCAAATCTTTCAGTGGGCTGCAGAAAACAATATGAAGTTCAACGATGAGAAATTTCAATTGCTCAGATATGGTAAACATGAGGAAATTAAATCTTCATCAGAGTACAAAACAAATTCTGGCCACAAAATAGAGCGAAACACCAACGTCAAAGACCTGGGAGTGATCATGTCGGAGGATCTCACCTTCAAGGACCATAACATTGTATCAATCGCATCTGCTAGAAAAATGACAGGATGGATAATGAGAACCTTCAAAACTAGGGAGGCCAAGCCCATGATGACACTCTTCAGGTCACTTGTTCTATCTAGGCTGGAATATTGCTGCACACTAACCTGGCACTGCACAGACCCCTGGCAGTCTTCAAGCTGGCACTGAACAAGCACCTAAAGTCAGTTCCTGATCAGCCGGGCTGTGGCTCGTACGTTGGTTTGCGTGCAGCCAGCAGCAACAGCCTGGTTGATCAGGCTCTGATCCACCAGGAGGCCTGGTCACAGACCGGGCCGTGGGGGCGTTGACCCCCGGAACTCTCTCCAGGTAAACTCCAGGTAGAAGCTCAATCAGTGGAGACTGTAGTAAATGAAAGAGCTAAGCTATATGTGGAGGCCCTAACAGACCACAGCAGAGCCCAGGGAAAGCCGAGAAGGGAAAATGACAGGCCACTGAGCCCAAGTACATTAGCTAGTGAAACTGAAGAAAGGAGAGCTGTAATGGAGGAAATCAAATTGAATGAGGGGATACACAGGGATGTGCAGTGGGAGCATGAAAGGGTGAGGTCAGTCTTTGTGTATGGGCTCCAGGAAGTTGAAGGGGAAACATATGAAGCAAGAAAACAAGGGGAAAAAAAAGCAATTGAAAGCATCATGAAATCAATAGGAGAAGGCGACATGACCCAGCTGGAAAATTTTCGGAGAATAGGGGGGTTTGTAAAAAAAAGAACCCGGCCAGTGAAAGTGACCTTCAAGGCAGAATCGACTCGGAACAGGATCCTGCAGGAGAAAGCAGAATCGAAGAAACAGAGAGAGATGGTACAAAGGCGAAAGGAGGAAAGAGAGGGGATGGAGAAGACAGACAGGAGATCACAGACACAGGAAGATCAAATACAGCCTCCCTCACAACTTCCTATAGAAGCCTCTCAACCAGGTCAACCCCAGTGCAACCAAACACTCTAAACCAAAACACCCATGCCACATCCAATGCCCCCACCCACTGCATTACAAACTCCATCCCCACAGCAACCACCCATAGTTCCTTATCAGGTCTCCCACTTCCCCAACCCCAATACACCTCCCAGACCAAAATCTTAGAAAAGAAGTTGAAGGTGTGGTATACAAATGAAGATGGAATAACAAATAAGTATCAGGAGTGGCATGAAAGAATCAAGGAGACATCCCCAGACATAATAGCACTCACAGAAACAAAACTCACCAGAATAATAACAGATTCAATCTTTCCATCCGGATTTCAAATCCTCAGGGAAGACAGAGGGAGGAGAGGGGGAGGAGGAGTTGCACTGCTCATTAAAAACCAGTGGGGGTTTGAGAAAATGGATGGCACGGGCGAAAGGGACTACTTAGTAGGAACAATCCAGTCTGAGGGACATAAGGTGATAATTGCAGTAATGTACAACCCACCACAGAACTGCAGGAGGCCAAGAGAAGAATACGATGAGAGCAACAGAGCAATGGTCGACACACTAGCCGAGGTGGCCAGGAGAGCACACATGGGGGGAGCAAAGTTACTAGTTATGGGTGATTTCAATCACAAGGAGATTGACTGGGAAAACCTGGAGCCCCATGGGGGTCCCGAAACATGGAGAGCCAAGATGATGGATGTGGTACTGGAAAACCTCATGCATCAACATGTTAGAGACACTACCAGAGAGAGAGGAGAGGATGAACCTTGAGTAGTTCTGACATCGAGGATATCATGTATGAAAGGCCCCTGGGAGCTAGTGATCATGTGGTTCTGTGCTTCGACTACATAGTTGAGCTCCAAGTGGAGAGAGCAGCAAGAATAGGGTGGGAAAAACCAAACTACAAAAGGGGGAACTACTCAGGCTTGAGGAACTTCTTTCAAGACATTCAGTGGGAGAGGGAACTGAGGAAAACCAGTACAAGAAATGATGGACTATGTGGCAACAAAATGCAAGGAGGCAGAGGAGAGGTTTGTTCCCAAGGGAAACAGAAATAATGGGAAGAACAGAATGAGTCCTTGGTTCACCCAAAGGTGTAGGGAGGCAAAAACTAGGTGTACTAGAGAATGTAAAAGGTACAGAAGACAGAGAACTCAGGAAAATAAAGAGATTAGCCGAAGAGCCAGAAACGAATATGCACAGATAAGAAGGGAGGCTCAGCGGCAATACGAAAATGACATAGCATCGAAAGTCAAGACTGACCCGAAGCTGTTGTACAGCCACATCAGGAGGAAAACAACAGTCAAGGACCAGGTAATCAGACTGTGGAAGGGTGATGGGGAATTCACAAGAAACGACCGGGAGGTATGTCAGGAGCTCAACTCAAGATTTAAAGAAGTATTTACAGTGGAAACCAGTAGGACTCCAGGAAATCAGAGCAGGGGGGTGCACCAGCAAGTGCTGGATGAGGTACATATAACCAAGGAGGAGGTGAAGAAGCTGCTATGCGAACTTGACACCTCAAAGGCGGTGGGACCAGACAACATCTCTCCGTGGGTCCTTAAAGAGGGAGCAGAGACATTGTGTGTACCATTAACGAAGATCTTCAACACATCATTTGAAACTGGGCAACTCCCTGAGTTATGGAAGATGGCAAATGTAGTCCCAATTTTTAAAAAGGGAGACAGACATGAGGCACTAAACTACAGACCTGCATCACTAACGTGTAGAGTATGCAAGGTCATGGAGATCATCAGGAGGAGAGTGGTGGAGCACCTGGAAAGAAACAAGTGTATAATTGACAACCAGCATGGTTTCAGGGAGGGAAAATCCTGTGTCACAAACCTATTAGAGTTTTATGACAAGGTGACAGAAGTAAGACAAGAGAGAGAGAGGGGTGGATCGACTGCATTTTTTTGGACTGCAAGAAGGCCTTCGACACAGTTCCTCACAAGAGGTTACTGCAAAAGCTAGAGGATCAGGCACACATAACAGGAAAGGCACTGTAATGGATAAGAGAATACCTTACAGGGAGGCAACAACGAGTCATGGTACGTGATGAGGTGTCAAAGTGGGCGCCTGTGACAAGCAGGGTTCCACAGGGGTCAGTCCTAGGACCTGTGCTGTTCTTGGTATACGTGAATGAAATAACGGAAGGGATAGACTCAGAAGTGTCCTTGTTTGCGGACGATGTGAAGTTAATGAGAAGAATCAAATCGGATGAGGATCAGGCAGGACTACAAAGAGACCTGGACAGGCTACAAGCCTGGTCCAGCAACTGGCTCCTTGAGTTTAACCCCGCCAAATGCAAAGTCATGAAGATTGGGGAAGGGCAAAGAAGACCGCAGACACAATATAGTTTAGATGGCCAAAGTTTGCAAACCTCACTCAAGGAAAAAGATCTGGGGGTGAGTATAACACCGAGCATATCTCCTGAGGCGCACATCAATCAGATAACTGCTGCAGCATACGGGCGCCTGGCAAACCTACGGATAGCGTTCCGATACCTCAGTAAGGAGTCGTTCAAGACTCTGTATACCATTTACGTCAGGCCCATACTGGAGTAAGCAGCACCAGTTTGGAATCCACACCTAGTCAAGCACGTCAAGAAATTAGAGAAAGTGCAAAGGTTTGCAACAAGACTAGTCCCAGAGCTACGGGGATTGTCCTACGAAGAAAGGTTGAGGGAAATCGGCCTGATGACACTGGAGGCCAGGAGGGTCAGGGGAGACATGATAACGACATATAAAATACTGCACGGAATAGACGAGG
>NC_091351.1:19118529-19223529 GCF_038502225.1 Cherax quadricarinatus | reverse complement strand
AAAGGCAATATGAGAATGACAAAGCAGCGAAAGCCAATTCTGAACCAAAGCTGTTGTACAGCCACATCAGGAGGAATACAACAGTCAAGGACCAGGTAATCAGGCTGAGGAAGGAAGGAAGGAAGGGAGGTCACAAAAAACGACTGCGAAGTATGTGAGGAGCTCAACAGGAGATTCAAAGAAGTGTTCACAGAGGAGACAGAAGAGCCTCCAGAAAGGCTGAGAGGTGGGGTACACCACCAAGTGTTGGACACAATACATACAACCGAGGAAGAAGTGAAGAGGCTGTTAAGCGAGCTAGATACCTCAAAGGTGATAGGGCCGGATAACATTTCTCCATGAGTCTTGAGAAAGGGAGCAGAGGTGATGAATGGTTTGAAAACCCAACAAGTTGAAGATTGATGGACTGAACACATCGACTCCAGGCTGATTACCTCAAACTCCTCCTCTCCTTACACCTTTCTACTTTGTATTGTACTGATGAAGCCACTGTGTGGCGAAACGTTCCCTGAATAAAGATTCCCATATGTTGAATTAGTGTCTCAATCTTCAACAGGGAGCAGATGTGTTTTGTGTGCCACTAACAGCTGTCTTCAACACATCTATCAAAACAGGACGACTACCAGAAATATGGAAGACAGCAAATGTAGTCCCAATCTTTAAAAATAGGAGACAGACACAAAGCATTGAACTACAGACCAGTATCACTGACGTGTATAGTATGGAAGGTCATGGAGAAAATTATCAGGAGAAGAGTGGTGGAGCACCTAGAGAGGAATGAATTCATCATCGACAGCCAGCACTGTTTCAGGGACGGGAAATCCTGTGTTACAAACCTACTGGAGTTCTATGACGGGGCGACGGCAGTAAGACAAGAGAGAGAGGGATGAGTAGACTGCATTTTCTTGGACTGTAAGGACACGTTTGACACAGTTCCACACAAGAGATTAGAGCGGAAGTTGGAGGACCAAGCAGGGATAACAGGGAAGGCACTACAATGGGTCAGGGAATACCTGTCAGGAAGACAACAGCGAGTCATTGTAGGTGGAGAGGTGTCAGAGTGGGCGCCGGTAACGAGCGGGGTGCCACAGGGATCAGTCCTAAGACCGGTGCTGTTTCTGGTATTTATGAACGACATGACGGAAGGAATAGACTCCGAAGTGTCCCTGTTTGCAGATGATGTGAAGCTGATGAGAAGACTTCAATCGGACGAAGACCAGGCAGAACTACAGAGGGATCTGGACAGACTGCAGGCCTAGTCCTGAAACTGGCTCCTGGAGTCCAACCTCACCAAGTGCAAAGTCATGCAGATTGGGGAAGGGCAAAGAAGACCACAGACGAAGTACAGTCTAGGGGGGCCAGAGCCTACAACCCTCACTCAAGAAAAAGGATCTTGGTGTGAATATAACACCAGGCACATCTCCTGAGGCGCACATCAACCAAATAACTGCTGCAGCATATGGGCGCCTGGGAAACCTCAGAACAGCATTCCGACATCTAAATAAGGAGTCATTCAGGACCCTGTACACTGTGTACGTTTTGCCCATATTGGAATATGCAGCGCCAGTTTGGACCCCCTCACCTAGCCAAAGATGTAAGGAAACTAGAGAAAGTGCAGATGTTTGCAACAAGACTAGTCCTGGAGCTACGGGGTATATCCTACGAGGAGAGGTTAAGGGAAATCGACCTGACGACACTGGAAGACAAGAAAGTTAGGGAGGATATGATAACGACATATAAAATACTGAGAGGTATAGACAAGGTGGAGAAAGACAGATGTTCCAGAGATGAGACACAGCAACAAGGGGACACAGTTGGAAATTGAAGACACAGATGAGTCACAGAAATGTTAGGAAGTATTTCTTCAGTTACAGAGTTGTCAAGAAGTGAAATAGCCTGGGTAGTGATGTAGTGGAGGCAGGAGCCATGCATATCTTTAAGAAGATGTATGATAAAGCTCACGGAGCGGGAAGAGTGACCGGGTAGCGGCCAGGTGAAGAGGCGGGGCCAGGAGTTGTGACTCGACCCCCGCAATCACAACTAGGTGAATACATGTACACACGCACACAGAAGAGCGAAACCAAGGTAGCAAGTATATCTTAACCAGAAAGCCAGAGAACTGCAGAAATGGAATCCAAGAATGCAGCAAGAAAAGGCAAAGGACCAATGAAGAGTGGTTTAAGAAGGAGTATGGGTAGTAGGGTTGGAATGCATAATGAAACAAAATTGGGAGGTGCAGAATATGATAAGGGGAACAGGAAAGAAGGAAGGAAATTAAGTGGGAAGTGGAGAGGGAGAAGAACTCGTGACGAAAGATAACATATGGAGAAAAGAAGGATTAAAATCATCATCACAATAACAGACGAAGAGAAAATGTCCAAGGTGACAAATTTTTAAAGACTTGGGAGGTACTCGAGAAAAGTCACTCAGTCAAATCGACCCACAACGACAGAAATGTACGAAGCAGAATCATACAATAAAAACAAAAAAATGTAGGACTCAGAAAAGTACTGCTAAGAACAAGGCATGGGAACAACTGAGAGAGAGAGAGAGAGAGAGAGAGAGAGAGAGAGAGAGAGAGAGAGAGAGAGAGAGAGAGAGAGAGAGAGAGAGAGAGAGAGAGAGAGAGAGAAGGCACAAAGACGTCAGAGGTAGGAAGAAGAGACAGGTAATGCACAGACAGGCATAGAAGCTCAGTTTTAGGGGCGCCACCAAGCACAACCACTCAAAGAATGCCCTCATCACCTAGCACGCTTCCCATCCAAGAACAATGACTATAAACGAGGCACGTTTGACACAGTCACTAGCACAAACACCACCCTTACAGCAGCTTTCCTTATCTAAACCCACAATAATTTATAACACCTGTACTCACCTGTTTCTCCAGGACGGGTTGTGACGCTGACAGTCTCAACTTGGACACAGTAAAGCGAAGTCTCTGCAGCTGTGAAGGAAATATTGAGAGTCTACAAAATGATTTATCAATGGTACTTACCTACCATCAAGAAGCAGAGGAAAATACTACACCCAATATTATTACAATAATCTGTCAGTTCCTACAGTGCTAGTAGCTCAAGTGGTAATCTGTAAACTACTGTTGACATATTACTGAGAAAGGAGGATATAAGATGATTATAAAATATGATGTGTTGGGATTCACTAATAATATAAGCTCATTTTATAAATTTTTAGAATTAAACATTTTAATTGTCACAAGAGTTAAGGGAGAAAAATCATAACAGTTCTGCATAATACATTCATTAGTATTTTGTTTGAGAAATTATGTAGAAAAAATAAGCAGTTTTATTTAATAATAGAAATAAATATATATTTTTCTGACCAAGTGAGAAAAAATCCATAAATATACAAAGCAAACATTAAACCATTTCCATTATTGTTAAGTATTGAGGCGCTAAATATGTTTTCAAGTCAAATTAGACAAATAGCCAAACTTGACGAATAATTCATGAATGTAGGATTAATGCATAATTTAAAGAATGATGTTAGTATGGAGAAACGATGAAAAGAACCAAGTTAAGAGGCTGAGCCAGAAGTTGGGATTTAAGTCCTGCAACCACAAAAAAAATAGGTAATTACGAATAGGTGTCCATCTGCATACATAATCGCACCACCTGTGGTCCCAGAACACTAGTTCACTAGTTCTTCATAATGATTGGTATTCATATACCTGATCTCTATTGAATTTAATGTAATAACAATATCGATCAAAGGTAATGACTAACGGTTTATCATTCATCAGTCCAAGCTGAAATTATAGGAGGATATTGTGTACCAGACAGGAGGAAATTCGTAGAGGAAAAAAATAGGAAATCAAAATAATTTTGGAAAAGAGAGAAGAAGGACAGAGATGAGAAGCTAAATGCTACTACGAAGAAAATTATTAAATATTTAAGAAAGCATGGGCAGAGAGAGACAAGAAACAGCAAAGATGGGTAATTGTGGCTGAAGAGCCCCAACTGGAAAATATAATGAGAAAGAGGAGCTGAGCTAGTGAGAATGACGAAGAGAGTGGAAGAAACGATAATAAATGAGATATCGGAAGGAGGAAAAGCATCAGGAAGAGGAATGAAAGTAAAAAAAAAAATAATTGTAGAGATTCACACAGGAGACAAGGAAGTACAGGATATGAGAAAAGAAACAGCTCATAAAATTATACAATAAACAAGACCATGTGTTGGAAAATAGAATAAGAGGAATAAAACGGAGGTCACTGATGATACATGACCTCCACGAAGCTGATAATTGGACGGATTTTCAAGAAAGAAGGAAGACGAAGGTGAAATCAAGGTCATCACTGAGTGAATAGAATGAGAGACTGAGTTACAGCTAATGTCATATTTTTTAAGAATGGAAAGGTAGACTAATGACAACTAATACACAATCAAACTGACCATCTTATCAGAAACAACACAGACGGGATTATGAGATTAAAAAAAAGAAGTGTTTTTGAAGGTTACGGGAAGGTATTACCATTTTAATCTGGATGAGGATACTGCGGTATAGGAGAAACAACATTAGTGGAAGCAATACAGTGAACCTTCAAGAAAAAGAAGCAGGAGATGCAATAAGTGACTCGGAATCTCAGCCTCAAGTAATTCCCGCTCATGCAACACATTGTATCCAGCCTTCAGCAACTCTGCTTAATATTCCACTTCTCCCTTCTCACAATACAATATCTCAGTACCACCTACATAAGATAGAAGGCCTCGAGATGACAAGATAATAACATGTTAAATAATCTAAGGTCTTAATGAGAGTGGACAGACGTAGGTAAGTGACAGGGATGTTAGGAAGTACTTCTCCAGCATCAAGAGGCGATATAACCTGGAGAAATAAGTGGTGGAAAGAGGCTTCATACACAGCTTAAAATAAAAAGTATGATAAAGCCGATAAGGTAAAATGAAATTAAACTTGGCAACAGCCAGTTAAGGTGCTGGTCAGGATGTGATCCTCGTCTTCAACAACCACAAATATGATACTATTGTTAGGTAGCTCTGCAATCACGCTCTTGTTTCCTACAAAAAGATTGATTTTTCCAGGTTATTCTTTATGTTTAATGTAACTTTATATTGATAAATAATGACCCATTTTTTTTAATTTGTATCTCGAGACATATTAATTAGGATCTCACAGAAAGCGAATAACTTCATTTGTGGAAGTTTTTTCTTTCATCCAAAGTGACTATGTGAAAACTTCAGAATGGCTCCTCTTATCTATTTCAAATCCCTTTGTATTTTATTTGATGTAAAGATTGATTTTTATTGGTATGAGTAAGTACCTATTTCCCAATTTTATAGACAAAATGTGATATTGGTTTCAGTGTTATAAATTGTGACATGGAATTCTGTTTTTCAGCACAGCTGTTCTGAGAACTTTGATCTTTACAACTCTGATGCGTCTAAACCAAGGTAAAGTTTATTATAAGTTTAAGATGTTTAGGAGCCAGTTATCTAATTTTTAGCATCATTGAAAAATTATTTGTTTCTTTTCAATAAGTGAAGAATATTTCTTCTAATTGGTTTAAATCTTTCAGAACTGATTTACTTTACTCAGCAGATGTTTTGTTTTGTTACTGAGCTGTGCAAGTTCTGATTTATCAGTTTTATTTAACAAACTAGGATATTGGTTTTCATGTGACAGCTTGAGAATTGCTAGTTTGATTGACTATAAATTATTACAGTTGTGGATCACTCAGTAGAGTTTGGATTGATTTAGCAATGCACAGGAGATAATCTTCCAATTATATTTACCAGATTGGGATGTTGGTTGCTATGCAATAATTAGGGAATGTCTTCCTACATCAGCAACAACTGAAGGATTTAAGAATGTTAAACTACAGGTGTAATGTTTCTTGAGTATGTCATGCTAGGTCTTCTAAGCCATTTAAAGGTATTGATCTATAGCTACTTCACCTTATAGGTGGGTTATTTTTAGCTGCTAAGTCTCTTGAGGTTAAGTAGCAACTCCTCTGCCTCTTGTTAGGTAAGACACATATGCAACAGTTAGGTATCTTTATTATGAAACGTTTCGCCTACACAGTAGGCTTCTTCAGTCAAGTACAGAAAAGTTGATAGAAGCAGAAGATACTTGAAGACGATGTAATCAGTCCATCACCCTTAAAGTTTTGAGGTGGTCAGTCCCTCAGTCTGGAGAAGAGCATTGTTCCATAGTATGAAACAATATGGAGAAGAAGTGACAGGATGGAGCTTTTTATAGCGCCAAGAGGTGAGACGTAGGAGAGGTAAGAACTCAGATGTTGAGAGGTCCCTCTCAAATCCAGCCCCTCTCACTAGTGGAAGTTGTCGAAGTTGATTGCAGGTCTGTACCAAGATACCCTTGTGTTGCAGTGTCTGACAGATTGGACATTAAAATGGTATAAAATACCGACAGGTTGTTAGGTAAGACACATATGCAACAGTTAGGTATCTTTATTATGAAACGTTTCGCCTACACAGTAGGCTTCTTCAGTCAAGTACAGAAAAGTTGATAGAAGCAGAAGATACTTGAAGACGATGTAATCAGTCCATCACCCTTAAAGTTTTGAGGTGGTCAGTCCCTCAGTCTGGAGAAGAGCATTGTTCCATAGTATGAAACAATATGGAGAAGAAGTGACAGGATGGAGCTTTTTATAGCGCCAAGAGGTGAGACGTAGGAGAGGTAAGAACTCAGATGTTGAGAGGTCCCTCTCAAATCCAGCCCCTCTCACTAGTGGAAGTTGTCGAAGTTGATTGCAGGTCTGTACCAAGATACCCTTGTGTTGCAGTGTCTGACAGATTGGACATTAAAATGGTATAAAATACCGACAGGTTGTTAGGTAAGACACATATGCAACAGTTAGGTATCTTTATTATGAAACGTTTCGCCTACACAGTAGGTTTCTTCAGTCAAGTACAGAAAAGTTGATAGAAGCAGAAGATACTTGAAGACGATGTAATCAGTCCATCACCCTTAAAGTTTTGAGGTGGTCAGTCCCTCAGTCTGGAGAAGAGCATTGTTCCATAGTATGAAACAATATGGAGAAGAAGTGACAGGATGGAGCTTTTTATAGCGCCAAGAGGTGAGACGTAGAAGAGGTAAGAACTCAGATGTTGAGAGGTCCCTCTCAAATCCAGCCCCTCTCACTAGTGGAAGTTGTCGAAGTTGATTGCAGGTCTGTACCAAGATACCCTTGTGTTGCAGTGTCTGACAGATTGAACATTAAAATGGTATAAAATACCGACAGGTTGTTAGGTAAGACACATATGCAACAGTTAGGTATCTTTATTATGAAACGTTTCGCCTATACAGTAGGCTTCTTCAGTCAAGTACAGAAAAGTTGATAGAAGCAGAAGATACTTGAAGACGATGTAATCAGTCCATCACCCTTAAAGTTTTGAGGTGGTCAGTCCCTCAGTCTGGAGAAGAGCATTGTTCCATAGTATGAAACAATATGGAGAAGAAGTGACAGGATGGAGCTTTTTATAGCGCCAAGAGGTGAGACGTAGGAGAGGTAAGAACTCAGATGTTGAGAGGTCCCTCTCAAATCCAGCCCCTCTCACTAGTGGAAGTTGTCGAAGTTGATTGCAGGTCTGTACCAAGATACCCTTGTGTTGCAGTGTCTGACAGATTGGACATTAAAATGGTATAAAATACCGACAGGTTGTTAGGTAAGACACATATGCAACAGTTAGGTATCTTTATTATGAAACGTTTCGCCTACACAGTAGGCTTCTTCAGTCAAGTACAGAAAAGTTGATAGAAGCAGAAGATACTTGAAGACGATGTAATCAGTCCATCACCCTTAAAGTTTTGAGGTGGTCAGTCCCTCAGTCTGGAGAAGAGCATTGTTCCATAGTATGAAACAATATGGAGAAGAAGTGACAGGATGGAGCTTTTTATAGCGCCAAGAGGTGAGACGTAGGAGAGGTAAGAACTCAGATGTTGAGAGGTCCCTCTCAAATCCAACAACCTGTCGGTATTTTATACCATTTTAATGTCCAATCTGTCAGACACTGCAACACAAGGGTATCTTGGTACAGACCTGCAATCAACTTCGACAACTTCCACTAGTGAGAGAGGCTGGATTTGAGAGGGACCTCTCAACATCTGAGTTCTTACCTCTCCTACGTCTCACCTCTTGGCGCTATAAAAAGCTCCATCCTGTCACTTCTTCTCCATATTGTTTCATACTATGGAACAATGCTCTTCTCCAGACTGAGGGACTGACCACCTCAAAACTTTAAGGGTGATGGACTGATTACATCGTCTTCAAGTATCTTCTGCTTCTATCAACTTTTCTGTACTTGACTGAAGAAGCCTACTGTGTAGGCGAAACGTTTCATAATAAAGATACCTAACTGTTGCATATGTGTCTTACCTAACAACCTGTCGGTATTTTAAGCTCCTCTGCCTCTTGTTGCATTCATTGACGCAGTTCGACAGAATAATAACTAATGTGCTTTATCAAGTCAATTTATTAATGAAAACAATTTACCAGACATATTAAGCATATTTCCTAAATTTGCTAGCAACAGGTGAGTGAACTGTAGATATAAATCCACTTGTTCTCCTGTAAACCTTTTTGGGCCTAGTTCTTAGCCTTTCGTGAATCCAAATGTTCTTGCGCTACGGTCCACAGGATGGGTATTGGGACGCACATTAAACTAGCCGCATCGCCGGCAATTTTTAAATCTAATCTACCTAAACATATTCAGGGCATCAGACATTTTTTAATTCATTCATTTCACTTTAGCAACTGTGAAAGGACTCTTATATTTAATTATTAATACTTCTTAACTATTTAATTCATTATACGTATAACACCAGAGCTGAGACTTGTATCGTGAAGAAATGATTACGAAGAAGTGTTGTGAAGTGTTTGGTGAGGTTAATGAAGGTTTGACTGAGAAGGTGATGTGTGAGGGACAAGTGTCTGGTCTGTCTGATGTGGGGAATGAGGCACCACACTTTAATAAATTAAAAGAATAAAAGAACTCTCAAATAAGAGATAAAGAAAAAAGTAAATAAACTATTAATATTGAATGTATGAATGATGTATGTCAGAGAAAATTTAAATTGTTGTCTTAGACATGATATAAGATGAGAAACATCGAACACAGAATCTGTTTGGCTACAGTTTCTCGAGGGACGTGACAAATTAATTTTGGGTGTCATTTATAGGCCCCCAAACCTTGATAGGGAGTGCAGTAAGCTGTTATGGGACGAAATTCGTAAGGCAACTAGATATGAAAATGTTGTGATAATGGGAGACTTTAACTTTAGACAAATTGATTGGAACAATATGACAGGAAATCTTAAGTCTAGTGACTTTCTTGATACGGTTCAGGATTGTTTTTTAGAACAGGTTGTGACAGAACCAACTAGAGGAAACAATCTGCTTGATTTGGTTCTTGCCAATAAAGATTCACTAATTAATAATCTTGAGGTTAATGATGAGCTTGGGGAAAGTGATCACAAATGACTTAGTTTCAATATATCATGGAATTACCCAGATAACTGCAATCAAACCTCTGTCCCAGATTTTTGCTTGGCCGATTTCATGGGAATGAAAAATTACCTGTGTGGGCTAAATTGGGATGTCCTGACTATGGGTCAGGTAGGTGATCTTGGTTGCCAATATGACGTTTTTCAGAGCATAGTTCTAGCTGCCCAGACAACTTTTGTCCCGAGTAGGGAAATTAGATCTAACAAGAATGATCCCAAATTGATGAACAATAGATTAAAACATCTCATTGGTCAAAAGAGAGTCATATATAGGCGTATCAAAAGATGGGATGGGCAATTAAGAAATCAATATATTCAATTAAAGAGAGAAATAAAGAAAGGAATAAGAAAAGCAAAAAGGGATTACGAGGCTAAGGTCGCAAGGGACTCAAAGACTAACCCAAAAGGACTCTTTCAGGTATACAGAAGTAAGATTAGGGGCAAGATTGGCCCACCTAAGAGTAACTCTGGTCAGATCACAGACGGTGATAAGGATATGTGTGAAATTCTCAATACCTACTTCCTCTCAGTTTTTACCCAGGAAAATACTAGCGAAATTCCTGAAATAATAGATTATATAGAACAGGACGATAATAAATTTTGACGATTGCGGTAACTAATGACATGGTCCTCAGACAAATAGAGAAATTAAAATTTAACAAATCCCCAGACCCTGATGAACTGTTTGGAAGGGTTTTAAAGGAATATAAAGAAGAACTTTGCAAACCTTTGGCTAATATTTTCAACATATCACTACAGACTGGCATAGTGCCTGATAAGTGGAAAATGGGAAATGTAGTACCTATTTACAAGGCAGGTGACAGATCCTTAGCTTCGAACTATAAACCAATAAGCCTTACGTCCATAGTGGGAAAATTTATGGAATCAGTAATTGCCACAGCAGTTCATAGCCATCTTGATAAGCAAAAATTGATTAATGAATCTCAACACGGTCTTACAAAGGGGTGTTCCTGTCTTACGAATTTACTAACTTTTTTCACTAAGGTGTTTGAGGAGGTAGATCATGGTAATGAATATAATACTGTGTATATGGACTTCAGTAAGGCTTTCGATAGAGTTCCACATCAGACGCTATTGAGGAAACTTAAGGCACACAGAATAGAAGGAGAAATTTCTTCCTGGGTAGAGGCATGGCTGACAAATAGACAGCAGAGAGTTTGCATAAATGGGGAAAAATCAGAATGGGGGCACGTCACAAGCGGTGTTCTGCAGGGGTCAGTGTTGGGCCCGTTGTTGTTCGTAATTTACATAAATGACATAGATGGGGGAATAAATAGCGACATAAGCAAATTTGCTGATGACACCAAAATAGGCCGTTAAATTCACTCTAATGAGGACCATAGAGCACTTCAGGATGATTTGAATAGACTGATGCAATGGTCGGAGAAATGGCAGATGCAATTTAATATAGACAAATGCAAAGTTCTAAATGCTGGACAGGAAACTAACCATGCGACATATAAACTAAATAATGTAGATCTTAATACTACTGATTGCAAAATAGATTTAGGAGTTCTGGTTACCAGTAATCTAAAACCAAGACAACAGTGCATTAGTGTTAGCAATAAAGCTAACAGAATCCTTGGCTTCATATCTAGAAGTATAAATAATAGAAGTCCTCAGGTTGTTCTTCAACTCTATATATCCTTAGTTTGGCCTCATTTGGATTATGCTGCACAGTTCTGGTCACCGTATTACAGAATGGATATAAATGCACTGGAAAACATACAGAGGAGGATGACAAAGTCGATCCCATGTATCAGAAATCTTCCCTATGAGAACAGATTGAGGACCCTGAACCTGCACTCCCTCGAAAAGCGTAGAATTATGGGGGATATGATCGGGGTGTATAAATGGAAAACGGGAATAAATAAAGAGGATTTAAATAGCATGCTGAAAATTTCCCGCCGAGACAGGACTCGCAGCAATGGTCTGAAGTTGGAAAAATTCAGATTCAAGAAGGATATAGGCAAGCACTGGTTTGGTAACAGAGTTGTGGATGAGTGGAACAAACTCCGTAGTACAGTTATTGAGGCTAAAACGTTGTGTAGCTTTAAAAATAGGTTAGATAAATACATGAGTGGGTGTGGGTGGATGTGAGTTGGACCTGACTAGCTTGTGCTACTAGAAACCATACCCCCGGCCGGGATTGAACCCGCGGTCATAGAGTCTCAAAACTCCAGCCCGTCGCGTTAGCCACTAGACCAGCTAGCCACAATAAGATTCATCCAACTAGGTATATTTCTACACCATAGGAAAGTTAGCACAGGCACCTCTGTGACCACAAATGCAAGTTTTTACAGACGAATCTCCAGCTAGCGTGGCCGTGACGAACTCTAGCTCAAGTCCCTTCACTGCCGTCAACATGACTCAAGAAATCGTAATGACACGATTGCAAATAAACCATACCCCCGGCCGGGATTGAACCCCCGGCCGGGGGTATGGTTTATTTGCAATCGTGTCATTAAGATTTCTTGAGTCAAGTTGTGCTACTAGGTCTGATGCGGTGCTCCTTCCTTAAGTGGAAGTGACCTGATTAGGTGATTAGGTGGGTCATTGGGGTAATCCGGGGAAAGGGGGACATGGACCTGCTTCGCATGGGTCAGTAGGCTTGCTTCAGTGTTCCTTCTTTCTTATGTTCTTATAATAAGCGTGTTGCAAAGATAGGGAAGAACTATCTTAAATCATTAAGAAAACATTACTCCGAACATTTAATGCAACAACGAAATTGTAAAACAAAGAGATATGGCTCTGGTGCAGTGTAAGACTGTCAGTGCACATTGACTATAGGAGATATCTCACAAAAAGGCCAGTAATAAAATATTTCTAACCTGAGTAGTAATGAGGTTTGGTGTCGATGAGAAGACTGCGATCTGCAACAGATCGTACAAGACAAACACTGTGTTTTCGAAAGCAATTCTGTGCTTTAAGGCGCCATTGTAGAAGTGCGTAATCACGTAGGCGATGCTGCGCGAGGTCAGGGTCAAGATGGGTGTGGAGAAGTAGTTATTGAGAAGTATCTGACACTGACGAAGCTGCACCAAATGCCAACACGCCGCCCGAGCTGCTGCTTTGTACTTTCCCTCAATATTTCCTTCGTTATACGCACCATAATTTATGTTGGTACTAGGAATACCTTGTTCTTCTTCACTGTGTACAGCCTTATATACAATCTCCAGAGTATGCTGTAGATCTTCAAGCAAAGTTAACAGTAGACGAACTAAGAGATAAAATCCAATGGTATGAGCAGATATGATTAACATAATGAAATTATTTAAAGTCATTTCAGAAATAATCACGAAAAATCCCTCTGCAGAAGTAAGAGCATTTGTTATTATTAAATAATTGTATCTTGTACATAAAATTGAAAATATAATTATGATCAAAAACATCATAATGAAAGGTTTATCTTCTCTTACGATCCATCGCCTTGTGAGGTGGACAGGAGTAACATGGTTGAGGTGAGCAAGGAGTGAAGCAAGAGTACCTCCCTTCAACACCAGGTGGACACACAAGACTGTGGTTGTCAAAATTTCTACCACCTTAACTATAGCATACATGGTAAACGCGGTGTAAGAAAACCTGATTAATGAATTCTCTTCATGTGATAAAGCGCGAGAAAGAGCATTAATGGTCAAAATTTGCATGAAAATAATGGCTATGCAGTATGACCATAGTGTGAGAGCCGTGGTACGACGTAGGCCTGGGAATAAGGTGCCACACTCTAAGCAATCATATTGCATCATATTGTGTCTTTTTTGATTATGAATAAGGCAATTATGGCGCTCAGAAGAGGTTGTGGTATCATGTGAGAACCTTTGGAAGTGTCGAGCATGGTGAGAGCGTTGTTGAAGGTGCTGGTGGTGGTGGCCTGAGTCCTCAGGTGTGGTTGTGTGGTGGTCCCAGCAGTAGGGAAATCCTCCCAGGAGCCTCACCACCCACGCCCACACCCTCAGCAAACACACCAATGCAGAAACTCCTGAGCTCATGCTAGGGACTGCAAACTATTGTTGTACAAGTTTTGAACTGTAGTAATGTTAATGTTGGAGGTGGTTTAGCTCTTTTCGTGAACACGAGGCTCGATTATTGGACAGGTGCTACATTTGGTGGACTGCTTATTAGTTTTTATGGACACCCGCTATATTTGGCAGACACTTTGCTCATTTGTTAGACAAATGGTTCACTAGTAGAAAATTTGACTCAATTTGAGGACACCTGCCTCACTTGGTGGCTTCTAGTTCACATCGGTAACACTTGTTTAACTTGGTAAACAGCTGCTCACTTGATAAACACGTGTTTACTATGATAAACATCTGCCTCCCTTGGTGGTGATGGTGGTAGTGAACACCTGGCTCAGTGTGGTGGTGTGTTGATCATCTGCGTCGGTCGCTCGTCAAGCTTATTACATAAGAAATATGATAAGCAAGATTATTGATTTATTTGTAAGGTGCCAAAAGTAATGATGTTTTTATGGACACTTGAGAGTGGCCGAGGAGACTATATTATGATCCAACAAGAACACAAAGGATTCCATAACAATGATAATAAATTATTTTACAGACATAATCGAGGTAGTGTGAAAAGAAACACTAATTTATTGATTGAGATATTAGATCAGAATAGAATAGAAGAAGCCTCCTTCTCCCCAAAGTTCCACAAGGTGGGTTCAATGGGACACCATACACCTGTTTGATGTACTAGCCTCCATGAGCAATATATGTGTATTATTGTAACCACGAAAGAGAGGCATTTAATCAATAACAACACCGCGAGAACTCGAACCCACGTCATTTTGGCTCGCCTCATGGTGAGCAAAAATCATATGTTGCTCTATCCCACTGGATCACTCAGTCCTACAAGAATCACGCACATAGCTGAGCTAGGTGCTTTACCGTGATCCGAGGACATACAGTGGTGTGGGTGCCTCTGAGCTAATCTCATTCTCCTCCCTCCCAGTTTGGTCCTTTGGGTTAGAGCATCATATGAGTGTTGCTCACCTTGAGGTGTGCCAAAATGACATGGGTTCGAGTCCTCGGCTAGTCACAGTGTAGTTATTGATTAAATACTACTCGCTCGTGGATACAATAATACTTATACTGCTCGTTAAGGCTAGTACACCAAACGGGCAGTAGATTGAAATTAGATCAGAGGCACCCACATGGTGAGAGAAAACGCATGACGCTTTAGACCACACAGTCCTTAACAATGGTGCATCCAGCCAAGCTAGATGTTGTACCCACCATCGAAAGACATACGGTGGTGTGGACGCCTCTGAGCTAATTTCACACTACTCCCTGTTTGTGTACTAGCTCAACAAGCAGTATATTATATCATTGTACCCACGAAACAACTGGTATTGATCAATAAAAACACTGCACTAGCCAAGGAGTCGAACCCATGCTGTTTGGGCCCGCCTCATGGTGAGAAAATGCATGACGCTTTAGACCACTAGACTACTAGACCACTAGTACACAAACAGAGAGTAGAATGAAATTAGCTCAGAGGCGTCCACACCACCGTATGTCCTTCGATGGTGGGTACAACATCTAGCTTGGCTGGATGCACCATTGTTAAGGAGTGTGTGGTCTAGTGGTCAAAAGCGTCATGCATTTTCTCTTACCATGAGGCTGGCCAAAACAGCAAGGGTTCAACTCCTTCGCTAGTGCAGTGTTGTTTTATATATATATATATATATATATATATATATATATATATATATATATATATATATATATATATATATATATATATATATAATGTGTGTGAGCGTGTGTGTGAGTGTGTGTGTGTACTCACCTAATTGTACTCACCTAATTGTGGTTGCAGGGGTCGAGACTCAGCTCCTGGCCCCGCCTCTTCACTGATCGCTACTGGATCCTCTCTCTGCTTCCTGAGCGTTGTCATACCTCTTCTTAAAACTATGTATGGTTCCTGCCTCCACTACTTCACTTGCTAGGCTATTCCACTTGCTGACAACTCTATGACTGAAGAAATACTTCCTAACGTCCCTGTGACTCGTCTGAGTCTTCAGCTTCCAGTTGTGACCCCTTGTCCCTGTGTCCCCTCTCTGGAACATCCTATGTCTGTCCACCTTGTCTATTCCCCGCAGTATCTTGTATGTCGTTATCATGTCTCCCCTGACCCTTCTGTCCTCCAGTGTCGTCAGTCCGATTTCCCTTAACCTTTCCTCGTACGACATTCCCTTGAGCTCTGGGACTAGCCTTGTTGCAAACCTTTGTACTTTCTCTAACTTCTTGACGTGCTTGACCAGGTGTGGGTTCCAGACTGGTGCTGCATACTCCAGTATGGGCCTAACATACACAGTGTACAGTGTCTTGACCAATTCCTTATTAAGGTATCGGAACGCTATTCTCAGGTTTGCCAGGCGCCCGTATGCTGCAGCGGTTATTTGGTTGATGTGTGCCTCCGGTAATGTGCTCGGTGTTATGGTCACCCCAAGGTCTTTCTCCCTGAGTGAGGTCTGTAGTCTTTGTCCACCTAGCCTATACTCTGTCTGCGGTCTTCTTTGCCCCTCCCCAATCTTCATGACTTTGCATTTGGCTGGATTGAATTCGAGAAGCCAGTTACTGGACCACATGTCCAGCCTGTCCAGGTCTCTTTGCAGTCCTGCCTCATCCTCGTCCGATTTAATTCTTCTCATCAACTTCACGTCATCTGCGAACAGGGACACTTCAGAGTCTATTCCTTCCATCATGTCGTTCACATATATCAAAAATAGCACTGGTCCTAGAACTGACCCCTGTGGGACCCCGCTCGTAACAGGCGCCCACTGTGATACCTCTTCACGTACCATGACTCGTTGCTGCCTCCCTGTCAGGTATTCCCTTATCCATTGCAGTGCCCTTCCTTTCACGTGTGCCTGATCCTCCAGCTTCTGCACTAATCTCTTGTGGGGAACTGTCAAAGGCCTTCCTGCAGTCTAGGAAAACGCAATCTACCCACCCCTCTCTCTCGTGTCTAACTTCTGAACATTAAAATGGTATGAAATACCGACAGATTGTTAGGTAAGACACATATGCAACAGTTAGGTATCTTTATTTCGAAACGTTTCGCCTACACAGTAGGCTTCTTCAGTCGAGTACAGAAAGGTTGATAGAAGCAGAAGATACTTGAAGACGATTACATCGTCTTCAAGTATCTTCTGCTTCTATCAACCTTTCTGTACTCGACTGAAGAAGCCTACTGTGTAGGCGAAACGTTTCGAAATAAAGATACCTAACTGTTGCATATGTGTCTTACGTGTCTTACTTCTGTTACCTTGTCATAAAACTCCAGGAGGTTTGTGATACAAGATTTGCCTTCCATGAACCCATGCTGGTTTTCATTTATAATCTTGTTCCTTTCCAGGTGTTCGACCACTCTCCTCCTGATAATCTTCTCCATGACTTTGCACACAATACATGTCAGAGACACAGGTCTGTAGTTTAGTGCCTCGTTTCTGTTTCCTTTCTTAAATATGGGGACTACATTAGCTGTCTTCCATTTCTCAGGTAGTTGCCCAGTTTCAAGGGATGTGTTGAAGATTGTGGTTAGAGGCACACACAGCATCTCTGCTCCTTCTCTAAGAACCCATGGGGAGATGTTGTCCGGTCCCATCGCCTTTGAGGTGTCAAGGTCACTTAAGAGCTTCTTCACCTCCTCCTCAGTTGTTCGTATGTCATCCAACACTTGTTGGTATATTCCCTCTTGATGTTCCCTTCTGTGCTGTCTTCCCACAGCCCTTCCTGTCTCTACTGTAAAAACTTCCTTAAATCTCCTGTTCAGCTCCTCACATACCTCCTGATCATTTCTTGTGAGTTCTCCACCTTCTGTCCTTAATCTGATCACCTGGTCTTTGACTGTTGTCTTCCTCCTGATGTGGCTATACAACAGTTTCGGGTCAGTCTTGATTCTCGATGCTATGTCATTTTCATACTGTCGCTGGGCCTCCCTCCTTACCTGTGCGTACTCATTCCTGGCTCTGCGACTGATCTCCCTATTTTCGTGTGTTCTCTGCCTTCTGTACTTTTTCCATTCTCTATTGCACTTTGTTTTTGCCTCCTTACACCGTCGGGTAAACCAGGGGCTCGTTCTGGTCTTCCCGTTGTTACTGTTGCCCTTGGGAATGAACCTTTCCACTGCCTCCTTGCATTTTGTTGCTACATATTCCATCATTTCATTTACTGGCTTTCCTGCCAGTTCTCTGTCCCACTGGACCTCCCGCAGGAAGTTCTTCAACCCTATGTAGTCCCCTCTTTTATAGTCAGGTTTTTCCCATTCTACTCCTGTTATTCTCTCCACTTGCAGCTCTACTATGTATTCAAAGCACAGAACCACGTGGTCGCTAGCTCCTAGGGGACTCTCATACTTGATGTCCTCAATGTCTGAGCTGCCCAGGGGGAAAACACAAGGTCCAATCTTGCTGGTTCATCCTCCCCTCTCACTCTGGTAGTGTCCTTAACATGTTGGTGCATGAGGTTTTCCAGCACCACGTCCAACATCCTGGCTCTCCATGTTTCGGGACCCCCATGTGGCTCCAGGTTTTCCCAGTCAATCTCCCTGTGGTTGAAATCCCCCATAACCAGCAACTTTGCTCTGCTGGAGTGAGCTCTTCTTGCCACCTCAGCAAGTGTGTCCACCATTGCTCTGTTGCTCTCTTCATATTCCTCTCTTGGCCTCCTGCAGTTCTGTGGTGGATTATACATCACTGCAATGACCACTTTGTGTTCCCCAGACTGAAGTGTACCTGCTATGTAGTCTCTTTCTCCCGTCTCATCTATTCCTTCCATTTTCTCGTATTTCCATCTGTTTTTTACGAGCAGAGCAACCCCACCTCCCCCCCTGCCCCTTCTATCTTTCCTCATGATCTGGTATCCTGGTGGGAAGATTGCATCTGTTATTGTCTCCATGAGTTTTGTTTCTGTAACTGCTATGATGTCTGGGGACTTCTCATTGATTCTTTCTTGCCATTCCTCATGTTTATTCGTTAATCCATCTGCATTTGTGTACCAAACCTTCAACTTCTGTTCTAATACTGTAACTGTGGTGCGGGGGGTGGAAACAGAGGGATCGGTGTGTGATGGTTGGTTTGGATTGTTCAGTTGCCTTGGGGGTGTCGTGGCTGGAGTCCTTCTGCAGGTGTTTCTGGGGGGTGCGCTTGTCCTTTCATTTGATCCTGGGTTATTCTGCTCTCCTTTTTCATTTCCTCCCATTTCTCCTTTCGTTTTTGAACTCTCTCTTTCATTGTCTTCCTTTCGTCCTGTGTTCTGTCTCGGTCGAGGTACACACTCCGGAACTCCTGCTTGCCTCTCAGCCGTGCTTTCTCCTGTGTGTGTGTGTGTGTGTACTCACCTATTTGTACTCACCTATTTGTGGTTGCTGGGGTCGAGTCCTAGCTCCTGGCCCCGCCTCTTCACCGGTTGCTACTAGACCCTCTCTCTCCCCGCTCCATGAGCTTTATCAAACCTCGTCTTAAAACTGTGTATGGTTCCTGCCTCCACTACGTCATTTTCTAGGCTATTCCACTGCCTTACAACTCTATGACTGAAGAAATACTTCCTACTATCTCTCTGACTCATTTGTGTCTTCAACTTCCAATTGTGGCCTCTTGTTTCTGTGTCCCCTCCCTGGAACATCCTGTCCTTGTCCACCTTGTCTATTCCACGCAGTATTTTATATGTCGTTATCATGTCTCCCCTGACCCTCCTGTCCTCCAGTGTCGTCAGGCCGATTTCCCTTAATCTTTCTTCATAGGACATTCCCCTTAGCTCTGGAACTAACCTTGTTGCAAACCTTTGTACTTTCTCTAGTTTCTTGACGTGCTTTATCAAGTGCGGGTTCCAAACAGGTGCTGCATACTCCAGTATGGGCCTGACATACACGGTATACAGTGTCTTGAATGATTCCTTACTAAGGTGTCGGAATGCTGTTCTCAGGTTTGCCAGGCGCCCATATGCTGCAGCAGTTATCTGATTGATGTGTGCTTCCGGAGACATGCTCGGTGTTATACTGTGTTATACTGTGTGCGTGTGTGTGTGCGTGTGTGTGTGTCGTGCCGAATAGGCAGAATTTGCGATCTTGGCTTAAATAGCAACGCTCATCCTGCCATATAGGACAAGCGAAAATTTGTGTATGCAATAATTTCGCAAAAATCATTCTAAACCTAAGGAAAAAAAATATATTTCATTGTTTGTTTAGTATTAAATTACTGTAAAAGTATTTAAAATATATTTAGTAGGATTAGGCTAAAATAAATTGCGCTTGTTATAATAAGGTTAGGTAAGTTTTCTAAGATTCTTTTGGTGCAAAATTAAAAAAAATTACATTAACATTAATGAAAAAATATATCTTTAAACGTATAAGAGAAATTTTTAGAAAAGACTTAATTTTAAATGAGTTCTTACTAATTGACCAGTTTTACCTATTAGGCACGACATATATATATATATATATATATATATATATATATATATATATATATATATATATATATATATATATATATATATATATATATATATATATATATATATATTATTAAAATTTGGGGTCCACCTCTGGTATAAATTGTGGGACCACGAACGAGTGTTATTGATAAATAACAACACTGCACTAGCCAAGGACTCGATCCCATGCTGCTTAGGCCTGCCTCATGGTGGGCGAAAACACATGACGCCCTTATCCACTGGACCATACAATCCTTAAAAGAGTAGCGCATCCAGCGGAACTGAATGTTGTACTCGCTACCCAAGGACACACGATGATGTGGATGACTCTAGGCTAATTTCATTCTAGTCCCTGTTTGGTGTACTAGTTCAACGAGCAGTATTTTATATTATTGTGAACACGAACGAGTGATATTGATCAATAACAACACTGCACTAGCCAAGGACTCGAAATGATGCTCTTCAAGTTTGCATAAACACTAGTACCTCTGTACTAGGATGTGTAATGTACAGACCTCAGTGGCAACATGCAGACCCCATCAACTTCCTAATGGAAAATATGGACTCCATTCTGCTACAGCACAACTGTCAACATATCATAATTATTGGTGACCTCAACCAACACCTTATACAGAGGGACATTGAGGACTCTCTTGCATATTTGACATGAGAAACTTTGTTGATTTCCCTACTCACATCTCTGGCTCCTCCCTTGACCCAGTAGCGAGTGATCTGGCTACGTTGGATCATCTGACCACAAGGCTGTTTTTACGACTCTTAAGATCAAAACAGATGGAGGTGAGGAGTCCACACGCACAACCTGGATATAGGAAAGAGGTAATTGGCCAGCCCTTTGCTGTGAGCTAGCCACCACCGATTGGAATGCTCTTCTCCAAAGGGATGTTGACAAGCAAGTGAAAGCCTTTACTGGACACATCCTTAATCTATAACAAGAACACATTCCTCAAAGGCAATATGTGACGAAGCCTATAGAGCAGCCTTGGTTTGACTTTCGTTGTAGAGAGGCTGCTACTGCTAAGTATAAGGCATGGCGAAGGTATAAGAGACATCCTACCACGTATAACAGGAACATGTACAGGCAAGCCTTTAGGCATATGGGTGACGTTCAAAAGTGGGGGATCACTAAATGGGATGTGGACACAAAAGGAAAGCTAACATCAGTGAGAGTAGGCTCCAAAACCTGGTGGTCCCTGGTCAAGGACAGACAAGGTTATCTGTCTGATGAACTCATTCCACATCTAAATGGACAGGATGGGACCACCTCTACCAGTAGTCAAGAGAAAGCAGACCTCTTTGCAGAACACTTTGCTACCAAAATGCAATTTCCTGATCCAGCAAGGGATCCTGCTTGGCTAGCTGCAAGAACTGTGTCGATCGAAACTGTTAGTGGTGACAATAAGGCAGAGGGAGGTGCTTGACCAAGAAAAGGCTGTAGGCCCAGACAAGTTGAGCCCAAGATTGCTGAGAAGATGTGCAGACCAGCTAGCAGCACCTCTAACTCGAATCTTTCAGCACTGCCTAGTACAGAGTAAATGGCCTTCTTTGTGGAAAGAGGCAAATGTAGTCCCTGTTCACAGAAAGAAGAGCAGAGCAGAAATCAGCAACTACAGACCAGTGTTAATCCTGTCGATCACTGGCAAGATCCTCGAGACAATAATCTCAAGACAAATGACAGTTTTTTGACTACCACTCCCTACTTTGTGACTGTCGATATGGCTTCAGGAAAGCTTACTCTGCTGCTGATCAGTTGTTAAACCTCTCCATTAAGTGGCATCAGTCATTGGATGAATCGAAAGTCAGCTGTGTGGTAGCACTGAACATTGCTGGTGCTTTCGACCTGGTGTGGCACCAGGGCCTCTTAGCAAAACTGCAAGCTCTATGCTACGTCTCCTCAGTGATTACTTTTAAGGGTAAGGGTAGTTTTCAATGGAACAGAATCAGCAAGACATCCTATTGGGGCAAGTGCTCCACAATGAAGTGTGCTGGGACCATTGTTATGGAATGTCTACTTTAATGACCTTCATCTCATCCCAGAATCCCATGCATATGCAGACGACTGTACACTGACATTCACTTATTCACTGCTCTAAGCTTCATAAGTCACCAGCTAAGAGCTATAACAGCTTGGGGAAATAGATGGCAAATAACATTTGCACCTGAGAAAACACAAATGATGATGGCCTCTAGGCACCATTATGGTAATGCCGGTGCAGTAGTAAGGATGAATGGGAAGGTGTTGGCACCTTGGGAAGAAGTTGATATCCTTGGAGTGAAATTTAACTCTAAACTGACCATGAAGAACCACGTTGTAAATCTTGCAAACAAGGCAGCCATGGAGCTTACAGCACTTCACCGTATCTTGCATCTGCTTGACAGTAGGGGTTACAAGATTCTGTATGAGGCACAAGTACACTCACACCTTTAGTATGCTCCACTTTCTTGGCTTCCTGCCTCACTCTCATCTGCGACTACTTGACAGAGTAGAGAACAGAGCAAGACGTCTCATCTCTCGCCTAGACCCAGCCTAGACAGATCTGTCATTTCAGCAGAGCCTTCAACAGAGGAGGGATGTGGGTGGCCTTACTGTTATATGTAAGGCGAACATTGTCAAAGTACCACACTTGGCTCCACTTCGAGGACAACAACAAGCAAGCTTCTATACCACAAGACGGACAGAAAGCAGAAACTTCACTCTGGCTGTACCCTTCCTCAGAAGGTCACTTCATCTGAGCTCATTTATCCCCAGGATGACTCGAGTACGGAACACATTCGTACAGCATTATGATATCAACGAGATAAAGTCAGTTGATCAATTGAAAATGCTGGCCCACAGATGGCTCCAACTTCATCCTGTTCCTTACTTGTATGTCTCATAACAATAAAAATGCTTTTAAATGAGCTGATGTAGGTAGCAATAAAGTTAGGGATAAAGTTAGGAATCCTTAACTTGTAAATCGCTTGTCAATAAAGCTAGGGATCCTTAACCTAACCTTGTCGAACCCTGTGTAAAAACAGAGAGAGAGAGAGAGAGAGAGAGAGAGAGAGAGAGAGAGAGAGAGAGAGAGAGAGAGAGAGAGAGAGAGAGGAGACGAGAGGATGAACCAGCAAGGCTGGTTCTCATATTCACCTTAAACAGTTCAGACATAGAGGATTTAACACATGAATGGCCCCTGAGCACAAGTGATCACTTGGACCTGACATATGAATACGTAGTAGATTTAATAATGGAGGGTTAAGCAGTTCAAGAAGGGAGAAACCAAACTTAAAAAAAGGAGACTATGCAGGTATGAGGCAATTTCTGCACGAGGTGCAGTGCGAAAAAGACCTAGAGGGAAAGACAGTTAATTAAATTATGGAATATGAGTCCACAAAGTGAAGGAAAACAGCGGGAAAGTTCGTACCAAGGGAGAACAAAACCAGTCAGAAGGTCAAATTGAGAAGGGAAAAAAATATAGAAGGCAAAGGACTCGGGAAAACTAGGAGTTGAGCCAGAAACGAATATGCATCGAAAAGGAGAGTGGCTCAGTAGCAATACGAGAATGACAAATCTAGCCCAAAATTGTTATAGAGCCACGTGAGGAGGGAAAGAATAGTCTAGGACAAGATAATCAGGCTAGGGAAGGAAGGACGGGAGCTCACAAGGAGTGATTAGGAAGTACATAAAGATTTTGGGAGATACTGGTAGTGGAGACAGAAATGTCTCCAGCAAACAGAGACGGCAGGGAACATCAGCAAGTCCTGGACACAACATACAAACCGTTTTTAGTGAGGAACCTTCTTCATCTTAACCTAATGAGCTATTACAACTCTTTTTCGACCACGGCTTCACATACAATCCCTCACACCTCGAGATACGCACTCTCAGAAATACGTACTGCTTGGGGCCGATATTGTTACAGCTCCTTAATTTTAAGCGTGCAGTGGTGCTTACCCGACGTATAATCCAAGCAAAAGGCACTTGTTGGCGGGATTATGTTTCTATCGTCACTTTGGCTTCCTTTATGAGTGCAATTTGGAAAAAACTTTGGAAACTGAGTGGCAGGTAATCTGAAGCCCCTTCTCCTGTTTTTAGGATTTCCGTTATCAGCACTGAAATTCCTATTGAGATTGCCACAGTAATTGGAAATAATCTTACCAGTATCTCTCAAGGGCTCCCTCTATACCTCTCGTTTCTTTCCTCCATGTCTGCCAGAGTTGGCGCCTTTAGTCTTTTCTTCTAGCAGAGAAGAATTTTATAACATACCTTTTACGCTTCCAGAACCTGAGTCAACACTTTCAGCTTACTGACCGTCGGCAGCTGGACCTGATGGCATTCATATTAGTATATGCCAGCATTTACATCCATCATCTCTCGTAGTGCTCCTACGTCTTGTTAATCTGGTTTGGTCCATGAAAAATTGCCGTTGTTCTGAGTTTTCTTCAAACAGGTACTTCGGGCTATGATGCCTCCCACTGTACAGCCATTGCTCTTACTAGTGTAGATTGCAAATTGATAAAGCGTCTAGTATATAGCCGTTTAGTGTTGTATTCAGAGACACACAACAGTTTTTCCACTCGTCATTTTGGCTTTCGTAATGGCCGCTCCACTATCAACTCCTTACTCGGATTAGATACTTATGTTCGTAATGTTCGCAGTCTTTTATTTTTTTTTCTTGAAAAGGCATATGACACTTCTTGGGAATATAACAAATGGCCGAAGGTTATTACTTAGGCCGCTGTGACAGTCTGCTACTTTTGCATTGAAGTTTCTTTTCTGGAAGACATTTCCGTGTCCGGGTTGATCACACCGGTCTGCATTTGGAATGTTTTTATTTTTTACTTTTCATTCATTGTTGTGATCCTATATATTTTTTGGCTGCTGACTGTAAATATCTAAATTATTTTTATCTGTCACGTAAGGATTTTGAATAAAATACATTTTAATAATAAAAAATGTTAATTTTTAATAAATTACCTGAAAGCAACTTACCATAGCTGGCTGAACCCCTTTAAAACCCTCTCTCATCTTCTATGTCATCATTGAAGGCTCTTGACTCATATAATGACTCCAATAACATGCTCATTGGAGAAGCCAGGTATAGATACTCAAAAATATAGCCAAAGGAATTACTGTACAATTGCTATGGATCCCATCACACACTGGATTACTCCTTCATGATAAAGTTGATATGTTAGCCAAGAAGAGTACCCAGAAGGAGAATGTAGAATATAATTTTGGTATATCTGTGTCAAGCATTAAGAATAATATTAGGAGAGAAGTAAATAATGAAAATGATTGTTATAGGAATGCAGTTAGAAGCCTGAGTAGATCTATAACCCACTATGATAACATGAACGTAGATAAGTATGTTTATGGAGCAACGTGCAATGTGAACAGACTGACTGATGTTGTAGTGGCCAGGCTTAGGCTTGGTTTCAAGTACTGACTGATGTTGTAGTGGCCAGGCTTAGGCTTGGTTACAAGTACTGACTGATGTTGTAGTGGCCAGGCTTAGGCTTGGTTACAAGTACTTCTGGCAGTTTGGGAGACACACAGATGATGATCAAACTAAATGTAAATTATGTGATCAGGCATATGGTCACTCTCTTGAACACTATGTGCTTAATTGTCCACTTATTGAGGAATACAGAGACAGACAGTATAATAACCTATGTGACATGTCAAGATATCTTATTAATGAAAATAAGATACCAGATATACTAAGCAAATTTCCTAAATTTGCTTGTAACAGATAAGTGAACTATAGATATGTAGATATAAATTCATATGTACACCTGTTAACCCTTTGGGGCCTAGTTCCTAGGCCTTTTGTGTATCCATATGCTCTCGCGCTACCGTCCACAGGATGGATATGGGGTGCACAATAAACTAGCCACTTCGGTGGCAAAATCTAAAAAAATCTAATCAGTGTGAGTGAGCAGCTGGAAGCTAGATCTAGTGGAAGCAGGGCCCTGGCTTGGCAAATTCAGATATCGTTACATAATGAACAACCACTAAACCATACAACATCTTTTTTTCCAGTTATTCGCACTCCTCCATTTCAACCACAATACAGAATTGATGTGTTGCAAAGGTATTAAAAAATATTTTAAATCATTAACAGAACATTACTTTATCCCTAATATTTAATGAAACAACGAAAGTGTAAAATAAAGAGATATGGATCAAGTGTAGTATAAGGGTTTCCGTGCATATTGACTATAGGGATAAAGCTTTGCCCCAGATATATTTCACAAAAAGACCAGAAATATGATTCTAACCTGAGTAGTAATAATGTCCGGTGATGAGGGGAAGACTGTGATTTGAAACATCGAACATGACAAACACTGCATTCTGGAAAGTAATTCCTTGTGTTAAAGCGCCAACGTAGAAATACGTAATAATGCAGGCGATGCTGCGCGAGGTCAGGGTCACGATGGGTGGGGAGAAATAGTTGTTGAGGAGTCTCTGACACTGACGGAGCTGCTCCAAACGCCAGCACGCTTCCTGAGCTGTGTCTTTCTCAATGCCCTCAATATCTCCTTCCTGATGATTTACGTTGGCACTAGGAATATCTTGTTGTTCTTCATTTTGTGGAGACTTATATACAGTCTCCAGAGTATGTTGCAGATCTTCAAGCAGAGTTAACAGTAGACAAACAAAGAGATAAAATCCTGTGGTGTGAGCAGGTATAATTAACATAATGAAAATTAAAGAAATGATCTGAGAAATAATGACGAAAAAATCCTCTGGAAAATTAGGAGAATTTGCTATTACTAAATAACTGTATCTTGAAAAAAAAATTGAAAAGATATTATGATCAAAAACATCATAATGAAAGGTTTATCTTCTCTTACGATCCATCGCCTTGTGAGGTGGACAGGAGTAACATGGTTGAGGTGAGCAAGGAGTGAAGCAAGAGTACCTCCCTTCATCACCAGGTGGACACACAAGATTGTGGTTACCAAAATTTCTACCACCTTAAGTATAGCATACATGCTAGACCAGGTGTCAGAAAAACTGATTAATAAATGATCTTCATATGATAAAGCACGAAAAAGAGCATTAATTGTCAAAATTTGCATGAAGGCAATGACCATGCAGTACGGCTACAGTGTGAGAGCCGTGGTACGGCGTAGGCCCTGGAATAAGATGCCACACTCTGAACAATCACCACACATATCCCTACACCAGCCTCTATTATGTGATACGTTACTCATATTGTATTTTGTGTGATTATGAAGGTGATTATGGCGTGCATTAGAAACTGTTGTATCGTGTGAGGAACTTTGGAAGCGTCGAGCATGGTGGGAAATTTGTTGAAGGTGCTGGTAGTGGTGGCCTGACTCCTCAAGTGTGGCTGTGTGGTGGTCCCAGCAATAAGGAAATCCTCCCAGGAACTTGACCACCCACGTCCACACACGCAGCAAACATATCAATGCAGAAACCCCCGAGTTCATGCTAGGGACTGCAAACTATTGTTGTACAAGTTTTGAACTGTAGTTGTGTTAATGTTGGAGGTGGTTTAACTCTTCGTGAACACGAGGCTCGATTATTGGACAGGTGCTACACTTGGTGTACTGCTTATTTATTTTATGGACACCAGCTATATTTGGCAGACACTTTGCTCACATGTTAAACATATGGCTCACTAGTAGGGCACTTGACTCAGTTTGACAACAACTGCCTTACTTGGTGGCTTGTGGCTCACTTGCTGGATTCTGGCTCACTTGGTGGCTTCCGGATCACATCGAGAATACTTTGCGCACTTGATAAACAGCTGGCTCGGTTGGTGAACACTTTACTGTCTCGCTCTCTGTGTCGTGGTGGTGTTGATTATCTGAGTCGGTCGCTCTTGAAGCTTATGGCATAACAGATCATAAATTTGATAAGCAAAATTAATGGTTTATTTGTAGTGTCCAGAAGTAATGATGTTTTCATCGACAATTTAGAGTCACCGAGGAGACTATATTTTGCTCCAGGACGAATACAAAGGATTTCATAAGAAAGATAAATTATTTCAGACTAAATCGAGGTAGTGCAAAAAGAACACTAATTGACAATTTTGCACACTGTTACTATGTCAGGATTGAGATATGCGATCAGAATACAATAGAAGAAGTCCCCATAGCTTCACAAAGTGGGTTCAATGAGACACAATACTGTATTAGACAAGTGTTTGATCATTATTATTATAATCAAGGGGGAAGCGCTAAACCCGGAGGATTATACAGCGCCTGGGGGGGGGATGTGGAAGGCATTCAGGCTTAATTCGGGGAACTGGAGCACAGATCCAATTCCCTAAATCAAGAGCCCCTCACCAACATCAAGGAACCTTCCTTGAGGGGAGTGTTTGATCAGATTTAGAGATTGCCACGGAAGCAGCTAGTTTATCGTGTATTTATCGTGTATTTACCCTGTGGACGTAGCGCAAGAGCATATGGGAACACAAAAACCCTAGCAAATAGCACCCGCTAGGGCTGACAGGATTAAATCTGGATATTCATTTACAATTTATGGTGCAATTGTTGGTAGCAAATTTAGTATTTGTGATTAAAATGTCTGGATTTTAATATACATAAAAAATTCCTTAACGAAGAAATTACGTAAATGCAGTATAATGATAAAGTGTCACCTACACAGAGCGATTTATCAGGTCAAACACAGGATGGATGAAGAGAGAGGATGAATATATGTATAAGAAGCAAAGGTTCTTGAAGAATCAGTTGAGGTTAGTTAAAGCCAATTTTTTGCGTAGGTTAATAACAGACTGGACAAATATGAGTCATAGAGGAGAATTTGCCAGTAGGCCTGTTGTTGAGCCCGTCCAAGTTATAACTTGTTGCTTTGTGAGATAACGATTAGGCAACAAGCTCACCAGTGTTGTAGAAGCCAATGTTTTTGTTGACACTGTTGAGTCTAAGATACTGCATCATTGGTTCTCTTCCATCTTTGTGATAGGTCGTGCGTCCTCAGCATTAGAGGTTGTGGGAGTTTCTTTGTAAAACACCGGCGTCCTTCACGTCGTCTGTTCTTCTGGTATTTAGCAAAGTGTGTGTTCGCTTATATTGTGCCACAATCGTGCCAGGTACTGGGAATACCTCGAGAGGTTTGAAATTAACGGTGAAGTGTGTGACGAAGTCATTTGTCTTCAGGGGTTAAACAGTTGTCTAGGGGCAAAAAAAATTCCCTCGATATAAAAATATTGTAACAAAACCCAGCCTAGGGCCAGAATCCTTCGTAAACTAAAGGAAACACTAACTTGGTGGTCAACACACTAACTTGGTGGTCAAAACACTAACTTGGTGGTCAACACACTAACTTGGTGGTCAACACACTAACTTGGTGGTCAACACACTAACTTGGTGGTCAACACACTAACTTGGTGGTCAACACACTAACTTGGTGGTCAACACACTAACTTGGTGGTCAACACACTAACTTGGTGGTCAAAACACTAACTTGGTGGTCAACACACTAACTTGGTGGTCAACACACTAACTTGGTGGTCAACACACTAACTTGGTGGTTAACACACTAACTTGGTGGTCAACACACTAACTTGGTGGTCAACACACTAACTTGGTGGTCAACACACTAACTTGGTGGTCAACACTAACTTGGTGGTCAACACACTAACTTGGTGGTCAACACTAACTTGGTGGTCAACACACTAACTTGGTGGTCAACACACTAACTTGGTTGTCAACACACTAACTTGGTGGTCAACACACTAACTTGGTGGTCAACACACTAACTTGGTGGTCAACACACTAACTTGGTGGTCAACACACTAACTTGGTGGTCAACACACTAACTTTGTGGTCAACACACTAACTTGGTGGTCAACACACTAACTTGGTGGTCAAAACAGGTTAGCAAACACAATGATCCTCAAAGAAATTTATGAAAACTTATTTTAAGAAAATAAACATATTTCAACAAACAGTATAAACATCCCATAACCTTAAGAGCTTTAATGATGACAATGACGCTCAGGTGATGACATGAAGAGAGGGAGATTATTTTACAGTAAAAAGTAAGTTTAAGACAGGATGTGTGATGTCACCGTGTGTTACGTAGTTTACTGCGTAACGTAAATGAAAGTTTTGGCTCCTAGGTGTAAATAACCTGCCTAGTCTTAGGACAGTTAAATTACTTCACATAAACCAACCTAGGACCAGCTTGTTCCTTCACATTAGGTGTGGAGTCAATAGTTGTTAACAGGAAGGGCACAAAAATTAACATACATAAAAATATAATACATTAATAGTAAACTTACATATACAACATACAATCTACTCTATATATAAAATCTCACACACTAGTACACCTTTACCCAGTACGCACATTAGCTCACTAGTACACTGTTACTAGTGGGTAAAAACATTAACATTTACAAACAAGGAGGCTCCATGATCACCCCGGCCCCCTTCCGCCGGCGTCTTAACCTGCAGACGATACACTGTCCATGAGTACTCTCCAAAAATAAACAGACCTTTGCACACTAGGACCCTACAGGTAAACATGAGAGCACCACAAACCAATAAAATAACCTATGATATTAACTTCCTCAAAACTCACAATCCCTACTCACACAAACACCAAACTGTGACGTCTTAAGACATCTTGCTTCATCTGCTGTACTTCTTGTACTGACTCAAAAACACACCTCACCTGTCCTGGCTACTCTGACTCACCAGGAATAATACTCATCTTGTTTCAGAACTATTCCCATAAATTGACATTATATAGATGGTGTGTTTTTTTATACACATTTTATAATACATTGCGAAACATTATGGTTGTTTAATATATTTATAGATGGGTTTGTAAAAAAGTGAATGTCGGGTGTTGGGGAGAAGTGTGGGATTAAAATATATAAAATGGGACTTGTTACAGTTATTTATTACCAATGACACTGTTACTGAAAGATTCTAAAGACAAGTTACAAAGCCTGGTGGACGAATTTGGAAGGACAAGTAAAAGAAATAAATTGAAGGTTAACAAATGTAAGAACGAGGTGATGAACAATGTTCCTCCGAAAATTCCACCGTAATGTTGACAAGCAATACATACTGCCGTACTGTCTATACTCCTATAGGCAGAAATCTAAGATGTACTAAAATAACTAAAAGAAAAAAAGGTAAAAATATATGAAAAATAATTAATAAGAATGAATGCTGCCTCTGCCTGCTTTTTTAGTAGTAGTAAGTTTGAAAGGAAATAAAGTTCCAGCAGAAGAAAGAGATAGGAAAATGGAGATATATATAAATAAGTGAGAACACACTCACACAAACACTATGGAGATGCTTAAATTGGATCAAGAGATATGGAGAAGATAGAAATTGGTAGAGGAGAGGGAAAGGTCGTTTATTATTCTTGGGCTTCATGAAGCAGATCAGAGGATCTATAACAGAAGAAGACAGAAGGATGATATAGAGATTCAGAGCATCATTACAATAATAAGAGAAGGACATGACCCATCTGACAAATTTTGAGGAATGATTGTTTTTGAGGAAAAATAACGCCCAGTCAGTTTAACATTCAAGACAAAAACAAGATCCTACAGCAGACACTCTTGTTACCATTGTTATGAAACTCCCCAAAATACCAGCGAGTGTATCTCGATCATGATAGAACATGAAAAAGAATGGAAACAACTCAGAGAGAGAGAGAGAGAGAGAGAGAGAGAGAGAGAGAGAGAGAGAGAGAGAGAGAGAGAGAGAGATCAAGACTGCCCTCATGGGCTGTGTTGTAAAGTCGCAGCTAAGATAATCCATCACAGGGAAGCACTTCATGAGCCCCTCCAATCATTAGATAACCTTCAAGCTATTGTAGATGGCCAGTGCAAGCCTTCATCAAGTGACATGAGCTACTCTGCTGATGGTGACACTATTGACAAAGACTGGAAGTCCCACACTGAGCTTAACTCAGGGGTAAATAACTGGTGGAATTCTGCCATCACTAAGGCCCCACAGATTGGCAGAGTTCAGAACACTACATATCGGAATTCTAACACAATTCCTCTGACCACCACAGAGGGAACAGATCCTCTTCCCAGCAAAGAAGCAAGCCTTGGATTTGTTAATTCCCCTACACCTGATATCTATGCTTCAGCACCTGCCAGTACACTTCATAGTGCACATACCATCTCTGATCCTACACCTGTCAGCACACCTGCCGACACTATTCCAACATCTGGCAGCAGTGCATCATCAACAAGTAATGAGTAGGGATTTTTTCCATCAGAGATTGGTGCAGTTAAAAATCAGGGAACTATCACTGTACGTGAACACCTGCTGCGCCAGAGTACGTACAGCAGGGACACATCTGTCAGAACTGTACTGGGGCATGGTAGAGGACGTGGTAGAAGACGTGGAGGAGGAAGATATCTACAGCCGTCTCACCTTCCACCAACACAGTCCCAGCGGCAGAGCCTGCGGACAAATCAGCAAAACACAGGAGGTGCAACAAATAATAGTCCACCCTCCCAGGCACCTAGGCAGTGCTCTCGCTGTCACCGGAAGGGGTGCACCACTAACAACTGCCTGCGAGATACCAGGTGCAATTACTTCCACAAGAAAGGACATCATGAGGACCAGTGTTGGAAGAAAAAGGAAACTGACAGATAGGACCACCTGTTTAGAGACCTCTCCTCGGAACAAACCAGCAGGATCTCTGAATTGGTGAACACAATTACACGTCACCTCAATGGAAATAAGTCACTCTGTCTGACTTTTCTGGGTTATCCTAGGTTCTTTACACATATGCTGCTATGCATGATAATCTATGTAACTGTCTTTGTGTATACCTCAATAAACTTACTTACTTACTTACTCAGCTACTCCTATCTCAGCCCAGCAAGTGGTATTGTGTTATACAAGTTATACAAGACCACAGGCCTACATCCATGCAGCTGCCTCAGTGCCCCACCCCTCTAAATGGCAGGCACCTTACATGCCTTACACACCCACCACGCCAAGCTGAACACATCAAGAACTGCTGGCCACGCCTCATGGATGGGAAGAGACAGCCAAGAGCAAGGAGGAGGTGTTGCTACGTGCTTCTCTAAAAGTGTACATGCCCAGCACATTGATGTTGCCATTCCTACTCATCTTGCAATGATGTTCTTCAAGCTTTGCATAAACACTAGTACCTCTGTACTAGCATGTGCAATGTACAGACCTCGGTGGCAACATGCAGACCCATCAACTTCCTGTCAACATATAATTGTTGTTGACCTCAACCAACACCTTATGCAGATGGATTCTGATGATCTTTTTGCAGTATTTGACATAAGTATCTTTGTTGATTTCCCTACTCACATCTCTGGCTCCTCCCCTGATCCAGTAGTGAGTGTTCTGGCAGAAGGTATAGTCACTTGTCAACCCCTCGGCTACGTTGGATCATCTGACCACATGGCTGTTTTTACGACACTTAAGACCCCAACAGAACTAGGTGAGGAGTCAACACGCACAACCTGGTTATGGAAAAGAAGTAATTGGCCAGTCCTTTGCTCTGAACTCACCACCACCGATTGGAATGCTCTTCTCCAAGGGGATGCTGACAATCAAGTGAAAACCTTCACTGGACACATCCTTAATCTACAACAAGAACACATCCCTCACCGGCAATATGTGACGAAGCCTACAGATCAGCCTTGGTTCGGCTAAGTACAAGGCATGGCGAAGGTATAAGAGACATCCTACCACCTATAACAGGAACTTGCACAGGCAAGCATGTAGGCATATGGGTGACGTTCAAAAGTGGGTCATCGCTAAATGAGAGGTGGACTCAAAAAGAAAGCTAGCATCAGGGAGAGTAGGCTCCAAAATCTGGTGGTCCCTGGTCAAAGACTGACAAGGTTATCTGCCTGATGAACTCATTCCACCTCTAAACCGACAGGATGGGACAACCTCTAATAGTAGTTAAAAGAAAGCGGACCTCTTTGCCGAACACTTTGCTACCAAAATGCAAGGAACCCTCCTTGGCTAGCTGCAAGAACTGTGTCCAAACTGTCAGCGGTGACAATAAGGCAGGAGGAGATATATTTCCTTCTTAAATCGCTTGACCAAGAAAAGGCTGTGGGCCCCAGACAAGTTGAGCCCAAGTTTGCTGAGATGTGCAGACCAGCTAGCAGTACCTCTAACTCGCATCTTTCAGCACTGCCTAGTACAGTGTAAATTGCCTTCTCTGTGGAAAGAGGCAAATGTAGTCCCTGTTCACTAAAAGAAGAGCAGAGCAGAAATCAGCAATTACAGACCAGTGTTACTCCTGTCAATCACTGGCAAGATCCTTGAGACAACAATCTTAAGACAAATGACCGAGTTTTTTTGAGTACCACTCACAGCTTTATTACCATCAATATGGCTTTAGGAACGGTTACTCTACTGCTGATCTGTTGTTAAACCTCTCCACTAAGTGGCACCAGACACTGGATGAATCCAAATTCAGCTGTGTGGTAGCACTGGACATTGCTGGCGATTTCGACCCGGTGTGGCACCAGGGCGTCTTAGCAAAACTGCAAGCTCTGGAAATTGCAGGCTCTACGCTATGTCTCCTCAGTGATTACCTTCATGGTAGATCTCCAAGGGTAGTTCTCAATGGAACGGAAAGCAAGACATCCTATTGGGGCAAGTGTTCCATAAGGAAGCGTTCTGGGACCATTGTTATGGAATGTCTACTTCAGTGACATTCTGCATCTCATCCCAGAATCCCATGCATATGCGGAGGACTGTACACTGATTCACTTAACCAAGAGAAGAAATGTCAGCTGCTCTAAGCTACATCAATCACCAGCTAAGAGCTATATCAGCTTGGGGAATTAGATGGCAAGTAACATTTGCACCTGAGAAAACACAAATGATGATGGTCTCTAGGCACCATGATAGTAATGCCGGTGTAGTAGTAAGGATGAATGGAGGGTGTTCGTACCTGGTATACTGTTATACTGACAATAATGAACCACGTTGTAAATCTTGCAAACAAGCCAGCCAGGAAGCTTAGAGTACTTCTCCGTATCTCGCATCTGCTTGACAGAAGGGGTTGCAAGATTCTGTGTGAGGCACAAGGACGCTCACACTTTCTTGGTTTGCCTGCTTCCCATCTCATCTGCGACTGCTTGACGGAGTAGAGAACAGAGCAATACGTCTCATCTCTCGCCTGGACTCATCCTAGATAGATCTATCATTTCAGCAGAGCCTTTAACACAAGAGGGATATGGGTGGCCTTACTGTTATGTACAATGCCAATATTGTCAAAGTACTACACTTGGTTCAACTTCGAGGACAGCGAGAAGCAAGCTTGTATACCATAAGACGGACAGGAAGCAGCAACTTCACTCTGGCTGTACCCTTCTCCAGAACGTCACTTCATCTGAGATCATTTATCCCAAGGATGACTCGAGTTTGGAACACATCCATAGAGCATTATGATGTCAACGAGATAAAGTCAGTTGATGAAAAGAAAATGCTGGCCCACAGATGGCTCCAACTTCATCCTGTTTCCTACTTGTATGTTTCATAACAATAAAAATGTTTTCAAATCAGCTGATATAGGTAACAGCTCTTAGCTTGTCAATAAAATTAGGAATCCTTAACCTGTAAATAGCTTGTCAATAAAGCTAGGGATCCTTAATTAACCTAGCCTTGTCAAACCCTGTGTAAAGAGAGAGAAAGAGAGAGAGAGAGAGAGAGAGAGAGAGAGAGAGAGAGAGAGAGAGAGAGAGAGAGAGAGAGAGAGAGAGAGAGAGAGAGAGAGAGAGAGAGAGAGAGAGAGAGCGAGAGAGAGAGGAGAAAGAGTTAGAAGATGGCAGTAGCAGGAAGAGGAGACAGACAACCACAGCTTCGGGGAAATCAACAAACACAACTGCCCAAGACAACACCCACAGAATCCCCTTAACCCCTACTATCCCACACCAACCCAACACAATAAACAGAAACACGCCACACTCCACATACACGGTACCCCACCCCATGCACTGTTACTACTATCACAACAGTCTCCGATAATATCCCACCCTATCTTCCACATCCTCAACCTGCACCAACCCCTACCACCCTCATCCCCAGAATACAGTACTTGAAAGGAAGTTAAAGGTATGGTACATCAACGCAGATGGCATAAAAAATAAGAGTGAGAAGTGGTAAGAGCTAATCATTGAAAAATTCCCGAACAATATAGCATTTATGGGGATGTAGTTCATGGAGGTGATAACAAACGTAATCTTCTTGATTGGATATCAGATCCTGACGAAAGACAGGGGGACAAATGGGAAGGAATTAAACTGCTCATCGAAAGCCAATGGAGTTTTAAGTAGATGGGAGGACTGGGTAAAGGGGAAGCAGATGTCTACATAGTAGAAACGCTTCAGATTGGAGGTCCAAAAGTGATGACAGTTGTGATGTACAACCTGTCACTGAACAATAAATAACAAAAAGGCACAATACCGTGACTGGAACGATACACAAATAACCCGCACATAAAAGACAGAAGCTTACGACGACGTTTTTGTATTTGTGTACTGTCACTGAACAGCAGACCAAGACAGGAGAATGATGAGATGACGTGGATCTAATGGCATTAATATTAGTATGCGCCACCATTTACATCCATCATCTCTCGTGGTCCTCTTATGTGTTTTAATCAGGTTTGGTTTCTGAAAACCTGCCGTTGATCTGCCTTTTCTTAAATCAGGTACTTCAAGCCATGGTGCCTCCCGCTATTAACCCATTGTTCTTACTAGTGCAGATTGCAAGTTGATGGAACGTCTAGTAAATACACGTTTAGTGTGGCATATAGAGACACACAACACACTTTCCATTCATCATTTTGGCTTTCGTAATGGCCGCTCCACTATCGACCCCTTACTCCATTTAGATAACTTTTATCTTGAAAAGGCATATGACACCACTTGGGGATATAACATCTTGGCCCAAGATTATTCCCTAGGCCTGCGAGGCAGTCTGCCAAAAGTTCATAGAAGTTTTTTTTTCTGGAGACATTTCCGTGCTGAAGGTGTCCCTCAGGAATGTCCTTAGCACCATCCTTTTTCTATTAGCTATTAATGATCTTATCTCTGTTCTTCTATCTGGATATTTGTTCATCACTTTATGTTGATGACTTTGCTATAGCCAGTGCAGGCGCAAACTGTCACCTAGTAGCAGCCTCTCTCTCCAGAATGCTATCATCCGTGTTTTCCATTGTACTGCTACTCATGGGTTTAAATTTTCTGGTATTAAAACGTAAAAGATTACTTTTACAAGACATTCTTTTGTCTCTAATCCTCCTTTATACCTGTATGGTTCCCAAATCCTTGAACGTTATTCGGTCAAATTTCTCGGTCTTCTGTTTGATCATCTGCTGTCCTGGAAACCTCAAATTACCTCTCTGAAAACAACTTACCATAGCTGGCTGAACCTCCTTAAAACCCTCTCTTATCTTCTTGGAGAACGATCGTCGAACTTTCCTTCGACTTTATTCAGCTCTGATTTTATCGAAACTAAATTATGGTGACCAGATATATTCTGCAACTTCTCCTGCAACGATTTCTAAACTTTATCCAATCAGTCATCAGGGATTACGTTTATGTTTAAGTGTTTTTCGCTTCATCCTTGAACTATCGACGTGATGCCCACTGTCTCCGTTATTTTGCCTGCTCTCATAACCTTCACGATCCTTCTACATGCAGGATAGAGTTGGACGTTAGTAGAGTTCCATTATTTGTTCGCCGTCCCTGTTTACTCCATATCTTTTCTCTTCGTCTTCATTCGCTCTTGACTTCTCTTCATTTGCCCCCTTTATAAAATGTTCATCTAGCATCTAACTTTTCTCTTCCTTCTTGGGAGGTTCTGAAAGCTCGAGCCTGTTCTTCCTCACTGCCGTGTACGACAGCTCAAATACCTACAGCTGCTTTTCACTTCCGTTTTCTTAATTAACGCTTCTAGTCTTATTCTCATCGGTTTACACTGATGGTTCTAAATCCTCTGACGGTGTCGGGTTTGCAGCAGTGTTTCCCGGACCGTGTTGTGCGAGGTCATTTTTTAGGCTCGGCTAGTGTTTTCACAGCCAACTGCATAATTGCAGTAATGTACAACCCACCACAGAACTGCAGGAGGCCAAGAGAAGAATACGATGAGAGCAACAGAGCAATGGTCGACACACTAGCCGAGGTGGCCAGGAGAGCACACATGGGGGGAGCAAAGTTACTAGTTAAGGGTGATTTCAATCACAAGGAGATTGACTGGGAAAACCTGGAGCCCCATGGGGGTCCCGAAATATGGAGAGCCAAGATGATGGATGTGGTACTGGAAAACCTCATGCATCAACATGTTAGAGACACTACCAGAGAGAGAGGTGAGGATGAACCAGCAAGACTGGACCTTGTATTCACCTTGAGTAGTTCGGACATCGAGGATGTCATGTATGAAAGGCCCCTGGGAGCTATTAATCATGTGGTTCTGTGCTTTGACTACATAGTTGAGCTCCAAGTGGAGAGAGTTGCAGGAATAGGATGGGAAAAACCAAACTACAAAAGGGGTAACTACTCAGGCATGAGGAACATCCTGCAAGACATTCAATGGGAGAGGGAACTGACAGGAAAACCAGTACAAGAAATGATGGACTATGTGGCAACAAAAATGCAAGGAGGCAGAGGAGAGGTTTGTTCCCAAGGGAAACAGAAATAATGGGAAGAACAGAAGGAGTCCTTGGTTCACCCGAAGGTGTAGGGAGGCAAAAACTAGGTGTACTAGAGAATGGAAAAGGTACAGAAGACAGAGAACTCAGCAAAATGAAGAGATTAGCCGAAGAGTCAGAAACGATTATGCACAGATAAGAAAGGAGGCTCAGCGACAATATGAGAATGACAGCATCGAAAGTCAAGTCTGACCCGAAGCTGTTGTATAGCCACATCAGGAGGAAAACAACAGTCAAGGACCAGGTAATCAGACTGAGGAAGGGTGATGGGGAGTTCAAGAGAAACGACCGAGAGGTATGTCAGGAGCTCAATACGAACGAGATTTACAGAGGTATTTACAGTGGAAACCAGTAGGACTCCAGGAAATCAGAACAGGGGGGGGGTACACCAGCAAGTGCTGGACGAGGTACACATAACCAAGTAGGAGGTGAAGAAGCTGCTATGCGAACTTGACACCTCAAAGGCAGTGGGACCAGACAACATCTCTCTGTGGGTCCTTAAAGAGGGAGCAGAGATACTGTGTGTGCCATTAACAAAGATCTTCAACACATCAATTGTAACTGGGCAACTCCCTGAGGTATAGAAGATGGCAAATGTAGTCCCAATTTTTAAAAAGGGAGACAGACATGAGGCACTAAACTACAGACCTGCATCACTAACGTGTATAGTATGCAAAGTCATGGAGAAGATCATCAGGAGGAGAGTGGTGGGGCACCTGGAAAGAAACAAGTGTATAATTGACAACCAGCACGGTTTCAGGGAAGGGAAATCCTGTGTTACAAACCTACTGGAGTTTTATGACAAGGTGACAGAAGTAAGAGATGGGTGGATCGACTGCATTGTTTTGAACTGCAAGAACGTCTTCGACACAGTTCCTCACAAGAGGTTACTGCAAAAGCTAGAGGATCAGGCACACATAACAGGAAAGACACTGCAATGGATCAGAGAATACCTGACAGGGAGGCAACAACGAGTCATGGTACGTGACGAGGTGTCAGAGTGGGCGCCTGTGACAAGCGGGGTTCCACAGGGGTCAGTCCTAGGACCTGTGCTGTTCTTGGTATATGTGAATGACATAACGGAAGGGATAGACTCAGAAGTGTCCTTGTTTGCAGATGATGTGAAGTTAATAAGAAGAATCAAATCGGACGAGGATCAGGCAGGACTACAAACAGGCTACAAGCCTGGTCCAGCAACTGGCTCCTTGAGTTTAACCCTGCCAAATGCAAAGTCATGACGATTGGGGAAGAGCAAAGAAGACCGCAGACACAATATAGTCTAGATGGACAAAGACTGCAAACTTCACTCAAGAAAAAAGATCTGGGGGTGAGTATAACACCGAGCATATCTCCTGAGGAGCACATCAATCAGATAACTGCTGCAGCATATGGGCGTGTGGCGAACCTACGGATAGCGTTCAGATACCTCAGTAAGGATTCGTTCAAGACTTTGTATACCATTTACGTCATGCCCATACTGGAGTATGCAACACCAGTTTGGAATCCACACCTAGTCAAGCACGTCAAGAAATTAGAGAAAGTGCAAAGGTTTGCAACAAGACTAGTCCCAGAGCTAAGGGATTGTCCTACGAAGAAAGGTTGAGGGAAATCGGCCTGACGACACTGGAGGACAGGAAGGTCAGGGGAGACATGATAACGATATATAAAATACTGCGCGGAATAGACAAGGTGGACAAAGACGGGATGTTCCAGAGATGGGACACAGACACAAGAGGTCACAATTGGAAGTTGAAGACTCAGATGAATCAAAGGGATGTTAGGAAGTATTTCTTCAGTCACAGAGTAGTCAGGCCGTGGAATAGCCTAGAAAGTGACGTAGTGGAGGCAGGAACCATACATAGTTTTAAGGCGAGGTATGATAAAGCTCATGGGGCAGGGAGAGGAAGGACCTAGTAGCAATCAGCGAAGAGGCGGGGCCAGGAGCTATGACTGGCCCCCTGCAACCACAAATAGGTGAGTACAAATAGGTTAGTACAGTTCCCTTAGCAATTATCCGTATTGCGACCAGGTCTACCTCAACATTTGTGGTAGTCTCAGATTCCTTTAGTGCTTTGTAAGCTATAAAAAAATAATTCGTCTCATTCCCTTCAACTTCACATACAACTTTGGTTGCGCCACATTTCTAACAAAAAGAAAGAAATCATTTTCTTTTGGGTCCCTGGTCATTTTGATGTTCAGGGCAACCAGCGGGTGGACTCTGCTGCTCGGTCAGCTGTTTATGACCTTCAAGTTTCACATAGAGTTTTTCCATTCTCAGAGTATTTTGCTGTAATCTCTAGCCACCTTCTAGCCACCTTCGGTTCCAAATTCATTTTGCTATATTCTATTGGACTGTCCTGTTCATCAGCGAGCATGCAGAATTTACCTCCGATGTCCTCAGTGCTCTAACACGCTTACTTTATCTTCCCTCACAGCTGATGGATCCACCTTTGACACTGACTCTCTCTTTGACTTTTTGACAGCAACAAATTTGTTACATAACCTTTTGATTATACTTTCTTTAGCACTCTGCACTGCACATAAAAATTCTACCTTCGTCATACTGTCCACCCTTGCTGGTTTCTGATCAATTATATTAAACCGTTTGCACACCCTATCTTGCACCGCTGTATGACCCTTGCGGGTTTAGCGCTTAGTGTTGATTACAATAATAATCATCAGACTTACGTTTACGTTGATAGCCTTTATATATAAACGAATGTTCCATCCTTGAAAGATCAGTGTGATGCTCACTGCACCTTTTATTTTGTCTGCTCTCATGACCTTCACGGTCTTTGTACACAAAGTGTGGTAACGGACGTTAACAGAGGTCCATTATTTGTTCGCCGTCAACGTTTACTTCATCCCTTTTCTCTTCGTTTTCTCTCACTCTTGGCATCTCTTCAATTGCTCCCTTTATATGTTCATCTAACATATAATTTTTCTCTTCCCCCATGGGAGGTGTTGCGTCCCCTGTTTGAGACTCAAGGTTTATAATTATTGTATGTATATAATTTAATTTTCACTTAATATTATATTGCCGATATCTTCATTAATAGCTAAAATGAAGACATCCTGCTTTATATTATATGACCTTATATTATTAGCTATGTAGATAGGCAGGATGTGTTTTTGTTGAATTATAGTGATTTGCTATCCACTGTTGGAAACAGCCTTGCTAACTACTGCAAAGTTGTTAAAGCCTGACGGTCTCTTAGGTGCGTCCCATGAGCCGATCTGATGTAAAGCTTGAATGCGTTGCCTCAGTCTGTCTCCCTGCCTGCTCTGAGCCCAGGAAACGTTTCTCTCCTTTATGGCTGTCTAATCAGATTCGTTGGTGAGCCAAAACCTACTTCTCACAACTCTATGCATCGGTGATGAACAGTCATTCTCAGACTTAGTGATTTTTGATGTTAACAAAGGTTTAAGTCTCTCTGACTCTCTAAACCAAAGCTTTAGATTTAATTTTTGTGGCATCTACGTATTGTCGTAGTCGGAAGGTATTAGACCGAACTTAGGTTCGGCATCAAGGGATTTGTAAGACTTCTAGAGAGATCCTATTGAAGGTCCCTGTGAGGTTTGATAAATTTATCTCCAAGTTCCTGACCCGCTGTGATTGTTACTTTCGGATGTTTCGACAGATGTCTTTACCTTTATGTAAGCTTCTTGCTTTGTTGGTAATTATAGTTCAAACGATACATTGCTCGAAGAATTATGATTAATGTTATTTTGGCTTTATTACGAGTCTAGCCTTGTCGAGACATTACTTATACTTGAAAATTACTGAACCTTTCATATATCTATATCTATATCTATGTATGTATCTATCTGTCTATCTATCTATCTATCTATCTCTGTATCTATCTATCTATCTATGTACCTATCTATGTATCTATGTATCTATGTATATATCTATGTATCTATCTATGTATCTATCTATGTATTGGATTACTATCTATGTTTTGGATTACCAAAACTGTTGTCCAGAGGGCTGAGGAAGGGTTGTTGAGGTGGTTCGGACATGTAGAGAGAATGGAGCGAAACAGAATGACTTCAAGAGTGTATCAGTCTGTAGTGGAAGGAAGGCGGGGTAGGGGTCGGCCTAGGAAAGGTTGGAGGGAGGGGGTAAAGGAGGTTTTGTGTGCCAGGGGCTTGGACTTCCAGCAGGCATGCGTGAGCGTGTTTGATAGCAGTGAATGGAGACAAATGGTTTTTAATACTTGACGTGCTGTTGGAGTGTGAGCAAAGTAACATTTATGAAGGGGTTCAGGGAAACCGGCAGGCCGGACTTGAGTCCTGGAGATGGGAAGTACAGTACCTGCACTCTGAAGGAGGGGTGTTAATGTTGCAGTTTAAAAAGTGTAGTGTAAAGCACACTTCTGGCAAGACAGTGATGGAGTGAATGATGGTGAAAGTTTTTCTTTTTTTGGGCCACCCTGCCTTGGTGGGAATCGGCCAGTGTGATAATAATATATATATATATATATATATATATATATATATATATATATATATATATATATATATATATATATATATATATATATATATATATATATATATATATATATATATATACACGTATATGCGAAACAACCACTGTGAAAGAGTAGTGAAATTCCAAGCGCTTTCGTGACTACTCACATTGTCACAATGTGAGTAGTCACGAAAGCGCTTGGAATTTCATTACTCTTTCACAGTGGTTGTTTTGCATATTTTAAAATCACCTGTTTACTGTGATCTTATTGCATATACGTATATGTTTATGTAAGACTCGTATCTATGAGAATCTCATTATAGTAAAGTATTCTCGAGATGTACTGTAAGTCAAGTGTCTTCAGCACTAGTCCCAAGAGTACTACTATTCTGTATTACTCAACAACAGAGAGTAATGCTTTGTATAACACTCAATGTAATACTAATCTTTTTATAAGACACTATTATATTAAAGATAATAAATTTTATCTCTTCGGATCATTGTTTCATAGTTATAATAAAAAATCTCTAGTGTGATGGTATTTCGGTCAAAAGATAACTAGACCTGACCTCGATCCAACTCCTTGTTAAGAAAAAGAAAACCATTACAGGCTAAATACGGAAAGGGATTTATTCAAGGACTACCTGGGTTATCTGCACTCTTTAATTATGTAACCCAACAACACATAAAATTTCTCTTTTTGTGACAGGAGGTTCCTACAGTTCGAGTCTGTTCTTCCTCGCTGCCTTGCACGAAAACTCAAGTACCTACAGTTGCTTCTCGATCCCTTTTTTCTTAACCACTTCCGGTCTCATTCTCGTGCCATTGCAGTTTACACTGACGGTTCTAAATCCTCAGACTGTGTCGCATTTGTGAAGTATTCAAGGACAGTGTTGTGCTAGGTCATTTATTAGACTCGGCAAGCATTTTCACAGCTGAACTGTACGCAGTTCTCATAGCAATTATTTGTACTGCGTCGTGGCCTACCTCAACATTTGAAGTAGTCTTAGACTCCTTTAGTGCCTTGCAAGCTACCAAAAAACTTAATTCAGATCACCCCTAGTTCTTCGTACACAACTTTGGTTGTGTCGCATTTCTAGCAAAAGCAAAGAAATCATTTCCTTCAGGGTCCCTGGTCATGTGGATGTTCAGAGCAACCAGCAGGCAGACTCTACAGCGAGGTCAGTACATCGCCTTCCCGTTTCATATAGGAGTAATCCATTCTTATACTATTTTGCTGTAATCTGTAGCCTCCTTCGCAACGGTTGACAATATCGTTCGTCTGAGTTGATTCATAACAAACTGCATTCTATCCAGCCGATTTTAGGATAATGGTCTTCTTATCATCAATGTCATGGTTGAGAAACTATGCTCTCCCGTCTTCGAATCGGACACACGTGTTTCACTCATGGGTATCTCTTGGAGAGGCGCCTAGTTCCACCGTGCGAGAATTGTCTTTGTTGGCTTAGGAGGGTTTAAGAAAGCTTTCAGTGCTGTTTATTTCTTTTGCAATTCCTTTAACTGAGTTGCTTAAGAAAGATGCTCTTTTCACTTGGAGCTTCTGTCAAGAAAGAACATTTCAGACTTTAAAATACAAGTTAACTTCTGCTCCTGCATTAACATTTCCTGATTTTAAAAAACATTTTTGTCTTACTTCAGATGCTAGTTCCATTAACATAGGTGCCGTCCTAGCTCAAAGGACAAATAGCAAATGTAACCCAATTGCATTTGCTAGACGTGTCTTAAACTACAGCAAAACTTGACTCACGATTGCAAACAAACCATACCATGGGCGGGGACTGAACTCGTGGCGAGTGAGCCACCGCGGAAGCCACTGGGCCAGCTGGCTACAATAACATTCATTCAACTAGGTGTATTTATATACATAGAGAGGTTAATACAAGCACTACTGTGACGACGAATATTTAGTGAAACAAAATTGTAAAACAATGAGATATGGATGAGGCGTAGTGATAACTTTCAGTGCATATTAACAATAGGGATGGATCTTTGCCTTGGAGATATTTCACAAAAAGACCGGTGATAAAGTGTTTCTAACCCGAGTAGTGATGAGGTCTGGTATCGAGGAGAAGACTGTGATTTGAAGCAGATCGAACATGATAAATACTGCGTTCTGGAAAGTAATTCTGTGCTTTAAGGCGCCAACGTAATCACGCAGGCAATGGTGCGCGAGGTCAGTGTCAAGATGGGTGTGGAGAAATTGTTGTTGAGGAGTATCTGACACTGACGGAGCTGCACCAAACGCCAGCACGCTTCCCGAGCTGCTTCTGTGTTAATGCTCTCAATATCTCCTTCCTTATGATTTACATTGGTACCGGGAATATCTTGTTGTTCTTTACTTTGTGTAGACTCATATACAGTCTCCAGAGTATGTTGCAGATCTTCAAGCAAAGTTAACAGTAGACGAACTAAGAGATAAAATCCAGTGGTGTGAGCAGGTATGATTAATACAATGAAAATATGAAAAGTAATTTGAAAAAAAAAATGCCGAAAACATTCCTTGGAGAATTAGTAGTATTAGCTATTATTAGATACTATTTGGATCTTGTACTTATAATGAAAAAGATAGTTATGATCAAAGACATCATAATGAAAGACTTATCTTCCTTCACGATCCATCGCCTTGTGAGGTGGACAGGAGTAACATGGTTGAGGTGAGCAAGGAGTGAAGCAAGAGTACCTCCCGTCATCACCAGGTGGACACACACGATTGTGCTTGTCAACATTTTTACCCAACAAACTACTGCATTCATGGTAGTTGTGGTATCAGAAAAACTGATTAATAAGTCATCTTGATTTAATAAAGTACGAGAAAGAGCACTGATGGACAAAATTTCCCTGAAGGTGATGGCCATGCAGTACGACCAGAGTCAGGGAGCCATGGTACGACGTAGACCTGGGAATAAGGTGCAACGCTCTGAACGTTGTCCACTCTCACTCAGTCAATTACCACACGTACCCCTACACCAGCCTCTATTTTGTGATGAGTTTCTCATAGTGTCTCTTGTTTGATTACGAGTAGTCAATATGATGCAAAGAAGCATCTGTGGTGTCAAGCATGGTGGTGGTGGTCTGAGTCCACAAGTGTGGTTGCTTGGTGGTCCCAGCAGTAGGGAAATCCTCCCAGGAGCCTCACTACCCACGTCCACACACGCAGCAAGCGCACCATTGCAGAAACCCCCGAGCTCATGCTAGGAACTGCAAACTATTGTTGTACAAGTTTCAGACTGTAGTAATGTTAATGTTGGAGGTGGTTTAACTCTTTTCGTAAACACGAGGCTCGATTATTGGACAGGTGCTACACTTGGTGGACTGTCTATTTATTTTACGGACACGCGCTGTATTTGGCAGACACTTTGCTGACTTGTTAGAACTATGGGTCAATAGTAGGACACATGACTTAAATTGAGGACACCGGCCTCACCTGGTGGCTTGTGGCTCACTTGATGGCTTGTGGCTCATTTGCTGGCTTCTGGCTCACTTGGTGGCTTCTGGTTCACTTGGTAGCTTGTGGCTCACTTGGTGGTTACTAGCTAACTTTCTTGTTTCTGGCTCACTTGCTTGCTTCAGCTTCAGTTGCAGGCTTCGCTCTCACTTGGTGCCGTCTGGCTCACTTGGTGACTTCTGGCTCACTTGATGGCGTCCCAGTGCCAGACGCCACCAAGTGAGCCAGAAGCCACCAAGTGAATCAGAAGTCACCAAGTGAGCCAGACGGTTCACTTGGTGACTTCTGCAGGTGAGGCTGAAGCATGCAAGTGAGCCAGAAATAAGAAAGTTAGCTAGCAACCACCAAGTGAGCCACAAGCTACCAACTGAACCAGAAGCCACCAAGTGGTTCTGCCTCACGTGGTATCTCCTGACTCACATGGTGGCTTCTGACTTGGTGGTTTCTGGCTCACTTGGTGGTTTCTGGCTCACTTGGTGGTTTCTGGCTCACTTGGTGGTTTCTGGCTCACTTGGTAAACAGCTGGTTCACTTGGTGCATACGAGTTTACTCTGATAAACATGTTTTGCTTGGTGTTGATGGTGGTAGTAAACACCTGGTTCTGTGTGGTGGTGTGTTGATGGTGGTAGTAAACACCTGGTTCAGTGTGGTGGTGTGTTGATGGTGGTAGTAAACACCTGGTTCAGTGTGGTGGAGTGTTGATGGTGGTAGTAAACACCTGGTTCTGTGTGGTGGTGTGTTGATGGTGGTAGTAAACACCTGGTTCAGTGTGGTGGAGTGTTGATGGTGGTAGTAAACACCTGGTTCTGTGTGGTGGTGTGTTGATGGTGGTAGCAAACACCTGGTTCTGTGTGGTGGTGTGTTGATGGTGGTAGCAAACACCTGGTTCAGTGTGGTGGTGTGTTGATGGTGGTAGCAAACACCTGGTTCAGTGTGGTGGTGTGTTGATGGTGGTAGCAAACACCTGGTTCTGTGTGGTGGTGTGTTGATGGTGGTAGTAAACACCTGGTTCTGTGTGGTGGTGTGTTGATGGTGGTAGCAAACACCTGGTTCAGTGTGGTGGTGTGTTGATGGTGGTAGTAAACACCTGGTTCTGTGTGGTGGTGTGTTGATGGTGGTAGTAAACACCTGGTTCTGTGTGGTGGTGTGTTGATGGTGGTAGTAAACACCTGGTTCAGTGTGGTGGTGTGTTGATGGTGGTAGTAAACACCTGGTTCTGTGTGGTGGTGTGTTGATGGTGGTAGTAAACACCTGGTTCTGTGTGGTGGTGTGTTGATGGTGGTAGTAAACACCTGGTTCTGTGTGGTGGTGTGTTGATGGTGGTAGTAAACACATGGTTCTGTGTGGTGGTGTGTTGATGGTGGTAGTAAACACCTGGTTCTGTGTGGTGGTGTGTTGATGGTGGTAGTAAACACCTGGTTCAGTGTGGTGGTGTGTTGATGGTGGTAGTAAACACCTGGTTCTGTGTGGTGGTGTGTTGATGGTGGTAGTAAACACCTGGTTCAGTGTGGTGGTGTGTTGATGGTGGTAGTAAACACCTGGTTCTGTGTGGTGGTGTGTTGATGGTGGTAGTAAACACCTGGTTCTGTGTGGTGGTGTGTTGATGGTGGTAGTAAACACCTGGTTCTGTGTGTGGTGGTGTGTTGATGGTGGTAGTAAACACATGGTTCTGTGTGGTGGTGTGTTGATGGTGGTAGTAAACACCTGGTTCTGTGTGGTGGTGTGTTGATGGTGGTAGTAAACACCTGGTTCTGTGTGGTGGTGTGTTGATGGTGGTAGTAAACACCTGGTTCAGTGTGGTGGTGTGTTGATGGTGGTAGTAAACACCTGGTTCTGTGTGGTGGCGTGTTGATGGTGGTAGTAAACACCTGGTTCTGTGTGGTGGTGTGTTGATGGTGGTAGTAAACACCTGGTTCAGTGTGGTGGTGTGTTGATGGTGGTAGTAAACACCTGGTTCAGTGTGGTGGTGTGTTGATGGTGGTAATAAACACCTGGTTCAGTGTGGTGGTGTGTTGATGGTGGTAGTAAACACCTGGTTCTGTGTGGTGGTGTGTTGATGGTGGTAGCAAACACCTGGTTCTGTGTGGTGGTGTGTTGATGGTGGTAGTAAACACATGGTTCTGTGTGGTGGTGTGTTGATGGTGGTAGTAAACACCTGGTTCTGTGTGGTGGTGTGTTGATGGTGGTAGTAAACACCTGGTTCAGTGTGGTGGTGTGTTGATGGTGGTAGTAAACACCTGGTTCTGTGTGGTGGTGTGTTGATGGTGGTAGTAAACACCTGGTTCAGTGTGGTGGTGTGTTGATGGTGGTAGTAAACACCTGGTTCTGTGTGGTGGTGTGTTGATGGTGGTAGCAAACACCTGGTTCTGTGTGGTGGTGTGTTGATGGTGGTAGTAAACACATGGTTCTGTGTGGTGGTGTGTTGATGGTGGTAGTAAACACCTGGTTCTGTGTGGTGGTGTGTTGATGGTGGTAGTAAACACCTGGTTCAGTGTGGTGGTGTGTTGATGGTGGTAGTAAACACCTGGTTCTGTGTGGTGGTGTGTTGATGGTGGTAGTAAACACCTGGTTCTGTGTGGTGGTGTGTTGATGGTGGTAGTAAACACCTGGTTCTGTGTGGTGGTGTGTTGATGGTGGTAGCAAACACCTGGTTCTGTGTGGTGGTGTGTTGATGGTGGTAGTAAACACATGGTTCTGTGTGGTGGTGTGTTGATGGTGGTAGCAAACACCTGGTTCTGTGTGGTGGTGTGTTGATGGTGGTAGTAAACACCTGGTTCTGTGTGGTGGTGTGTTGATGGTGGTAGTAAACACCTGGTTCTGTGTGGTGGTGTGTTGATGGTGGTAGTAAACACCTGGTTCTGTGTGGTGGTGTGTTGATGGTGGTAGTAAACACCTGGTTCAGTGTGGTGGTGTGTTGATGGTGGTAGTAAACACCTGGTTCTGTGTGGTGGTGTGTTGATGGTGGTAGTAAACACCTGGTTCTGTGTGGTGGTGTGTTGATGGTGGTAGTAAACACCTGGTTCTGTGTGGTGGTGTGTTGATGGTGGTAGTAAACACCTGGTTCTGTGTGGTGGTGTGTTGATGGTGGTAGTAAACACCTGGTTCTGTGTGGTGGTGTGTTGATGGTGGTAGTAAACACCTGGTTCTGTGTGGTGGTGTGTTGATGGTGGTAGTAAACACCTGGTTCTGTGTGGTGGTGTGTTGATGGTGGTAGTAAACACCTGGTTCTGTGTGGTGGTGTGTTGATGGTGGTAGTAAACACCTGGTTCTCTGTGTGGTGGAGTGTTGATGGTGGTAGTAAACACCTGGTTCAGTGTGGTGGTGTGTTGATGGTGGTAGTAAACACCTGGTTCAGTGTGGTGGTGTGTTGATGGTGGTAGTAAACACCTGGTTCTGTGTGGTGGTGTGTTGATGGTGGTAGTAAACACCTGGTTCTGTGTGGTGGTGTGTTGATGGTGGTAGTAAACACCTGGTTCTGTGTGGTGGTGTGTTGATGGTGGTAGTAAACACCTGGTTCTGTGTGGTGGTGTGTTGATGGTGGTAGTAAACACCTGGTTCTGTGTGGTGGTGTGTTGATGGTGGTAGTAAACACCTGGTTCTGTGTGGTGGTGTGTTGATGGTGGTAGTAAACACCTGGTTCTGTGTGGTGGTGTGTTGATGGTGGTAGCAAACACTTGGTTCTGTGTGGTGGTGTGTTGATGGTGGTAGCAAACACTTGGTTCTGTGTGGTGGTGTGTTGATGGTGGTAGTAAACACCTGGTTCTCTGTGTGGTGGTGTGTTGATGGTGGTAGTAAACACCTGGTTCTGTGTGGTGGTGTGTTGATGGTGGTAGTAAACACCTGGTTCTGTGTGGTGGTGTGTTGATGGTGGTAGTAAACACCTGGTTCTGTGTGGTGGTGTGTTGATGGTGGTAGTAAACACCTGGTTCTGTGTGGTGGTGTGTTGATGGTGGTAGCAAACACTTGGTTCTGTGTGGTGGTGTGTTGATGGTGGTAGCAAACACATGGTTCTGTGTGGTGGTGTGTTGATGGTGGTAGTAAACACCTGGTTCTGTGTGGTGGTGTGTTGATGGTGGTAGTAAACACCTGGTTCTGTGTGGTGGTGTGTTGATGGTGGTAGTAAACACCTGGTTCTGTGTGGTGGTGTGTTGATGGTGGTAGTAAACACCTGGTTCTGTGTGGTGGTGTGTTGATGGTGGTAGTAAACACCTGGTTCAGTGTGGTGGTGTGTTGATGGTGGTAGTAAACACCTGGTTCTGTGTGGTGGTGTGTTGATGGTGGTAGTAAACACCTGGTTCTGTGTGGTGGTGTGTTGATGGTGGTAGTAAACACCTGGTTCAGTGTGGTGGTGTGTTGATGGTGGTAGTAAACACCTGGTTCAGTGTGGTGGTGTGTTGATGGTGGTAGTAAACACCTGGTTCAGTGTGGTGGTGTGTTGATGGTGGTAGTAAACACCTGGTTCTGTGTGGTGGTGTGTTGATGGTGGTAGCAAACACCTGGTTCAGTGTGGTGGTGTGTTGATGGTGGTAGTAAACACCTGGTTCAGTGTGGTGGTGTGTTGATGGTGGTAGTAAACACCTGGTTCTGTGTGGTGGTGTGTTGATGGTGGTAGTAAACACCTGGTTCTGTGTGGTGGAGTGTTGATGGTGGTAGTAAACACCTGGTTCTGTGTGGTGGTGTGTTGATGGTGGTAGTAAACACCTGGTTCTGTGTGGTGGTGTGTTGATGGTGGTAGTAAACACCTGGTTCTGTGTGGTGGAGTGTTGATGGTGGTAGTAAACACCTGGTTCTGTGTGGTGGTGTGTTGATGGTGGTAGTAAACACCTGGTTCTGTGTGGTGGAGTGTTGATGGTGGTAGTAAACACCTGGTTCAGTGTGGTGGTGTGTTGATGGTGGTAGTAAACACCTGGTTCTGTGTGGTGGTGTGTTGATGGTGGTAGTAAACACCTGGTTCTGTGTGGTGGAGTGTTGATGGTGGTAGTAAACACCTGGTTCAGTGTGGTGGTGTGTTGATGGTGGTAGTAAACACCTGGTTCTGTGTGGTGGTGTGTTGATGGTGGTAGTAAACACCTGGTTCTGTGTGGTGGTGTGTTGATGGTGGTAGTAAACACCTGGTTCAGTGTGGTGGTGTGTTGATGGTGGTAGTAAACACCTGGTTCTGTGTGGTGGTGTGTTGATGGTGGTAGTAAACACCTGGTTCTGTGTGGTGGTGTGTTGATGGTGGTAGTAAACACCTGGCTCAGTGTGGTGGTGTGTTGATGGTGGTAGTAAACACCTGGTTCTGTGTGGTGGTGTGTTGATGGTGGTAGTAAACACCTGGTTCTGTGTGGTGGTGTGTTGATGGTGGTAGTAAACACCTGGTTCTGTGTGGTGGTGTGTTGATGGTGGTAGTAAACACCTGGTTCAGTGTGGTGGTGTGTTGATGGTGGTAGTAAACACCTGGTTCTGTGTGGTGGTGTTGATGGTGGTAGTAAACACCTGGTTCAGTGTGGTGGTGTGTTGATGGTGGTAGCAAACACCTGGTTCTGTGTGGTGGTGTGTTGATGGTGGTAGCAAACACCTGGTTCAGTGTGGTGGTGTGTTGATGGTGGTAGCAAACACCTGGTTCAGTGTGGTGGTGTGTTGATGGTGGTAGTAAACACCTGGTTCAGTGTGGTGGTGTGTTGATGGTGGTAGCAAACACCTGGTTCTGTGTGGTGGTGTGGTGATCATCTGCGTCGGTCGCTCGTCAAGTTAATGACATAACAGATCATAATTTTATAGCAAGATTAATGATTTATTTTTGAAGTGCCAGAAATAATGACGTTTTTGTCGAGGGTTTAGAGTGGCCGAGGAGATTATATTTTTCTCCAATAAGCATACATTAGATTCCATAAGAAAGACAATAAATTAGATTAGAAAATAAATCGAGGTATTTCATATGGCCTAACTTCAATTAACTAATAGTAAGGTACTAGTGAACTATTTTGTAATAAATGGAATATTGATCATATATTATGCACATGTAAGCTGCACCGGCAACAAGGTTCGTTCCATTGTCTGAGATCTTCAGCCTGGGATACGCCCTTCTAGCTGCAAGCCTTCTGAATAATTTAATAAAGGTTTCAGCAGACATGCCAGTGGCACCTTCAGTGGCACTCTCAGTGGCACCTTCAGTGGCACCTTCAGTGGCACTCTCAGTGGCACTTTCAGTGGCACTTTCAGTGGCACCTTCAGTGGCACTCTCAGTGGCACTTTCAGTGGCACTTTCAGTGGCACCTTCAGTGGCACTCTCAGTGGCACTTTCAGTGGCACCTTCAGTGACACCTTCATTGGCACTTTCAGTGTCACCTTCAGTGGCACTTTCAGTGGCACTTTCAGTGGCACTTTCAGTGTCACCTTCAGTGGCACCTTCAGTGACACCTTCTAGATGTATCCCTGATGGGAACCGTGTTAATAGTTTTAGTTATAATAACTGGCCCAGTATAATCAACATCTGTCACCTCAGAGTGACATGATATAATCTTTCAGTATGGTATAGTGGTGGACCGGGTACTGACATGTTTGTTCATCAAAGTGACGACGTGTAGTGTAGTCCTTTATTTGTTGTTTCATACTTTGTTGTCCTTGAGGTATCCAATATGATTGTTGGATACGACACAGTGTGTCTGGTAATCCACCGTCTAACACGTTGTTGTGAGCATTATCAGTAATCAGTCTAGTTAGCCAATGATTTTTGAGGATCAATATGGGATATATTGCTTCCTTAGACAGTAAGAAATTGTGGATCCTTCCACAACATCTTATAATCTCTTCTTTGGTGATTTATTCTGAGTTTCCAGAAATTTGTACTCTGTAAAGAAGACATTTTTCTGCATACATTTCACTCAGTATTTGATGAGTTCAGGAAACTTATAATTACACTTTGTCTTTTTAAGGAATTTAAAGACAAAGTTGCAACTCTTAAGAGTTTTCCAGAGAGAAATACTTAGATCCATCAGTGACTCTCTCTGCTGTGTCTGATGGGTTTAGGTAGGTTATTTCTGCTTTGTTCAAGCAGACTGTTTCTTCTGGCATAATGTGAGACCTTTGCTGACACCAGTTATCATCATAAGGGAGCCAGCTCAATCCGTGAATCCATAATTTATTATCCACAAACTTTTTGGGTGAGACACCAGGTGATAACATGTGTGTGGGCATGTTAAGTAGGAGTGAGTGGAGGCAAGTGATTTTTATGACTTGACGTGCTGTTGGAGTATAAGCAAGGGAAGGGATTCAGGGAAAGCAGTTAGGCAGGTGGGAAGTACAGTGCCTGCTCTCTGGAGAGGTTGGGATATTTGCAGTTCGGTGGGGCATGTGAACTGTAGTATCGGCAAGTCTCTGACAACACAGTGATGGAGTGAGTTACGGTAAAAGTGTTTCTCCTTTCTCGGATCACTCTGTCTCAGTGAGAGACGGTTGATATGATAAAAAAAATAAATTACTCTGCCCTCTCTACACATCCAGTTCTCCATGGTTTACACTTGGAAGATGGGTAATGTAGGTCCTCCCACTCCTGAAGTACATTAAACACCGAGTCATAACATAAATAACTACTCAACCTGCTGGTGATAACGCCACCATTACATGTGACATTATTCTCGGCACTCTCTTACCATACCCTATGATGGTCACTATCTTGAATACTTTGTACTTAACTCTCCACGTACTGAAGTATATAGAGATAGACAGTATAATATTCTATGTGATATGTCAAGATAACTTATTAATGAAAATAGGATGCCAGACATATTACGCGAATTTCCTAAATTTACTTGTAACAGATAAGTGAACTGTATATATAAACCCAGATGTAGTCCTGTAAATCCTTCTAGGACCTAGTTCCTAGGCGTTTTTTGTATCCATGTGCTATTGCTCTACCGTCCACAGGATGGATATGGGGTGCACGGTAAAGTAGCCACTTCGGCGGCAAACTGGAAGAAAAAAATGTCATATCAAGGAGAGATGAGGAGTCGCTATGTGCAGTCGTTATCTCTCTGGTGGTGTCTTGGTCGTCCAGAGTTGACGTTAGAGTTACTGGAGCGAGAATCCAGTTAACAGGAAGTAGTGGGGCATAGCGACTCCTCATCTCTCCTTTGATATCTGGAGTCAGATACTACGAACCAGTATTGACAGGACTTTCTGAGCATCAGACTAACACCGCCTACTCAGTATTACTAACATCATTTCTTCTAAACATCTAAGATCTCCTGGACATAGAAGATTCTCCTGTCTTAAGATCACACTGGAACAGACGGCGGCCATTTTTTTATTTTATTTTTACTTAAAATACTTAAATTTTTCATTATTATTATTCCTCAAAGTTATTCATTATTTATTTTCCATACTTCTCTTCAGGCGGAAGGTGTTCCCCTGACAGTGAGCTTGTGTACTCACCTAGTACTCACCTAGTTGAGATTGCGGGGGTCGAGTCCGAGCTCCTGGCCCCGCCTCTTCACTGATCGCTACTAGGTCACTCTCCGTGAGCCGTGAGCTTTATCATACCTCTGCTTAAAGCTATGTATGGATCCTGCCTCCACTACATCGCTTCCCAAACTATTCCACTTACTGACTACTCTGTGGCTGAAGAAATACTTCCTAACATCCCTGTGATTCATCTGTGTCTTCAGCTTCCAACTGTGTCCCCTTGTTACTGTGTCCAATCTCTGGAACATCCTGTCTTTGTCCACCTTGTCAATTCCTCTCAGTATTTTGTATGTCGTTATCATGTCCCCCCTATCTCTCCTGTCCTCCAGTGTCGTCAGGTTGATTTCCCTTAACCTCTCCTCGTAGGACATACCTCTTAGCTCTGGGACTAGTCTTGTTGCAAACCTTGGCACTTTCTCTAGTTTCTTCACGTGCTTGGCTAGGTGTGGGTTCCAAACTGGTGCCGCATACTCCAATATGGGCCTAACATACACGGTGTACAGGGTCCTGAATGATTCCTTATTAAGATGTCGGAATGCTGTTCTGAGGTTTGCTAGGCGCCCATATGCTGCAGCAGTTATTTGGTTGATGTGCGCTTCAGGAGATGTGCCTGGTGTTATACTCACCCCAAGATCTTTTTCCTTGAGTGAGGTTTGTAGTCTCTGACCCCCTAGACTGTACTCCGTCTGCGGCCTTCTTTGCCCTTCCCCAATCTTCATGACTTTGCACTTGGTGGGATTGAACTCCAGGAGCCAATTGCTGGACCAGGTCTGCAGCCTGTCCAGATCCCTTTGTAGTTCTGCCTGGTCTTCGATCGAGTGAATTCTTCTCATCAACTTCACGTCATCTGCAAACAGGGACACCTCAGAGTCTATTCCTTCCGTCATGTCGTTCACAAATACCAGAAACAGCACTGGTCCTAGGACTGACCCCTGCGGGACCCCGCATGTCACAGGTGCCCACTCTGACACCTCGCCAAGTACCATGACTCGCTGCTGTCTTCCTGACAAGTATTCCCTGATCCATTGTAGTGCCTTCCCTGTTATCCCTGCTTGGTCCTCCAGTTTTTGCACCAATCTCTTGTGTGGAACTGTGTCAAACGCCTTCTTGCAGTCCAAGAAAATGCAATCCACCCACCCCTCTCTCTCTTGTCTTACTGCTGTCACCATGTCATAGAACTCCAGTAGGTTTGTGACACAGGATTTCCCGTCCCTGAAACCATGTTGGCTGCTGTTGATGAGATCATTCCTTTCTAGGTGTTCCACCACTCTTCTCCTGATAATCTTCTCCATGATTTTGCATACTATACATGTCAGTGACACTGGTCTGTAGTTTAATGCTTCATGTCTGTCTCCTTTTTTAAAGATTGGGACTACATTTGCTGTCTTCCATGCCTCAGGCAATCTCCCTGTTTCGATAGATGTATTGAATATTGTTGTTAGGGGTACACATAGCGCCTCTGCTCCCTCTCTCAATACCCATGGGGAGATGTTATCTGGCCCCATTGCCTTTGAGGTATCTAGCTCACTCAGAAGCCTCTTCACTTCTTCCTCGGTTGTGTGCACTGTGTCCAGCACTTGGTGGTGTGCCCCACCTCTCCGTCTTTCTGGAGTCCCTTCTGTCTCCTCTGTAAACACTTCTTTGAATCTCTTGTTGAGTTCTTCACATACTTCACGGTCATTTCTTGTTGTCTCTCCTCCTTCCTTCCTTAGCCTGATTACCTGGTCCTTGACTGTTGTTTTCCTCCTGATGTGGCTGTACAACAGTTTCGGGTCAGATTTGGCTTTCGCTGCTATGTCATTTTCATATTGTCTTTGGGCCTCCCTTCTTATCTGTGCATATTCGTTTCTGGCTCTACGACTGTTCTCCTTATTCTCCTGGGTCCTTTGCCTTCTATATTTCTTCCATTCCCTAGCACACTTGGTTTTTGCCTCCCTGCACCTTTGGGTAAACCATGGGCTCATCCTGGCTTTTTCATTAATCCTGTTACCCTTGGGTACAAACCTCTCCTCAGCCTCCTTGCATTTTGTTGCTACATATTCCATCATCTCATTAACTGGCTTCCCTGCCAGTTCTCTGTCCCACTGAACCCCGTTCAGGTAGTTCCTCATTCCTGTGTAGTCCCCTTTCTTGTAGTTTGGCTTCATTCGTCCTGGCCTTCCTGCTTCTCCCTCCACTTGTAGCTCTACTGTGTATTCGAAGCTTAAAACCACATGTTCACTGGCCCCAAGGGGTCTTTCATATGTGATGTCCTCGATATCTGCACTACTCAAGGTGAATACTAAGTCCAGCCTTGCTGGTTCATCTTCTCCTCTCTCTCTTGTAGTGTCCCTTACGTGTTGGCACATGAAGTTTTCCAGTACCACCTCCATCATCCTAGCCCTCCATGTATCTTGGCCCCCATGTGGGTCCAAGTTCTCCCAATCGATCTCCTTGTGGTTAAAGTCACCCATGATCAGGAGCTTTGCCCTGCATGCATGAGCTCTTCTGGCCACTCTAGCCAGTGTGTCAACCATCGCTCTATTGCTCTCGTCGTACTCTTGCCTTGGCCTCCTGCTGTTCTGTGGTGGGTTATACATCACTGCTATTACCACCTTGGGACCTCCAGAGTGAAGTGTGTGTGTGTGTGTGTGTGTGTGTGTGTGTGTGTGTGTGCTCACCTAGTTGTACTCACCTAGTTGAGGTTGCAGGGGTCGAGTCCAAGCTCCTAGCCCCGCCTCTTCACTGGTCGCCACTAGTTCACTCTCCTTGAACCATGAGCTTTATCGTACCTCTGCTTAAAGCTATGTATGGATCCTGCCTCCACTACATCTCTTCCCAAACTATTCCACTTCCTGACTACTCTGTGGCTGAAGAAATACTTCCTAACATCCTTGTGATTCATCTGTGTCTTCAGCTTCCAACTGTGTCCCCGTGTTGCTGTGTACAGTCTCTGGAACATCCTGTCTTTGTCCACCTTGTCAATTCCTCTCAGTATTTTGTAAGTTATCATGTCCCCCTATATATCCTGTCCTCCAGTGTCGTCAGGTTGATTTCCCATAACCTCTCCTCGTCTTGTAGCAAACCTTTGCACTTTCTCTAGTTTCTTTACATGCTTGGCTAAGTGTGGGTTCCAAACTGGTGCCGCATACTCTAATATGGGCCTAACGTACACGGTGTACAGGATCCTGAACGACTCCTTATTAAGATGTCGGAATGCTGTTCTGAGGTTTGCCAGGAGCCCATATGCTGCAGCGGTTATTTGGTTGATGTGCGCTTCAGTAGATGTGCCTGGTGTTATACTCACCCCAAGATCTTTTTCCTTGAGTGAGGTTTGTAGTCTCTGGCCTCCTAGACTGTACTCCGTCTGCGGTCTTCTTTGCCCTTCCCCAATCTTCATGACTTTGCACTTGGTGGGATTGAACTCCAGGAGCCAATTGCTGGACCAGATCCCTTTGTAGTTCTGCCTGGTCTTCGATCAAATTAATTCTTCTCATCAACTTCACGTCATCTGCAAACAGGGACACCTCAGAGTTTATTCCTTCTGTCATGTCGTTCACAAATACCAGAAACAGCACTGGTCCTAGGACTGACCCCTGTGGGACCCCGCTGGTTACAGGTGCCCACTCTGACACCTCGCCACGTACCATTACTCGCTGCTGTCTTCCTGACAAATATTCCCTGATCCATTGTAGTGCCTTCCCTGTTATCCCTGCTTGGTCCTCCAGTTTTTGCACTAATCTCTTGTGTGGTACTGTGTCAAACGCCTTCTTGCAGTCCAAGAAAATGCAATCCACCCACCCCTCTCTCTTGTCTTATTGCTGTCACCATGTCGTAGAACTCCAGTAGGTTTGTGACACAGGATTTCTCGTCCCTGAAACCATGTTGGCTGCTGTTGATGAGATCATTCCTTTAAGATTTAGAGAGAATAAGATTTCGTTTGGATTTTTAACCCCGGAGGGTTAGCCACCCAGGATAACCCAAGAAAGTCAGTGCGTCATCGAGGACTGTCTAACCTATTTCCATTGGGGTCCTCAATCTTGTCCCCCAGGATGCGACCCACACCAGTCGACTAACACCCAGGTACCTATTTGCTGCTAGGTGAACAGGACAATAGGTGTAAGGAAACGTGTCGAAATGTTTCCACCCGCCGGGAATCGAACGCGGGCCCTCCGTGTGTGAAGCGGGAGCTTTAGCCACCAGGCCACCGGGCCACCCAGGTGTTCCACCACTCTTCTCCTGACAATCTTCTCCATGATTTTGCATACTATACATGTCAGTGACACTGTTCTGTAGTTTAGTGTTTCATGTCTATCTCCTTTTTTAAAGATTGGGACTACATTTGCTGTCTTCCATGCCTCAGACAATCTCCCTGTTTCGATAGATGTATTGAATATTCAATCAGTCAATCAATCAAGTTTATTCTCTATAAGGATTATAATACGGGGTTTGCAGATTTTGGATATTGTGTGGTTTACATGTTTTAAAATACTAATTACAGAGGGGGCCACTAGGACACCTAGCATGGCTAGGCATTTCGGGCAGACTTAGATTAAGTCTTAACTTTAAATTATTACAGATTATGGTATTAAGGCTAAGTAGCTATATTATAGTTTGTGAGTTTAGCAATCTGAATGGTTTTGTTTTGGCACAATACATAGTGTCTATATTGGAGTATGATAGGCAAACTTATGACTAGTTAGGATTCATTATTTTAAGATTAAGATTAGTATTTCTGAGTTTATAGTCAATGGGTGAGTGAGTGTAAGTGTGAACCACCAGGTGGTTTTCATGTAGTTAGTTGATGGGGTGTATCAGGGAGATAAGATGTTTTCTAACTGTAGTTTTGAAAGTGATGAATGTGTCTGCACTTCTTGAGTTTTCAGGTAGGATGTTCCAGATTTTAGGCCCTTTGACACACATTGAATTTTTGTAAAGGTTTAGTCGGACACGGGGAATGTCATAGAGATAAGATAAGATAAGATTTCGTTCGGATTTTTAACCCCGGAGGGTTAGCCACCCAGGATAACCCAAGAAAGTCAGTGCGTCATCGAGGACTGTCTAACTTATTTCCATTGGGGTCCTTAATCTTGTCCCCCAGGATGCGACCCACACCAGTCGACTAACACCCAGGTACCTATTTGCTGCTAGGTGAACAGGACAACAGGTGTAAGGAACAGTGTCGAAATGTTTCCACCCGCCGGGAATCGAACCCGGGCCCTCCGTGTGTGAAGCGGGAACTTTAGCCACCAGGCCACCAGGCCACCGTTTGTGTCTGAAGTTATGTATGTGGGTCCTGTCACAACTATCAAGAAAGCGTTTTAGGTCAAGGTTAATATTGGAATTTAAGGTCCTGTAGATACAGATTGCACAGTAGTAAGTGTGGATGTACTGAACAGGGAGTAAGTTTAGATCTATGAAGAATGGGGGGAGGTGTTGCCTGGGATGGGATTTAGTGATTATTTTTACTGCGGCTTTTTGTTGGGTTATTATTGGCTTTAGGTGTGTTGCTGCAGTTGATCCCCAAGCACAAATAGCATAGGTAAGGTATGGATAAATAAGTGGATGGTATAGTGTGAGAAGGGTAGTTTGTGGCACATAATATCACATCTTGGAGAGGATCCCCCGCCGTTTTGGATACTTTTTTTGTTATGTGTTGGATATGGGTGTTGAAATTTAGGTTGTTGTCGAGGTATAGTCCTAGAAATTTGCCCTCATTATGTCTGGTAATTAGAGTGTTGTCGATCTTAATGTTAAGTTGCACAACACCTGCTCTGCTAATAAACATAATGTAGTAGGTTTTGTCAGTGTTAAGTGTAAGTTTATTGCCTGTCATCCAAGTCAATATTTTGAGCAGCTCATCGTTGACAATGGTGTTGAGGGTGGCAAGATTTGGGTGGGAGATGACGTAAGTCGTGTCATCAGCAAAGAGAATGGGTTTCAGGTGCTGGTATATGTTTGGAAGATCAATAATGTAAATGAGGAAGAGCAGGGGACCAAGGACACTTCCCTGCAGAACTCCAGTATCAAGTGGCAGTGTTGTTGATGTTGTGTCTTTAATGGTGACATACTGATACCTATTAGTAAGATAGGATTTGAAATATGCAAGAGCATGGCCTCTTATACCATAATGGTCAAGTTTGTGGAGTAGGATGTCGTGGTCTACTGTGTCAAACGCTTTTCTCAGGTCAATAAAAATTTCTAGTGGATATTCCTTATTTTCCAATGCTGTGTAAAGCAGGTCTAGCATTTTTACAATTGCATCATTAGTGTTTTTATTTTTCCTGAATCCAAATTGGCAGGGGTTGAGTATGTTTTGTGCCGTTATAAATGAATATAATCTCCTGTGCACGAGTTTCTCGAAGATTATGGATAGCAATGGTAAATTTGATATTGGCCTATAGTTGTTTACGTCTGTAGGGTCACCACCTTTATGTATTGGTGTAACCCTTGCTGTCTTGAGTAGTGTCGGGAAAGTGCTAGTTTCTAGTGACTTGTTAAAAAGTAATGTAATAGGATGCGAAAGGACATGGGCCGCTCGCTTGTACAATAATGGTGGGACATAAGACAGATTCCTTGAGTTATTTTTGAGTGACTTTATAATTGCAGTGACTTCCGTGGGCTCAGTTGGTACAAGATAGAAGGAATTTGGAAAATTCCCATCTAGGTAGTCCCAGTCACGGGCGTTGGTACATGGGATTTTACTGGTGAGATTAGATCCTATGTTTGAGAAGTCGTTTATCTTGATAGCTGTGTCAGTGGGTTGCAGTGGTGTTTCATGAGGTTTAGTTAGGACAATATTTTTTTTTTTTTCAGTTTGTGGGTCCCCAGAATCTGGGAAAGTGTTTTCCAGGTCTTTTTTATATCTCCTCTTGTGTCAGTGAATCTGCTGGAGTAGTACAGTTGTTTGGCTTTCTTTATTAATTTGGTGAGAACTGCTGAATATTGTTTAAGAATATCTTTGTGTATTAAGCCCTGTCTCTATTGCTTTTCATATTGGTGTTTCTTATCAATGGATTTCAGAATGCTGCTGGTTAGCCATGGGCAACCAAGCCGTTTATTCGTGATGTGTTTCGTTTTTATAGGACAATGTTTGTTGTATAGTCTAAGTATTTTGTTAAGAGAAATGCCTGTTCAATCGTCAATACCATTGGCATTGGAAAATTCTGTAGGGCAGTCAACAGTCTCTAGGTCTGCTGTGAAATTCCATATTGAGGCCTCGTCATGGAGTTTAAATGAAACTTTGTTGTATTCGAGTGGTGGCTTACAAATGTTTGTTAAGAGGAAGGTTGGGTAGTGGTCTGTAGTGCTGTCTGTGATTATCCCTGATTTAAGGGGGGCTAGTATATTGGTCCACATGTGGTCTATTAAGGTTGCACTTGTCTCAGTCAGCCTGGTTGGTTTAGTTATTGTCGGTATGAGAAGTGTGTTGTTCATATTGTTGATGAAATCAGTTACAGTCTGATCATCTGGTAGGCCAAGGTTGATATTGAAGTCTCCAGCTAATAGAAGGTGGTGCTTGTTCATTTGTCTGTTTGTTATTAGTGCCTTTAGATTCTCACTGAAATTTGGTATGTTTTTGTGGGATATCCGGTAAATTGCACCAATTGTTATAGGCATCTTAGGGTTTTTTTTAGAGTAAAATTAGCAAAAATGTATTCCCCATATTCATCACTAAAGCAAGTGGTGATAATACAAGATAGTTGGTTAGAGTAATAGATTGCAATACCACCCACAACTTGGTATGGTCTGCAGTTGTGAATTGCTGTGTATCCTGGTAGAGGGTAGATATCTATTGTGTCCTGCTTAAGCCAGGTCTCAGTAAGAATAATGCTGGAGAAGGGTGTCTTTAGTGACTCAAGGAGTGCCAGGAGGTCATCATAGTGTTTGCTTAAGGACCTGATGTTGTAGTTAAGTACTGATAGACTTTGAGCAGTGTTCAGGATAGTGCTGGCTTGTGATGCTGTGTAATAAAGGCAGTTACTTTCCAGTAAGTTTTGATTGTTTGTTAGATTATGGAGGTTTAGATCAGGGTCAACGTGATCATTCATCTTTTAGGTTTAAATAGTGGTTATTTATATCCTGTATTGTGCGGTGAGTTTTAATACTGATATCTGTAGTAGTGGGAAGTTTGGACAAGTATACAGCTAAAGCTCTTTGGTCATATAGAGTATTGTTGTTAGGGGTACACATAGTGCCTCTGCTCCCTCTCTCAGGACCCATGGAGAGATGTTATCCGGCCCCATTGCCTTTGAGGTATCTAGCTCACTCAGAAGCCTCTTCACTTCTTCCTCGGTTTTTTGTACTTGGTGGTGTACCCCACCTCTCCGTCTTTCTGGAGCCCCTTCTGTCTTTGAATCTCTTGGTTTTTGCCTCCCTGCATCTTTGGGTGAACCATGGGCTCATCCTGGCTTTTACATTATTCCTGTTGCCCTTGGGTACAAACCTCTCCTCAGCCTCCTTGCACATGGTTGTTACATATTCCATCATCTCATTAACTGGCCTCCCTGCCAGTTCTCTGTCCCACTGAACCCTGTTAAGGAAGTTTCTCATTCCCGTGTAGTCCCCTTTCTTGTAGGTTTGGCTTCATTCGCCCTGGCCTTCCTGCTTCCCCCTCCACTTGTAGCTCTACTGTGTATTCGAAGCCTAAAATCACATGATCACTGGCCCCAAGGGGTCTTTCATATGTGATGTCCTCAATATCTGCAATACTCAAGGTGAATACTAGGTCCAGTCTTGCTGGTTCATCTTCTCCTCTCTCTCTTGTAGTGTCCCTTACGTGTTGGTACATGAAGTTTTCCAGTACCACCTCCATCATCTTAGCCCTTCAACTATCTTGACCCCCATGTGGCTCCAAGTTCTCCTAATCGATTTCCTTGTGGTTGAAGTCACCCATGATCGGGAGCTTTGCCCTGCATGCATGAGCTATTCTGGCCACTGCAGCCAGTGTGTCATCCATCTCTCTATTGCTCTAATCATACTCTTGCCTTGGCCTCCTGCTGTTCTGTGGTGGGTTATACATCACTGCAATTACCACTTTGGGACCTCCAGAGTGAAGCGTTCCTGCTATGTAATCGCTTGCGTCTCCACTGTCTCCTCTCTCCAGCTCATCAAAATTCCATCGGTTTTTGATCAGCAGTGCCACTCCTCCGACCCCCCTGTTCCCTCTGTCTTTCCTCAGGATCTGGTATCCCATTGGAAAGATGGCATCTGTTATCATACCTGTAAGCTTGGTTTCTGTGAGAGCTATGATGTCCAGTGATGCCTCTTTGACTCTTTCATGCCACTCCTCCCACTTATTTGTTATTCCATCAGTGTTTGTGTACCATACCTTCAGTTTCCTCTCCAACACTGTGGTTTGGGGGGCCTGTGAGGGTGGGAGACCTGGTAGTGTACTGTGGGATTCTATAGCTGGGTGTTGGGTGGAAGCTGTGAGTATGGATTGTAGATTGAAGTGTTGGGATGGTGTGATAGGTTTTGGGGTTCTGAGGATGGTTCTGTGTGTGCTTGCCCTTGCGGCTCTGTCCTGCTCTAATTGACCTCTGCTGGTTCTGTCCTTGTTCTTTCCTAGCTCCTCTCGCTTTTTTGTCCTCTCCCTCAGCTGCTGTCATTCTGTGTTCAGTCTCTGTCTAGGAACACCCTCTTGTACTCTTCCGAGTACTTGAACTGTGGTGTCTCTTGGAGGATCCTGTTCTGCACTGTTTCTGTACTGAGAATCAGCTTGATCGATCATTTTCTTCTCTTCATGTACCCCCCTATTCTGTGAAAATTTACAATTTTGTCCATGTTTTCTTCACCTATTTCTGTGATGATGTTCTCAATCTCCTTTCTTTCTGCCTGCCGTCTTTCAGTGTGTGTCCTTTCCTCTCTCTCCTGAAGCCCATGTATAAACACTGGCTGGATGGCGAAACGTCTACGATAGAGATGCCCTGGTGTTGCGCATGTGTCTTAATTTCATCTTGTCGGTATTATATACCATTCTTATACTACTACTACTACTACTACCACCACCTCTTCCTGCCTATATATAGCCGTCCTGCTCCACTTCTGGTTAGTGTGACTTTGTAAAAGGTCCAAGTCGGACCGAAACGTCGTCGTAAGCTTCTCTCCTTTATGTGCGGGTTATTTGTGTATTTTAGTACTGTTATTGGGCCTCCCTTCTGACCTGTAATTATTCATTTCTTGCTTCTCGACTGCTCACCTTATTCTCTTGGGTCTTTTGCCTTCAGTACTTCTTCTATTCTCTAGTGCACTTGGTTTCTAGCTTCTCTTCACCTAGCCTTCTCATTATGTCTGTTTTTCTTGGGCACAAACCTCTCCTCTGCTTTCTTGCATATTGTTGTCACAAATTCCATTATCTCATTTACTGATTTCCCTGCCAGTTCTTGGCCCCACTGAACCTCGTGCATGACGTTTCTCATACCTATGTAGTCCCTTCGTTTGTAGCTTGGCTTCATTCGTCCTGCCTCCCACTCCACATGTAACTCTGTATAACTGAAGCTTAGAACTATGTGATCACTAGTTCCGATGGACCTTCCGTATGTAATGTTCTCAATATCTGCACTACTCAAAGTGAATGTTAGGTCCAGTCTTGTTGGTTCATTGTTTCCAGTCTCTCTCTGGTAGTGTCCCTAACGTGTTGGTGCATGAGGTTTTCCAATACCACATTCAACAACTTAGCCTCCATGTTTCTGGGTCACCATGGGGCTCCAGGTTTTTCTTGTGATTGAAGTCACCCACCACCAGTAGCTTTGCCCTTCCCACATGTGTGCTTGTGTGTGTGTGTGTGTGTGTGTGTGTGTGTGTGTGTGTGTGTGTGTGTGTGTGTGTGTGTGTGTGTGTGTGTGTATGTGTATACATGAGTGATTCTGTGTATATGTGTGATATTGTGTTAGTGATTATTTGTGAGAAAATTAGCTGATACCCACTGATACCGATACTTTGGCACACCCTGGTGTAACTTTAGTACACACCTGGTCTAACTTTGGTACACTCTGGTCTAACTTTGGTACACTCTGGTATAACTTTGGTACACTCTGGTCTAACTTTGGAACACTCTGGTACAACTTTGGTACACTCGGGTATAACTTTGGTACATTCTGGTGTACCAAAGCACTAGCCAGTATGTTACAGTATGTCCCATAGTATGTTACAGGAAGCACAGTTTGTTAGAGAACACTAGTCAGTAGTCCCACAGTTTGTTAGAGAAAGCACTAGTCAGAAGTCCCACAGTTTGTTAGAGAAAGCACTAGCCAGTAGTCCCACAGTTTGTTAGAGAAAGCACTAGTCAGAAGTCCCACAGTTTGTTAGAGAAAGCACTAGCCAGTAGTCCCACAGTTTGTTAGAGAAAGCACTAGCCAGTAGTCCCACAGTTTGTTAGAGAAAGCACTAGCCAGTAGTCCCACAGTTTGTTAGAGAAAGCACTAGCCAGTAGTCCCACAGTTTGTTAGAGAAAGCACTAGTCAGAAGTCCCACAGTTTGTTAGAGAAAGCACTAGCCAGTAGTCCCACAGTTTGTTAGAGAAAGCACTAGCCAGTAGTCCCACAGTTTGTTAGAGAAAGCACTAGCCAGTAGTCCCACAGTTTGTTACAGGAAGCACTAGTCAGTAGTCCCACAGTTTGTCAGTAGTCCCACAGTATGTTACAGGAAGCACTAGTCAGTAGTCCCACAGTGTCATTAGTCCCACAGTATGTTACAGGAAGCACTAGTCAGTAGTCCCACAGTTTGTCATTAGTCCCACAGTATGTTACAGGAAGCACTAGTCAGTAGTCCCACAGTTTGTCATTAGTCCCACAGTATGTTACAGGAAGCACTAGTCAGTAGTCCCACAGTTTGTCAGTAGTCCCACAGTATGTTACAGGAAGCACTAGTCAGTAGTCCCACAGTTTGTCATTAGTCCCACAGTATGTTACAGGAAGCACTAGTCAGTAGTCCCACAGTTTGTCATTAGTCCCACAGTATGTTACAGGAAGCAGTAGTCAGTAGTCCCACAGTTTGTCAGTAGTCCCACAGTATGTTACAGGAAGCACTAGTCAGTAGTCCCACAGTTTGTCATTAGTCCCACAGTATGTTACAGGAAGCACTAGTCAGTAGTCCCACAGTTTGTCAGTAGTCCCACAGTATGTTACAGGAAGCACTAGTCAGTAGTCCCACAGTTTGTCATTAGTCCCACAGTATGTTACAGGAAGCACTAGTCAGTAGTCCCACAGTTTGTCATTAGTCCCACAGTATGTTACAGGAAGCAGTAGTCAGTAGTCCCACAGTTTGTCAGTAGTCCCACAGTATGTTACAGGAAGCACTAGTCAGTAGTCCCACAGTTTGTCATTAGTCCCACAGTATGTTACAGGAAGCACTAGTCAGTAGTCCCACAGTTTGTCATTAGTCCCACAGTATGTTACAGGAAGCAGTAGTCAGTAGTCCCACAGTTTGTCAGTAGTCCCACAGTATGTTACAGGAAGCACTAGTCAGTAGTCCCACAGTTTGTCATTAGTCCCACAGTATGTTACAGGAAGCAGTAGTCAGTAGTCCCACAGTTTGTCAGTAGTCCCACAGTATGTTACAGGAAGCACTAGCCAGAAGTCTCAAAGATTGTTGCAGGAAGCCCTAGTATAGTAGGCCAATACTTTGTTGCAGTAATACAAGCCAGTAGTCTCATATCTTGTTACGGAAAGCACCTGGCAGTAATCCCACACTTTACTAGCATAAACTTGTGTCAGTAGTCCAGCATTTTATTACAAAAAGTATGAGTCAGAAGTCAATAAGTACAAGTCAGAAGTTCCAACATTTATTACAATCATCAAAATTCAATATATTCACAGTGAGAAAGACAGAAAATTGTGACGTATAACCATATAAGGTTTATGTTAATTTACCCATTATTATTATTATTATTGTTAATATTATTATTATTATTATTATTATTATTATTATTATTATTATTATTATTGTTATTATTATTATTATTATTGCAGAAAGTAGTACTGGGGAAATAAACAGCTGGGTGGAGAGGGGATTGAATTATAAACAAATGTACAGTGACAGCAAGAGTGACTCGCAAAAATCATAACACAATTATAAATAACTCAGGAGAGACTTGCTTTAGAACTTGTCCTAATCCATACTCCCTTTCCTGAGTTGGATAACAATAGTATTCTAATAATATCAAGTCTGAAACAAAAGCAGTGTCTGGGGGATTTATGAAGGATAAGCAAAAACGTCAGAGCATTAAATGAACAAAGATGAATGGCTGCCACTATCAGTGAGCTTTAATCAATAAATACTAAACAAACAATTTAAAAATTATCACCAAAGTTGGAAGATGAGGAGAAAGACTTGTTAATTCTCGAGTTGAAGTCTTGGGCCATATTGCCAGTGTTTTGGACATTCTGGTTTGGCAGCCTTGAGGACATCCGAGACATATCAGAAAAATTGGACATATTGCTAAAGTTTGACATACCAGAATATTGTGAAGAAGAATCACTGAAATGAGAGAAATTAGACATATCGGTGAATCCAGACCTTCCGGATAAAGTAGAAGCCATGGAGTCTGTTGACATCTTAGACATTAGGGATTGCCCACGATTCATAAGGTTTTTCAGGTCACCAAATCCAGGAGGAAACTCTGGACTTTGGAAAAATGGACCTGCATCCCCAGTTGTAGAGGAAAAAGACTTCTTGAGGGAAGATGTGCTAGATGAGCTTTTCTTGACAGACATCACAGGGCCATTAGGCATATGTTGTATACAAGATTCACTCACTTCGGCCGCATCAGCTGCCTCTGAACGCTTGAATTTTCCTTCTGGGTCCTCTTTCTCGTGCAATATCTTGGTAGTTGCTTCTCTCCTGGCAGCCTGACATTCTTTATCAGTAATCTCAGCTGCAGTTTCTTTGTGCTCCATAAAGCCATCCTTCTCTTTCACAACATTGGAGGTCTGGGAGGTGAGAATACGTCGGCCGTTCTCCTCTGTAACACTTATGTTAGATTGATTTCCCGATCCTACAACCTGTGCAGCAGGATGTGGAACCTGCGGAGCCTTGGCCATTTGTTGGAGACCTGGAGCACCAGCCTGAGGGAACTGCTCACACATTTGCTTAAGAGGTTCTTGGGGCATGAAGAGTGGTGACTGCTGGAACAGAGGCTGGAATTGAGGTTGGGGTGGTGTGAACTGGGATTGTGGTGGGGGTTGGAACTGGGGTTGTGGGGGTTGGAATTTTGGTTTGGATGGTGGTGTGAACTGGGGTTGTGGTGAAGGCTGGAACTGGGCTTACAGTGGGGGTTAGAACTGGTTTTTTGGTGAAGGTTGGAACTGGGGCTGTGAGGGTTGGAACTGGGCTTGTGGTTAGGGTTGGAACTGGGTTTGTGGTGACTGGAACTGAGGCTGGGGTGATTGGAACTGGTGCTGTGGAAACTGGAACTGGGGCTGTTGAGACTGGAACTGGGGCTGTGTAGATTGGAACTGGGGCTGTGTAGACTGGAACTGGGGCTGTGTAGACTGGAACTGGGGCTGTGTAGACTGGAACTGGAGCTGTGGAGACTGGAACTGGGGCTGGGGTGACTGGAACTGGGGCTGGGGTGACTGGAACTGGGATTGGAGTGGTGACTGTGGTTGAGGATAAGGACCTTGTTGATACATGGGCTGAAATGTCTGTTGAAATACAGGCTGGGGTGTGGGCTGGCTAGGACTTGTAACATTAACGCATGGGAGCTCTTTTCCCCAAATCAAACTCCATGGTAGATGAAACTCGAGATGATTCCGATCCAGCTTCACTGGGTGCCGGTGAAGAGCACGTGCTGGTCTTCAGCGAACCCCAAATCCCGAGTCACTGAACATCAACTTCTCCCTCATCTCCTTTGGCAAGCCTTCAAGGCCATCATTAGAGGAACTCTCAAAACTGGATGAGGACTGAATAACAGTCTTTGAGGAGGTGCTTTTGAAGGACGAGGTGGACCCTCCATCACTGAAGGCTGACTTCTGGACACTGGAGGATGAGGTGCTGCTGCTACTTATCTTGGGGACCTCACTCACTTGGCACCCTCCTTCTTTGGTGCCTTGATAGTGAGAACCCCATCCTTTGAGAGTGCAGTAGTGACCAGATCAATATCAGCAGCTGGATGCAGTGTGAACTCCTTATAAAATGATTTCCATGATGACAAAGCACCATCCTCCGAGACCTTCTGATAGGATCCTTCTACCACAATTCGATCATCTACAGCTCGCACTTGCAGCTCCCCAGGATTAAAATCCTTCACGTCCATCACAGCCTGGAATTTACCATCCTTTTCTGTGATCTGGAGAGCCTGTGAAGCATACAGGTCCTGGCCAATCTTCCTTGTACGGATCTTGCTGTACACATCCCGGCACTCTGTCCTGGATCCCTGATCAACCTTGAGTCCTCTGTTATCAAACTTGTCCACGATTGACTGAACTGCACGGTCGAAGTCTTCCCAGTTCTCTTTGAAGAAGGTGTCATCGAAGAAGCTCTCTCGCTGGACCACATTCAGATTCTTCTCAGAAGGCATCATGAATGCTTTTAGTTCTCACCTAGTTGTGGTTGCAGGGGTCGATTCATAGCTCCTGACCCCGCCTCTTCACTGGTCGCTACTGGGCCTCACTTCCTGCTCCTTGAGCTTCATCATACCTCTTCTTAAAGCTATGTATGGATCCTGTCTCCACTACATCACTTCCCAGACTATTCCACTTCCTGACAACTCTTCAATTAAAACTTAGAGATGTGTTTTGGCTTCGATGCGCGTAGGTACCCGGCACTAAGTTCTCTGCGAATACTTCGCCAGCGAGGTGAAGATTTCGATCACTTCAACTAATTCGTGTAGAGGATAGATGGTAGAGTTTATAGTTAAAGAGCTCCTCTAGCTGCTAGGTCGCTGAGTTAAAGCTAGAGAGCAGTAGGTATCCCACAGAGCAGCAGCAACACACACACACACACACACACACTAGACAGTACGCTACCTCAACAGTGACTGCGACGGAATTCCTCAAATTAATTCTCTTCCTGTGTAGTACTTTACGGAGACACCTCTTCACTGTGCCTATCAGTCTTTCGTACAGCCCCCCATGCCAAGGGTCTCTAGGAGTAATAAACTTCCAGGTAAACCCTCGTTGGCTTAACAGAGATTGAACATCGTTACTCTTATTTAATTCTATCAAGTGTTGAGCATCCACTACAAAATTGGTGGCATTATCAGAAATCATCACTCTTGGACAGGATCTCCTAGCTGCAAATTTCCGAAACAGCTGTATAAACTGTTCTGCAGACAAGTCCTGAGCCACTTCTAAATGAACTGCCCCAGTAGCAGTACAGGTGAACAAACAAACATACACTTTCAGTGGAACACCATTTGAAGTACCTGTTAAAATTATTGGACCACTATAGTCTACACCTGTTACATTAAATGGTTTCACTAATTGTACACGCTCCTTTGGCAATGGTGGAGGACCTGGGTACATATAGGATCTGGCATCCACACGGCGACATATTACAAAAGATTTAATCGCCCTTTTTACACTTTGCCGTCCTTGTGGAATCCAGAAAGTTTCCCTAATACAATTTAAGGTATCTTGTACCCCACCATGCATTACATTTTTATGGGCATTTAAAACAATTAAATTTGTTAGATGATGAGTTTTGGGCAGTAACATAGGGTATTTAGCATAATCACCCAATTCAGCATTTTGTAACCTACCTCTGCACCTAATTACATTGTTCTCTAAATACAGCCCCAATTTCTCTATTATGGAACCTTTCACAATTTTTCTTTCCATCATCAATTTAATCTCATTTCCATAGATTTCTTCCTGTACCCGATTTATCCAGTATTCATGAGGATGTGAAAATTTATATGAGAAATTCATTTTGTTTAGAAATTTAAACACCAACTTGATTACATTGATTAGTTTGGGTAAAGAAGAATGCATATTTATATCATTGGCTAAGGAGGGTCAAACTATCGGAGAGGTGGTCACAGTAATTTCAACAGGAGCATTATACGCCTTTTGTACAGGCCAGTTAACTTTATTTACCAACCAGCTCGGTCCTTTAAACCATGATACAGCATTTATGAATTGAGCTTAAGGTAAACCTCGAGACAAGAAATCAGCTGGATTCTCCTCACCAGGTATATGATTAAATGTTAACATATGCTGACCCAAACTATTATATTTCTCTTGCGTCTGATTAATTTCAGCGACCCTGTTTTGTATGTACACAATTTTACTGTTTTCATTACGAATCCATTGCAAGGATACCTGATTATCAGACCAAATTACAGTGTCACTGATATTTATCTCCTGCAACTTATTTCTTAAATAATTAGCTAATTTGACACCTACATAAATGGCTGTTAATTCCAACTGAGGTAAGGTACGTGATTTAATTGGAGACGCTTTAACCTTAGACATAACAAGAGAAATAACATAACATAACAAGTTATGAATTTTGAAGCATCGCAAAAAATCTGGAATATATTTTTCCCATCTGGATTGGCCACCTGGCGTGGGAACTCCAACATTGGATTTTTTTTCATAATCACCATTTAATCCTTTCCACCTGTTAATGAATTCCTCAGGTAGAGTTTCATCCCAAGCACATTTAAGCTTCCATGATCTTGTATTAACAATTTCCCTCTTATAGTAAGGGGTGACACTAAACCTAGTGGATCAAAACATTTGGAAACTTCAGCAAGCAAGACTCTCTTGGTTAATTTATTGGGCATACTGTAATTATTAGGTTTTAACATTAACAAATCTCTCTCAGTATCCCAAGTTAATTCCAATACAATACTACATTTTGGTACTTCATCTCCAGGGTAATCTTTACTAATTTTGTCGTTAAATTTTGACGAAATACTATTCCATTCCCTCAGAGGCATATTTGCACTTTGCATTATCTTATTAGCCTCTCCATATGACATTAACAGTTCCTCTTCAGTTGACGTCACATCCAGGAAATTGTCCACATAAAATTGTTTACTCATTACTTTACTCAATGACCTTCCCGTATGTTTAAGGTGTGCATTTATCGTTGCTTGAAGTAGGAACGGACTGGATGTAGCACCAAATAATACGCTCCTAAAGCGAAAAGTTTTCAGAGGGCTAATTGGGTCACTAGGATTCTCAGGCCATATGAAGTGGGTACATTCCCGGTTAGCCTCTTGTAAACCCACTCTTAGGAAAGCTTTACTTATGTCAACCGTAAAGGCATAATTCTTCACCCTGAAACGCTGTATAGCCCTTGTGGCTTAGCGCTTCTTTTTGATTATAATAATAATAATAATTCACCCTGAAATTTTATAAGATATCTCCTAATTTTTCCATTAACGACGGACCTGTCATCAAACAGTCATTTAAACTAGGTACATTTTTGTTACTCCTGGCACTGCAATTAAACACAATCCTCCGAGGAGTGGTCTTAGAATCTTTCTTCACTCCGTGATATGGCAAATAGTGACCATAAATTTTGACTTGCTCAGGAGATAACTCCTCTATAAGTTTATTATTTAACTGTTCAGTAATTATATCATTACAGGCAGTCAACAATTCTGGTGTCTTACCCAGTTCGCGGAGCTGAGCCTTTAGTTTTCCATATGCCATCCTGTAATTAGTGGGCAATTCTGGATGGTTCAGTCTCCACGGAAGTGGTACCAAATATTGTCCAGATTCAAATTTTACATCTCTTAGGCTCTGTTCCTGAGTAAAAGAATCGTCTGAACTTTCTTCATTTACATTTATTCCAATGCTGTCCATTTCCCACAATTTATGCACTGGCTCAACACCATCCTCAATGGAAGAATTATACTGGGGCATGATTTAATGATGGCATTTATAGTTTCCTCTAGTCATGCATTATTAGTACGAGGAAGTCTACCATACATTACAAGACCTCCTGCAGTCTTTAAAAGGGTAACACCATATTTCTTTACCATACCCTTTACAAAGGAGACATAATAGTCACTACCTATCAAAATATTTATTGGGCCTACAGAATCATCATTTACACCAGAAGGTGATAAATTTACATTACATGAAAGCCTTTCTGTAGCTTTACTAAGCCCTATTGTAGATATTTTCTCTGGGAGTCTATCTACAATTACTGCATTAATATGTTTTTTCTCATTGCTCAAACTGACAGTTACATGAACAGGGACATACAATTGAGTCCTTCATTCACCTCTCAACCACTGGGGAGAGAGAACGCTCGCTTGGACTGCTACACCTTCCCTCTGGTGGTTTTCTTTGGCAGTGTACTGACAAAATGGCGGAGGGAGGGGGATGCTGTGTAAACACTGTCTGCATAGAGCTGGTCAGAGGCATGCTTAGTACTGCAACAATCATATTGCCATCCATCATCAGAGACATCTACGGTGTACCAACAGAGGAATTATACAGTGTGGCGCTAAACGAGATGTCAAGGATCTTCGTCAAATTGAATCGTGCCAGTTTGTACGACAAGGTTGTAGAAGAATTCCAGAAGAGAATAACTGTCAACTTGGCTGTGGAAGTCATCATGCACGATGTATCCAAATATTACACATGGGTTAAGGTGCGTACTGTGCCTTTTGAGGGAACTGTGTATGGGCTGAAGGAGGCATTTAGCAGCTATGGTCGGGTCCATTTGGCGACAATGGGAGTCTGGAAGGATGGGCAGTATGAGGGGCTCCCTCAAAATGTCGTTGACCCTCCCGATCCCATCATACGTAACATTGGTAGGACACAGAACACAGGTTTTTGTGCATTGCACTGGTCAGTGGCGGATGTGTCACCTGTGTTGCTCATATGATCATATGGTGGCACAGTGCCCCAGGCGGAAATCGTCCAGAGGGCTGGGAGCATCGGCAGTGGAGTAACGATTGTGTGATTTGGGGCCTGAGGGGGGTGGAGGAGCTGACTTGTGGAGTGGTCGCTGGAGCGAGGAGGTATACCATGAGGAACAGTCGGCTGACAGGTGTGTAACGCTCCCTGAGCGATCAGAGGATGTGGACGAATTGTCAGGAAAGCAAGTGTGTCAGGATAGTGTACCTCAGGAACGCTTCATGGAAAAGGTAATCCAGGAGTTTTTGGGAACAACTGTGACTGGTGTCTTCAGTGAAGGTGAGGAAGTCATGACGGTCCCATCGCCTGTGGGAGGGAACCCCAGTGCAGGTACCTTGCAGCAGGTGGTGCAAGTGGAGGTACATCAGGAGCAACGCCAGGACGTGGATATGAGTGTCAGTGGCGGCTCCAGAAAGAGAACGGCTGGAATGGTGGAGGTAGAGGAGGTTCTCATGCCAGGCCAGTGCCCAGGGAAAAAGACATGGGTGGTGGAGGAGTTGAGGGAGGTAGGGGCTGGTACAGTGACACAGGAGCTATGCAGTGGATGGGTACAGGAGAGTGAGGGTGACCAGGTAAAGATCTGTGAGGCGCCTGGGCATCGAATGGGGAAAGCGCTATGAGTAAACCATAGCGGCATAGAGGAAAACCGCCGTTTATATAGCTTTCAGGAATGTCACTTTTAATGTTAATGGTCTCTGGTCAGAGATCAAGCGAGTGTGGTTGGTTTGGTTTTTGCGCAGGTACCAGGTTGATGTGTGTTTTTTACAGGAACACAATTTTTGGTATGGATATGATTTGAGGTTGGACGGTTACAAGATGTTAGTTCTGCCAGGCAGTTAAAAGGGGGAGTTGCAATAGTCATTAAGGACACCAGCCCCTTGCCTGGCACAGGTTGGGAGGATGGGGGGAGGGTAGTGAGAGTAGATGGGGTATGGAGTGAGAGACGCGTTTGTCTTATATGTGTGTATATCCCGGCATCGGGTAACGTAAGGGTTAAAGCAGATTTTGTGAGGGATGACTTGCTGTATTTTTTACGGGCATTGCCGGCGGTCACGATCATCAATGGGGATTGGAACTGTGTGATTCGTGAAAGGGATGTGGAACCGAGGGGGGCGGGGTGTGTACTGAAGGTTCTGCGGGACACATTACAAGATGTTGGTGTTGTGGACGTAGAGGGGGAGTCGCTTAGAGCCTGAGCATACTTTTGTCAGGCAAGAATATGCGGTGCGACTAGACAGGATTTAGGTAATGCGGGGTATAGAGATGAGGGACGTGCAAACGGTCAATGTAGGTTTCACAGATCACAGAGTGGTAATAGCTGACTGGAGTGGTAGGGAGTGCTCAGAGTTAATGCTGGTTATTGGAAGTTGAACGTAGGATTACTCAGAGGTGAGGAAGAGGTGCAGGGTTCTAAGAATGGTGGGGTAGGGTCACTGAGGGTAGGGATAGAGTACTGCAGCTCGTTGACTGGTAGGAATTGAGAGCAAAGCCTTGCATTGCGACCTATTTCCTAGGCAGGGAGAGGGAGGAAGCGAGGTGGCGTTACGGCTTACAAAATTATTTGGAATCTCAGCTAAAGGGTTGTCACGACAGGGGATGTGGGGGGGTGGCAAAGCGGAATCTATAAGGGACAGACTTGAGGACATCTGCAATGAACAATTTAATGGGATACATTATCGTTCAGGATTGGAGGACGTGCTTTGGGGCGACAAGCCGTCTGGGTTTGTGTTACGGAAGTTCTGAGAATGTCGTGCTGTGACTACCATGTTGCGATTAGTGTCAAGCTCTGGGGTGGGGGGATACCACGATGGTACAGTTTTCGCCACTACAGAACGCATGAGCTATTACACTGATGCTTGGTTTCGGGAAAAATGGAGGGGGCAGGTGGGTATCGGTTCACGAGAATTGGCGGGGGAGGGTCGAGATGTACTGGGGACAAAGCTTAGAGAGAGGATAGAGGAGGATATATGTGAGGAGGAGGTAGCGGAGGCAATTTTTGGGATGCGGACTGGCAAGATGCTGGGCATTGATGGATTACCAATTGAATTTTATAGGATGCATTGGGGTTGCATTAGGCATCTATTTGTCGGGGTTTTAAATAATATGTTGGCAGGTGGGAGGATGGGACACTCCCAACGAATGGGTGTTGTAGTGTTGGTTCCTAAGAAGGGAGGCAGGCATGGCCTGAGTGATTACAGGACAATTTCTTTAATGTGTGTAGATTATAAGTTTTTTGCGAGGATATTGGCAATCGTTTGAAGGGAGCCCTGGGGTCGGTATTACATGTGGGACAGTTTGGAATTCCTTGAAGAAGTATGAGGGAGGGGCATGGACATATCAGAGATTTCCTGGAGGGGAGTTGGGGAGGAGGTGTTCTTGGTTTGGACTGCAAAAATGCATATGATTTTGTGGATAGGGGTTTTATGCGTGAGTGTTTGTTTGGCTTGGGTTTTGGTGTGAAAGTAGTGGGTTGGATAGAAACATTGTATGCTGGGGCAATGATGAGGGTTCAGGTGAATGGACGACTGGGGAGCAATATATGCATGGAACGAGGTTTGAGGCAGGGATGCCGGCTTTCCCAAATTTTGTACACATGTATACAAAATCCGTTTTATTAGCTGGTGGATCGCGGGTGGGAGAGGGGGTGTGAGAATCAGTCAGGGGGGCGTATAGTGGGGTACGTTGATGATACGATGGTTTTGATTATTGCACAGGAGGATTTCATCTTCATGGGTGAGGTCATTGAAAAGTTTGGGGATGCAACATTTATGAGGGTTAACAGGCCTAAGTCGATGTTGCTAGAGGTGGGGAGCTGGGTGGAAGGGAGAAGGGGCAAGGGGTTTGGATGGACATGTGTGGATAGGATTAGGATTTGTGGGATTATGTATTTGGCGGACAAACAGGCAAGCAGGGAGGTTAATTCGGTGGTGGTACAGGACAAGGTGCTGGGTAGATTACGAGGATTACGAGCCGGGAATTCCTCACTGCACCAACGGGTGATGATCGTGAATTCACTTGTGTATAGTAAAGTCTGGGGAGTGGTAGCTGTTTATCCTTTGAGGGCCTGTGACATAACAGAAATACAGAGGTGGGCGTTGAGGTATGTTTGGGGATATGGACGGGCATGGTTGGGGCGTGAAGTGGTAATGTCTGGAGTATGCATGGGGGGTTTAGGTTTGCTAGCTTTGGGACCTAGGGTGAGAGCAATATATGTACGGGCATGTTACTTAAGACTAGGGGGGACTAGAGGATGTAGCGTGGGGGAGGTTGGAATAGAAGTCCGGTGTTGGTGGTGTGGAAAGGAACTAGAGGCGTGTGAAGACTTGCTGTGATTAATGTTAAAAGTGAGGGATGTCTGTGGTATGCACGTAGGAAGGCTGGTGAATGTAGGATTTCGGCAGGAAGCATTGTCAGGGGTGGAGATTTATCCCATGTATAACTGGAAGGTAATTTGCCAGGAATTCCGGCGGTTTTGTATACCAACTAAGGCGCGTGAGGTGATGTATAGATTTATGATGGGGATCCTGACGTCTAAGGTAATGTTATGGAAAATTGATTTTGTTGAGGATGCAACCTGCATGCATTGTGGTGATGAAGAAATGGCTTTTCACGCAGTGTATTTTTGTCCATCCCTAGAAGAAGTAAGATTGTGGATGTTAGGTGTTTTTGGGATGTTGGGAGGGGGGAGGGTGGCTATGTTAAGGGCATTACTCCTTGACATGGATGGGGTGACACAAGATGTGGCACGAGTGTTAAGATATATCATCGCGGACTATTTGTACATGTCATGGGGAATGCGTGAGGTATGGGAGCAGCACTGGTAGAGTCAGGGCGTTGGCTGCACGTTTTTACAGAACAATGTGCAGAAATAGAAGCGTCTATGGTAGTAGGTGGGTTGAGTTTTTTCCTGAGGGGTATCGCTGTATGACAGTGGTAAAACTTCACAGATTAATTGGAAAAGGATGGCAATGGGCTGGTGGACAGCGATGATCTGGCATGAAAGTGGACTTAGTATAAAAGGATTATTTGGTGTTCTGGTAGCGGGGAGTAAATGATACGTCTTCGGAGGCTTCTTACTTTATTGAAAAGTGTCGTGGTGGGTACACAGGCTTGTGTGTTGTGCCCATGGCCCGGGAGGGCCATCCCACGAGAGAGAGCTTCTAGTAGGCCTTGTGTCTCCCTGCTAGGCCGCTGTGAGAGTGAGAGTGAGGCAGGGGCAGACAGGCTGGCATGCCCACCGAGAGGCCTGGCTACAGAGGGCAACACTTGAGTGGCGTGAAATATGAACTAAGCAGGCAGACAGCATGGGCTGTCTGTGCAGACAGTACAGGCTGTCTACATACACTCGGCCACCTACCGCACGTCGTCCCGACGCGACAATACTGGTGGTAAAAGGAACTCAGTCTCTCTCTCGTAGGAACAGGGCACAGAACACAAAATAAAAACATATATATACATATGGACATGGAAAAAAAACTTCATACAAGGAGGGAAGAAAAAAACATGTGGGGTGTGCTAAACATCGTGGTCAAAGGCAGTGAGCATCGAAGGGCATCACTGCACGCCTTCCTGCATCTGGACAGATACTGCAGCACAGGAGACATCGCTGCGGCTGAGCTGTGACATAACAGGGTATGGTCTCCTCTGGAACGGTGAAGCAGTCATCATAGGAGTCGCTGCAGGTTTTCACTCAACCTGGGGCACGACATGCTGGTGCCCTCGAGTGAGGCGTCGACAAAACTCGGCAACTGGGCAGGACTTCTGGCAAGCGACTCAGGAGGACACTTCTCGACTGGTACTGTCGCTGGGCTGTCACTGCCGGCGAGCGTGGAGTGAGTTGTGGAGAGTCATGGCATCAGATGACTGGGCGAAACATCTGGGAGTCGTAACATCATACACTAGACTGCAGTGAGAGAGCTAGCAGTCAAAGTGACATCTTCTTTGTGCAGGCTGCTCACTGAAGCTTGTGACACGAGGCTGACACAGTGTGTCATTCTCTCGACAGTTGGAGTTATAGCAAAGGTTAGTCTAAGCATCCCCAGACTTGTTTCTCTACATATAACTGCATTCTGAAGGTCTGGAGGTGAAGTGAAACAAATCTCGATGGGAATCGTAGCAGGTACGGTTCTGCAGAACATCACGAGCGACGAGCATAAAAGCTTTCTGTACAAGAGGGCTCGTACACTCAGGGCTGTCTGATAACAGCTGTCAAACACACTGGTCACATGGGTGACTTAGCACAGTGGTACTACTTAGGTCTGGCTCAGACCTCACTGGATACACAGAAACTTTACACACCCGCGATACATGCGGTACAACATGGCTTAAACTAGCAAATGATGCTTTTCTGTGCACAAAACTGACACTAAGACATACTAAAATGTGAGAACACTGACTGAGAGGAATTAATTAACACACGACATATATCTTCTCTCAATCTTCTCGACAATACTGAAACAATTACTGAACACTCGATGGTGACATCATTTGATGTCAGGCGTGATGTCGCGAGGTAATGTCAGCAGCACTGTGACGTCAGCAGACATCTCGAGGTGATGTCAGGCAGACATCGTGACGTCATGAAGTCGTGCAGCATTGTCGGTGATGTTAATGTGATGCGGGCAGTAGACCACAACATGTGGCCTGGGACATCTGGTAACTCACGTTGCATGTAGATCCACGTGACATCGTCCACACCCACGTGGCGTCGGGATCCACGTGGCGTCGTGATCTACGTGGCATTGCCCACACCCATGTGGCGTCGGGATCCACGTGGCATCATGATCTATGTGGCATGCTGATCCACGTAGCTTCGAGTGGCCTCGGGCACTCGGATACACAGTTCTGGCAATGAATTCACACGGAAAAACAGCAGAAAACACAGCAGAGGGAGTGGGCAGTGGTGAGTGTATGGTAGTGTGGTGGCGAGGAGCGTGCATGAGTGTATGGCGAGGGAGCATCTGGCCATTCCTCCTCCTTCCACCCACTAACACAGGGAAGCACACTGGACACAGAAATCACCACAAAACTCACCTCTGGCTTGCTGAAACAGCTGTGCTGAGCTGAACAACAACAGCAACATACAAGTGATGCTGAACACGTGACTTGAGAAACAGCATGGGACACTGTAGTGTGGGGTCACTGGGACGCCACTTACAATTCTCGGAGAATTTCGGCAAATTTAGGCCTGGATCCTGCTTGTACCTGTGTCTGGATGCTCAAATGTGCAGACACGACATCAGGATAACTCGTTGAGAGACGGATGCTTGTTGTGTAGGGGGATGAAGTGAACAACTTCATTCCTTCCTTCCTCTCTCTGGGCAAACACACTGCTGCGACCATCGCTGCTACCAATTATAACGAGTTCATTTGGTAGGCTGATAGCGGGTAGTAAATGATACGTCTTCGGAGGCTTCTTACTTTATTGAAAAGTGTCGTGGTGGGTACACAGGCTTGTGTGTTGTGCCCATGGCCCGGGAGGGCCATCCCATGAGAGAGAGCTGCTAGTAGGCCTTGTGTCTTCCTGCTAGGCCGCTGTGAGAGTGAGAGTGAGGCAGGGGCAGACAGGCTGGCGTGCCCACCGAGAGGCCTGGCTACAGAGGGCAACACTTGAGTGGCGCGAAATATGAACTAAGCGGGCAGACAGCATGGGCTGTCTGTGCAGACAGTACAGTAGTATGATAAGGGTGGAAGTGGGGGAGGGAGGAGAGGGATGGTTCTTGTATGTTATTGTTGTGGATAAGCAATGGCTTCGCCAGTTGCATTAGTTGCACCGTTGGTTGATTTGTTTATCTAAGTTGCAATAGTAAACATGTCTGCTTTTGTATGATTACTTATCCATTATAGTGTTGTGGATTCTCTGTTGAACGGCATGCTTTACATGTAATGTGTTCCACTTAACATACTTTGCTTATGTTTGTTGTCCTGTGCACCCGGGGATACTTGGGTTTTGTAGAGGACTCTGTTATCATGTGTTAATTAACCTTTTGAATTTATGTTCTGAGGATACCTGGAGGTTGTCACTGTTGTATGTTATGTATAATAAAGTACTGCTTTAAATGCACTATAACGTTTTGGTGGATTTTTCCCTCATATATATGTTAGTTGTACATGTTAAGGTATAATATATGTGTGTGTTTAGTGTATATATAGTAAAGCATATATATGAAAGGTGGATAGGGTATAGGGGATGGGACATGGCTACAGTCGGTGGCATGTGTGTTTATTGTTGAACTGTTATGTATTTGGTATTGCATTTTGAACTGTTATGACTGTTGGTGTTTTGGCTCTAGTGAGCTTATGTATAGCACTATGTATACGCTGTAAGATGTTTTTTAATATAAATAAAAATGTTAGGATAGTAGTTGGCATTTTTCACTACTGTAGAGTTGTTATTGTCATCAATATAATATGTTCATAGAAACCATACCCCCGGCCGGGATTGAACCCGCGGTCATAGAGTCTCAAAACTCAATATGTTCATAGGTTTAAATTAGTTTCGTTAGTTTGTAAGTTAAATAAACAATGGTGAAATGTTGTACAATTTGGTGAACTGGGGTAAATAGGGGGGTAGTTATACTGCTTGAAATTTTTGCGGCATGTAATTATTCTGTGTGTATATTGAAATTAGCAGACGGGAAGGGGTAAGAAGATTCTTTATTTCGTATTACTTGCACAGTTATATCTGTAGTAATGGAATTATGTATAATGGCAGTATACATCTATCAGCTGCATAACATATTACTGCATATTGCAGTGTTTAGACAATGATGAATTTATATTCTGTCGATGATCTGATACTGTATACTTTTATTTAGTTAATGTATTGTATGTTTTAAATATATATATATAAAAAATTGAGTCTTTTTATCTGAGAGAAAACCAGAGAATTTTAGAGTTGTAGGATCTCCCATTTGTACTTTCATTCCATTAAGGCATTTACGTTTTATGGAAGTATGCTGTGATCTCTGGTCTAATAATGCAGTTACATTTTTTGATTTATGCCTTGGATCATCAATTTTTACCTCTAACACAGGTAAGGCTACTTCAGAGAAAACCATCATTATTAACATTAGCAGCAATTTTTACATTAGCTACTGTTGTGTCAGGGTTGTCAACATTATCATTATTACCAACATTATCATAAAGACCCTTACACATGACTATATGGTGTCTTCCTTTGTGACATTGATAACAGTTGTTTAATTTGGCATGATAATACTTAACATTGTGATTACCTAGACATCTGATACATCTGTCAAGTTCCTCCAATCTTTCAACTTTATCATTCCATGAATTGTATGCATTGCAGAAAAGACAATCTCTCTTTTCTTTGACTGATTTCTTATTAACTGGGCTACTCTTAGGAGGGTACTTATTCTTCTTACTTTGATGTGGAGAATCACTATTTCTGATTCCTGCTACTTGGTATGTGCCTATGCACATATCAAGTAGTATATCAATGCATATCAATGCATCAGTTTCCTGATACATTAATTCCAAACATTTATTGTACGCCTTTGTTACATGGCCCTTTCTAGCCTCTAATGATGCTTTTTTGGCTCTAAATTCCATGGGCTTGTCATCTACATTAATTTCCTCATTTTCACCCATGGTGCAACATATTAAATTCAACTTAATTAATAACACTGATTATGTACTTAATTATGCACTTTATAAAGGTAAATATTACAACTCACCTTTGAATAAGTACTAGCTACACTGGAGCTTAGCAATTACACATGTAAGGAAATTATAATATGAATTTTAAATTCTCATTAATATAAATCCTAGCTACACTTGGGCTTAGCAATTACACATGTAAGGAAATTATAATATAAATTTTATGTGGAGAAATTTTCTCCATGAGGGGGGTATCAGCCTCCTTCAGCTCCTTTCAGCCCCTTTCAGCCCTGAGGGGCCCAGCCCTTGCAGAAGGGGTAAGCATCTTGTTTACTGTTACAGCAAGTAATTGATCCCAGATGAAGTACGAGCATGCGCCATGGTCAAGCAACCGATGCTCCTTGCAAAGTCCAGTGTTGCAAAGTGTAGATTAATAAAAGACAGTCCATCTCTTACCTTAGCAGGAAAATTAAGGAAAATCCTGCTTCCACTTTATTACTATGGTAAAGATAGTGTACATTGTTGTCTGTGCTTAAGACAGCAAGAATCAAACATTCTGCTTTGCTTCATGGAGGAAGTGGCAAAGAAGCAAAAGTACTAGGTCAGCTTTTCCTTTATGTTCGAGGGGCATTGGAGTGGCGTAGGACACTGTGAGGTCAGATTACTTTTGACTCTACTGAGAGTCACACTGATGCCAGGATAACCAAAAAAGAACACTGATCCGTATGTTAGTGTGAACAAAGTGTATCACAAAACACGATAAACACTTCCAGAGAAGTGAGATCAGCTTCTTTAGTGATATGGTGTGAACAATTATTGATGAACAGTGTAACAACAAGTGTTGCGATCCAACAGAATGAAGTGCGACATTCTTCAAAGAACACTATTCTTCAATCAACTCAATGAATATCCAGGCATAACTACAGGTCAGATACATATACCCAGGTAAGTGTTCTAACTCCTGATGTACTACTATTGACTGCGCAGTTGAGTCTAAGTTACGAGTTATAAGTTACTGTGATAAGCGGACTTTTAAGTCCACACAAGTACGTGTGTCAGCCATCAGTGAATTAAATATGCTGACATAACACCCCCTAGGGGTAATTTATTATTAACATAATATATATTTACAGCCTGTTGTGAAGTGGATGATACAGCTTCTCAAGACCTCATCTGCAGGGGTGGCTGTGTGGATGATGAGCTGTCTTATCAGCTAAGTACTCCCTATATTTAATCTCCTTAGCTGGTAAACCATTTCTCAACATTTTAAATACACATTAATATAAATCCTAGCTACACTTGAGCTTAGCAAAATTATTATTGTAGTAATTATAATCCACTAGACAATTAAGTAAATTTATGGATCTAACATCCACCTACTTCTGTCATGTCACTTATAATTATTAAGTAATTAATTCACTAATTAATTACTTCACTAATTACATCCGGTTCGAAGGACCAATGGGTAACTATGTGGAAGATTAAAATTACCTGCATGAACCTCATAAGATACATACCAGTAAATAGTAATAAAGGTAATTATTCTTTATCAAGGTTACAGAGACATGCAGGAATTTTAGGATATCCTAGGTCGCAAAAAATGTGCCTCTTTGATACCTACTACACTCTATCTCCACAAGTCACTCTGGACCTATATTAATTTCATTTGAAATATACATCACCAGGAATTATGGTAAAACATTAATATAAATATGTGGACTGCATGTTAAATTTAGTTAATGAATTGAAGGATAATTTATAATAATAACACCCACCAATTTGCCTAAAATATGAAGAAAATACTGGCCTGAATTTCAACGTAAATATAGACATTACTCAACTTGGGTAATTTTATACTTTTCCCAGTTACCTGTTTATCACATTCTGCAGGACTGCAAATCCAACAATTCCTGCTCCTATTTGAGAGGTTTTATACACAATTTAACCTCTAGAGCGACGAAAATTCTTCCAATTTACACTGTATTTTCGGAAAATATGCAGTATTTTCCAGAACTTTAGTTCTGCGCTGGATGCATATATCTGTGCATTTTTAGCTTTATTCCTTTTCTGGTTGTTCCCTCCTGTCTTTTTAACCTTTATTCCTTCACTGAGTGTTCCCATCTGTGTCCTGTTTACCGTTACTCCTTCACTAAGTGTTACCATCTGTGTCCTATTTACCATTACTCCTTTATTGAGTGTTACCATCTGTGTCCTATTTACCGTTACTCCTTCACTGAGTGTTACCATCTGTGTCTTGTTTACCGTTACTCCTTCACTAAGTGTTACCATCTGTGTCCTGTTTACCGTTACTCCTTCACTAAGTGTTACCATCTGTGTCCTATTTACCGTTACTCCTTCACTGAGTGTTACCATCTGTGTCCTATTTACTGTTACTCCTTCACTGGGTGTTACCATCTGTGTCCTATTTACTGTTACTCCTTCACTGGGTGTTACCATCTGTGTCCTGTTTACCGTTACTCCTTCACTGGGTGTTACCATCTGTGTCTTATTTACCATTACTCCTTCACTGAGTGTTACCATCTGTGTCCTATTTACCATTACTCCTTCACTGAGTGTTACCATCTGTGTCCTATTTACCGTTACTCAAAAGAGAGAAGCTTACGACGACGTTTCGGTCCGACTTGGACCATTGACAAAGTCACACTAACCAGAGGTGGAGCAGGACGGCTATGTATAGGCAGGAAGAGGTGGTGGTAGTAGTAGTAGTAGTAGTACAAGAATGGTATATAATACCGACAAGATGAAATTAAGACACATGCACAACACCCGGGCATCCCCATCGTAGACGTTTCGCCATCCAGCCAGCCACTGGATGGCGAAACGTCCACAACAAAGACAACCAGACGCCGCACATATGTCTTAATTTCATCAGTAGTTGTAGTAGTAGTAGAAGAAGAGGTAGTAGTAGTGGTAGTGGTAGAAGTGGGAAATAATACACAACTTTCCTTGTATGAACCTTAGCCCTGGCTTCGTCTCTGTAGATGCCTTCCTCTCCCACTACATTGTAAAATGCTCCAAACTTCAGAACACCCGTGACTTAACCTGAATCCTCATTTTTTCTTTTTCTTTTTCTTCTTCTTCCTCTTCCCCTTTCCTCTTTCCTTTTCTCCTCTGGGTTGTCTTTCTCTCTCCTGTCTCGTGTTTCTGTTCCTTCTTCGTTTATTTCACCACTTCCCCTTTCACGCACCTCTGTGCGCTTGCTCTCCCTCTGTGGGCATCTAGCTCTCTTGCAGTGCTCCCCTTCCTTTGTATTTGACTGGCTCGTCCTCCTTATTTCCCACTTCTACCACTACCACTACTACTACCTCTTCTTCTTCTACTACTACTACAACTACTGATGAAATTAAGACATATGTGCGGCGTCTGGTTGTCTTTGTTGTGGACGTTTCGCCATCCAGTGGCTGGCTGGATGGCGAAACGTGTACGATGGGGATGCCCGGGTGTTGTGCATGTGTCTTAATTTCATCTTGTCGGTATTATATACCATTCTTGTACTACTACTACTACTACTACCACCACCTCTTCCTGCCTATACATAGCCGTCCTGCTCCACCTCTGGTTAGTGTGACTTTGTCAATGGTCCAAGTCGGACCGAAACGTCGTCGTAAGCTTCTCTCTTTTATGTGTGGGTTATTTGTGTATGGTTCCAGTCACGGTATTGTGCCTTTTTTGTTATTTACCGTTACTCCTTCACTGGGTGTTCCCATCTGTGTCCTATTTACCGTTACTCCTTCACTGGGTGTTACCATCTGTGTCCTATTTACCGTTACTCCTTTACTGGGTGTTCCCATCTGTGTCCTGTTTACCGTTACTTCTTCACTGGGTGTTACCATCTGTGTCCTGTTTACCGTTATGCCTCCACTGAGTGCTCCCATCTGTGTCCTATTTACCATTACTCCTTCACTGGGAGTTACCATCTGTGTCCTGTTTACCGTTACTCCTTCACTGGGTGTTACCATCTGTGTCCTGTTTACCGTTACTTCTTCACTGAGTGTTACCATCTGTGTCCTATTTACCATTATGCCTTCACTGAGTGTTCCGATCTGTGTCCTATTTACCGTTACTCCTTCACTGGGAGTTACCATCTGTGTCTTATTTACTGTTACTCCTTCACTGAGTGTTACCATCTGTGTCCTGTTTACCGTTACTCCTTCACTGGGAGTTACCATCTGTGTCCTGTTTACCGTTAATCCTTCATTGGTGGGTGTTCCCATCTATGTCTTATTTACTGTTACTCCTTCATTGGGCATTCCTATCAATGTCTGATTTAAAATAACTTATTACCACCGATAATTCTGCACCAACCTGGATACTGAAGTACAAGTTACATTACAGGAGATGCAGCAGCAATAGAGTAGGAGAGAGTAGGTGTTTTTGGTAGCTCAAAGCTGTGAGGCTTTCTGTGGTAATGTTACTTTACCAGGAACTAAAATAGCATCATTGGTAACCGTTTGTGCAACAATATATTCATGCCTTAATGACAGTTGTGTTTATGTGCGAAAGAATGCAGTTGTATTACCATACATGTGCATTTGTTGTAGCAACTTTCTGGTCAGTTTCCACTAGCAGCTACAGCTGTATAGCTGAGTAGGTACAGGTGTTATTGCAGGAAACTGATCATATTCTACCAGCAGTTATTGTTGAATCACTGTGTAGTTGCTGATGTTGTTGCTGGGGCTGTGGACTTCAGATGATCGAAACTGCAGCAAAATCACAAGATACGTAGCAACAAAGCTAGCAATCTGCAACATCAAAAATAAATACAAATATTTAATTGTTTTATGTGATCTGTACTATTAGTAATCACTAAGTGGGACCTATATGGGCATATCTGATTTTTTCCTCTTTTTTCCTGCAGCACATTGTTATTATTTCAGTCATAGTACCAGCAAGTCTCATCTGATCAGTTTATAACTTTTAACGCAGGTTCTACAAGTTATAGAACCAGAACTGAAGAACCCATTCCCATCTTCCTGTAATGGTCGGCTTCAAAACATTAAGAAAAAGTGCCACTAAATATGACTCTTCCTCTTCTGAACGTCTTCAATATTTAATGGATGATGTATCTTATGACCAGGATAGTAACTATTCAATTTAGTTTGTGTGTAGGAAACTTTTTCAGCATAATTAATAGATAAACCGAATTAGATTCCTGAAGATAACTGGAAAATATTTCTTTAGATTAACTTCAAATTTTTAGTAATGATAATGATGTAATTTCCAGAATTTATACTTGACTTTGTTATTGTGTTATGTATGTACCAGTTTATCTAATTTATTATACAGTGAAACTGATTTCCATTCAATAAATAAATAATGCTTGTTCTTATGACTTCAAACAATCATTGCTGATGATTTTCATATGGATTATACAGTGTAAGTGTAAAATTTGTAGGTATAAATTTGCTAATAAACATAATGAAAACTTGAAATGCTTCTTCAGGTCTGCTTCAAACTTTCTTTGTTAGTGTGTGTTACCTAGAAGCAGATTTAGTATTTCTGTTTTTTTTGTAGCCTCTAATTTGCTAATGTTATTAATAAAATATTGAAGTATCATACATACTTTTCTGGATCATTAATATATATGACCATTTTTAATGATAAGTCTAAAAAAATATTTAGATATATTATGGGAAGTGTGAGAGTTGAGGAAGTCATCTTGGTAAAACCATACCACGGGCGGGATTTGAACCAGCAGACAGAGAGTCTCAAAACTCCAGACCGTCGCGGTAGCCACTGGACCAGCTAGCCACAATAAGTGGTGCCTATGCTAACCTTCCTATGGTGCAGAAATATACCTAGTTGGACGAATCTTATTGTGGCTAGCTGGTCCAGTGGCTAACGCGACGGTCTGGAGTTTTGAGACTCTATGACCGCGGGTTCAAATCCCACCCGTGGTATGGTTTGTTTGCAATCGTGTCACTACGATTTCGTGAGTCAAGTCATCTTGGTGCTCAGTAACCCCAGTCACCTGTATCTTGGTGCCAGTCATTAGAACAGTGCAGAGTGAAGCATGAATTTATAATGCAGATAAATATTAGATTCGAGGATTTGAAGCAAATCAGAAGAGACTTTCACAAGTCTTCATATGGAAATAAATATCCATATTTCTTCACTAAAATGGTAAATTAAGACATACACAAACAAAATTTAATACAAACTTTCCACTTAGAAAAAACAATTTTGAAGTATTATTCTGTTATGTCAAAGAGACCTATTACTTAAAATACACAAGCACATCAAGTTTGAGGCTTCTGAGTAAATTTATTATCAAATTATCAGCATTGAAGGTTGATACTGATAAGATGCAACACTCAGAAATTATCATATAAGAACAGTATTTTAGGTTTTGCAATTTCTTTTAAAAGGAAAATCAAATTGAAAAAATCATTGCATTATTTTTGCCTAAGTAAAACTACCAACTAACATGAGGCAACATAGAATAACAATCTACAGGTCTTGTGAAACACCATTGCTTGAGGTTGTGAAATATTGACTCAACTAATTAAGATTCAAGTTCCTATAATCCTTGATTAATATTTTACAAAAACATGATCATCATTGTTGAAACTGGTCAGCTACCTCAGGTATGGAAGACAGCAAATGTAGTTCCCATTTTTAAGAAAGTAGACAGAAACGAGACACTAAACTATAGACCATTTAAAATAAAGTCCATTCTAAAATTTTCTCTTATACGTTTAAAGATATATTTTTGTCATTAATGTTAATGTAAAAATTTATAATTTTACTCCAAAAGAGTTTTAGAAAACTTACCTAACCTTATTATAACAAGAACAATTTTAAATGAGTTCTTGCTAATTGACCAGTTTTACATATTCGGCACGACATATATATATATATATATATATATATATATATATATATATATATATATATATATATATATATATATATATATATATATATATATATATATATATATGTCGTGCCGAATAGGCAGAACTTGCGATCTTGGCTTAAATAGCAACGTTCATCTTGCCATATAGGACAAGTGAAAATTTGTGTATGCAATAATTTCGCCAAAATCATTCTGAACCTAACGAAAAAAATATATTTCGCTGTGTTTGTTTAGTATTAAATTATTGTAAGCAAATCTAAAATATATTTACTCGGGTTAGGATCAAATAAATTACTCTTGTTATAATAAGGTTAGGTAAGTTTTCTAAGATTCTTTTGGTGCAAAATTATAAATTTTTACATTAACGTTAATGAAAAAAATATATCTTAAAACGTATAAGAGAAAATTTCAGAAAGGAATTAATTTTAATTGAGTTCTTGCTAATTGACCAGTTTTACATATTCGGCACGACATATATATATATATATATATATATATATATATATATATATATATATATATATATATATATATATATATATTCACACACACTGTTATGCAGGGTACTGCATGACATTGTAATGTATATACAGTGGAGAAGGGTGCCATAATAGTGTGAATGTCATAATTGAAAAACATAATTTTATAATTCATAATGTGCATTTGGGGGTACTGTAAAGCATGTTAAACTGTAAATGCAACGAAATCCTGCCAGGGATTTATTTTCCAACTCTGTTTTCATTAGCAGGTAAGTATGGTTTGGGCAGTCACATATGGTCAGCACGGCTGGAGGCTGGCGTTGGAGACGCCGTGTATTAAGCCAAGTTTTGTAGTTGTGTACTCCTTTTGTTTAGCTAACTCAGGCCATAGGCTCTTCTATGGTTTACCTGTATGCTCACCTAGGTTCTGACATGGTCAGCGTGCTGTGGGATGTCTGAGGAAATAAGGAATGGGGTCGGTATTGGAGTAGTGATGGCCTGGCGTTGCTAGGCTAAGTGTTTATGTTTTCTGGGACTCTCCAGCTGCCCGCTTCTTGTGCTCCGTTATTTGGGCGTTTAGGATGGGAGATACATGAAAGGGTTTTCTAGAGTGTGTATATAGTGTTATGACTAATAAATATATGTATTTTCCTAACTAGGATTTTTGCCTAACCCTCTGTTAACCAACCCATTGAAGCAACAAATGCTGGTTTAGCGTTTTCTGTTTTGACTGGGATAGCCCTGGGTGGCCTGTTTATGCCTGAGATGCGTGTAACCTTTACCCTTGCCCTTAGACAAGGCTCTAGCCCCCAGATATTCATAGACACAGACACTAATGACACATATACGAAAACATACATACTTATAATATGCAACATTAGAATTGCTGACAACTTTGCACAGTTTGTTTGCGTGCATTGAGGTAAATGGGACTGGGTTGATGTAGTATGGGAATATCTTCCTAGGATCGTTCTGTGAGCGAAATACATTCAGTTACTCAATACACAATACTTTCACAACTGTGGTTGGGTTACTCACATCGACCAGTCTGGCCTTGGCCACGACGTAGAAGCCGCCGACGCTGAAGGCTGGGTAATTGTCTAACAGGTCCAGCAGGTACGTCATCTGGAACACGAGAAGTGTATATTGTTATAAATTAAAGAATATTGTTAGTTGTCGAGTAAGTCTAGTAGGTATGTTACGTGAGAAGTGTATATTATTATAAATGCAAAGACCATAGTAGATGTTCAGCAGAGCAAGTACGTCAACAGGAACAAGACAAGTGAGTACATTATTATAAAATGTAAACAATTCAGTTAGATTTTTAGCAAGAATATCAACTGGAGCACCACCGAAAAAATTATGAAAATAACTGCCTTTGTCAACAGTTAGTGCACACACACACACACACAATATTCAATACATCAATATTCAATACATCAATATTCAATACAACAATATTCAAAACATCTATCGAAACAGGGAGATTGCCTGAGGCATGGAAGACAGCAAATGTAGTCCCAATCTTTAAAAAAGAAGACAGACATGAAGCACTAAACTACAGACCAGTGTCACTGACATGTATAGTATGCAAAGTCATGGAGAAGATTATCAGGAGAAGAGTGGTGGAACACCTAGAAAGGAATGATCTCATCAACAGCAGCCAACATGGTTTCAGGGACGGGAAATCCTGTGTCACAAACCTACTGGAGTTCTATGACATGGTGAAAGCAGTAAGACAAGAGAGAGAGGGATGGGTGGATTGCATTTTCTTGGACTGCAAGAAAACGTTTGACACAGTTTCACACAAGAGATAAGTGCAAAAACTGGAGGACCAAGCAGGGATAACAGGAAAGGCACTACAATGGATCAGGGAATACTTGTCAGGAAGACACCAGTGAGTCATGGTACGTGACGAGGTGTCAGAGTGGGCACCTGTGACCAGCGGAGTCCCACAGGGGTCAGTCCTAGGACCAGTGCTGTTTCTGGTATTTGTGAACGACATGACGGAAGGAATAGACTCCGAAATGTCCCTGTTTGATGAGAAGAATTCATTCGATCGAAGACCAGGCAGAACTACAAAGGGATCTGGACAGGCTGCAGACCTGGTCCAGCAATTGGCTCCTGGAGTTCAACCCCACCAAGTGCAAAGTCATGAAGATTATGGAAGGGCAAAGAAGATCGCAGACAGAATACAGTCTAGGGGACCAGAGACTACAAACCTCACTCAAGGAAAAAAATCTTGGGGTGAGTATAACACCAGGCACATCTCCTGAAGCGCACATCAACCAAATAACTGCTGCAGCACATAGACGCCTAGCAAACCTCGGAACAGCATTCCGACATCTTAATAAGGAATCGTTCAGGACCCTGTACACCGTGTACGTTAGGCCCATATTGGAGTATGAGGCACCAGTCTGGAACACACACCTAGCCAAGCACGTAAAGAAACTAGAGAAAGGGCAAAGGTTTGCAACAAGAATAGTCCCAGAGCTAAGAGGTATGTCCTACGAGGAGAGGTTAAGGGAAATCAACCTGACGACACTGGAGGACAGGAGAGATTGGAGGGACATGATAACGGCATACAAAACACTGAGAGGAATTGACAAGGTAGACAAAGACAGGATGTTCCAGAGATGGGACATAGCAACAAGGGGACACAGTTGAATCACAAGGATGTTAGGAAGTATTTCTTCAGCCACAGAGTAGTCAGGAAGTGGAATAGTTTGGGAAGCGATGTAATGGAGGCAGGATCCATACATAGCTTTAAGAAGAGGTATGATAAAGCTCACTGTTCATGGAGAGTGACCTAGTAGCGACCAGTGAAGAGGCGGGGCCAGGAGCTTGGGCTCGACCTCTGCAACCTCAACTAGGTGAGTACAACTTTGTGAGTACAAACACACACACACACACACATAGGGATCCAGAGAGCTAAAGGGGAAACTTATGAAGCAATAGGAGAGGACGACATGACACAGTTGACAAATTTTCTGAGAATACAGTAGTGGGGTTTGCAAGAGGAAAAAAAACGGTTGGTTAAAGTGTTTTTCAAGGTGGAATCGGCTCGAAACAAGATCCTGCAGGAGACAGCAAGATTAAGGGACATTCCGACATACTGGAGGGTATATCTCAACCACGACAGAACACAAGAAGAAAGGAAGAAACTGTAAGAGAGGGTACAAAGACACAAGGACGAACAGGAAGGAAACACAAAGATGAGCAGGAGAACCCAGCAAATACAACCTCCCTCATAACCTCCTATAATAATGACAACCCAAATGCGACCAAACAATCTAACCCAAAACCAACACGCCCTACCCACTTCCCCTACCCCCTTCATCACAAACTCTACCCCCACAGCAACTCGCCATAGTTCTCCATCAGGTCTCCTGCTCCCCCAACCTCAACGTTCTCCCCTGACCAGAGTTTTAGAAAAGAAGTTAAAGATTTGGTATATGAATGTGGATGGAATAACAAATAAATGTGAGGAGTGGCATGAAAGAATCAAGGAGACAGCCCCAGACATTATAGTACTCACAGAAACAAAACTCACTGGGATGAAACAGACGCAATCTTCCCATCCAGATATCAGACCCTGAGGTAAGACAGAGGGAGCAGAGGGGTAGGAGTCGCACTGCTCTTTAAAAACCAATGGGGATTTGAGGAAATGGAAGGAATGGACAAAATGGGCGAAAGGGACTACATAGGTACAATTCAGTATGGGGGACATAAGGTAGTCATTCCAGTGATGTTATAAACCTTGGTAATAAATACCGACAAGTTGGTGTAGAAAGACACGTAAGCAAACACTATTACATATTCATTAGAAAACGTTTCGGTCCTAGGACCTTGTTCACTTCTAACATTCAGAGGTTGAAAGACAGTATATATAGGTGGAGAGTGAGGTGTGAGTGATGCATGGCGACCTAAAGAATGCCATGTTGGGATGAGGACGGGTAGACGACGAGATGATGTGACCCTTGAGTTGCTGGGTAGATGGTGCTTTGCCTGGTTGAGTAAAATGTATGCTAATGCTTTAGAAACTTTGCGGTTTCCAGTGTTACGTTCTATTGTGTCGGTGACGACGATTGGCGAGGCTTCTAGACATTGTCGGCGTCTAATATTGGTTCGGCGAGAACGAGTTGTGTCTCTTAATAATTCATCAGAAGCCCTGTGGAGTCTCTGTGGAGGACACAGGCATACCTAAATCAATCAAGTTTTCATGGTAAGGGAGAACCAACAGCCTTATTCAACTAAAAATATGTTGGTTCTCCCTTACCATGAAAACTTGGTTGATATGCCTTCTCTTCTTAAGAACATAAGAACATAAGAAAGGAGGAACACTGCAGCAGGCCTGCTGGCCCATACTAGGCAGGTCCTTTACAATTCATCCCACTAACAAACATTTGACCAACCCAATTTTCAATGCCACCCAAGAAACAAGCTCCGATGTGCAAGTCCCTCTCAAATCCAACCCCTTCCACTCATGTACTTATCCAACCTAAATTTGAAACTACCCAAAGTCCTAGCCCCTCAATAACCCAACTTAAGACTTTTAGTATCAAAGTTGTATTTAAAAATCTTGATACAGTAAAAAAACTTTTGATAAAGAATTCCCCCCCCCAAAATGCTGACGGATGTGTCTATAAGATTCATCTCATTTACTGACTTTCCTGGCAGTTCTCTATCCCAGTGGACCCAGTGCAGAAAATTCTTCATGCCTGTGTAGTCTCCTTTCTTGTAGTTTAGCTTCATTCGTCTTACTCTTCCTGCTTCCCTTTACACTTGCAACTCTGCTATATTTTCGAAGCTCAGAACCACGTGGCCACTGGCCACGAGGGGTCTTTCATATGTAATGTCCTCAGTATTTGCACTACTCAATAACACCAAACATGGCTGCCTCCACCTCAACCAACTCTCTCTTCTCCGGATTAAACCTACCAAATAGTGTCTCCATTATGACCAACGATCAAGATACCCTTAAGTCATACATCTCCACCTTAATTATTGAAAATATGAATCTTCGAGAGACGCTAACAAAACAAAACACCAGAATGTCACAACTCGAGAACAAAATCCTCAGTCTTGAACAAAAGTTATGAACATCAGGATTGACTAACCTTGGCAAGACCATCCAAGCAGTCATAAGAACGAAGGAACACTGCAGAAGGCCTACTGGCCCATGCGAGGCAGGTCCAAGTCCCTACCGGCTTAAGCCAATGCACCCAACCTAGTCAGGTCAGGTCACATTGACTTAAGGGAGGAACACGGCAACCGACCTGTTAGCACAAGCTATCAGGTCCAACTCACACCCACCCACATCTACTCATGTATTTATCCAACCTATTTTTAAAGCTACACAACGTTCTGGCCTCTATAACGGTACTTGGGAGTTTGTTCCACTCATCCACAACTCTATTACCAAACCAGTACTTTCCTATATCCCTCCTGAATCTGAATTTTTCCAACTTAAAACCATTGCTGCGAGTCCTGTCTAGGCTAGATATTTTCAGCACACTATTTACATCCCCTTTATTTATTCCTGTCTTCCACTTATAAACCTCAATCATATCCCCCCTAATTCTACGTCTTTCTAGAGAGTGCAGTTTCAGGGCCCTTAGTCTATCCTCATAGGGAAGGTTTCTGATACATGGGATCATCTTTGTCATCCTCCTTTGTACATTTTCCAGAGAATTTATATCCATTCTGTAATACGGTGACCAAAACTGTGCAGCATAATCTAAATGAGGCCTAACCAAGGATGTATAGAGTTGAAGAACAACCTGAGGACTCCTATTATTTATGCTTCTTGATATGAAGCCAAGGATTCTATTAGCTTTATTGCGAACACTTATGCACTGTTGTCTTGGTTTCAGATTACTGCTAACCAGAACTCCTAAATCTTTTTCGCAATCCGTAATATTAAGATCTACATTATTTAGTTTATATGTGGCATGGTTATTGTCCTGTCCAACATTTAGAACTTTGCATTTGTCTATATTAAACTGCATCTGCCACTTCTCCGACCACTGCATCAGTCTATTCAAATCCTCCTGGAGTGCTCGAATGTCCTCGTCAGAATGAATTCGACGGCCTATTTTGGTGTCATCGGCAAACTTGCCGATGTCGCTCTTTATGCCCTCATCTATGTCGTTTATGTAGATTGTGAACAGCAGGGGGCCCAACACTGACCCCTGTGGAACACCGCTCGTGACGCTTCCCCACTCTGATTTCTCCCCATTTATGCAAACTCTCTGCTGCCTATTTGTCAACCATGCCTCTATCCAGGAAAAAATTTCTCCTCCTATTCCATGTGCTTTAATTTTCCTCAATAGTCTCTGATGTGGGACCCTGTCAAAAGCCTTACTGAAGTCCATATACACAATATCATATTCATTACCATGATCTACCTCCTCAAATACCTTAGTGAAAAAAGTTAATAAATTCGTAAGGCAGGAACGCCCCTTTGTAAAACCATGCTGAGATTCGTTGATTAATTTATGCTTTTCAAGGTGGCTACGAACTGCCTCGGCAATTATTGATTCCATAAATTTTCCCACTATGGAGGTTAGGCTTATTGGTCTATAGTTCGAAGCTAAGGACCTGTCACCTGTTTTGAAAATAGGTATCACATTTGCCATTTTCCACTTATCTGGCACCATGCCAGTTTGTAGTGATATGTTGAAAAGATTAGCCAAAGGTGTGCTAAGCTCCTCTTTACATTCCTTTAGAACCCTTGCATACAGTTCATCAGGGCCATACCCAACAAATAATATCTCTTAATACAAAGGTTGAAGAAGCAGTAAAAGAATGGAAGAACAACTTGGATAACCAGTTCAGTGACTACTTTGTGCTCCAAGAAGATAAAACTGAGCAAGAAAAACTATCGGACGCAGTAATAGTTAACAGTAAGTAACAGTAAGTAAACAGTAAGTAACAGTAAGTAAGATAGCAAGATAAATTAGTTTTTCCCAGTGATATGAACCAAATAAACAATAAAGAAATTACTCTCCAGATCATAAAAGACCAAACAAAAGTTACAGTACCAGAGACAGAAATAAAGAAGCCAGGTTACTAGGATCCCATGGTAGAAAAAGTGTTATGCTTAGATTCCACTCACATGACAGGAAAAAAGACTTAATTATTGCATCTATTAAAGCAAAGAAAGAGGTATACATAAACGAGTGTCTTACCAAAAAACGTCAGAACCTCCTGTATAGAGTCAGAAAACATAAGCGGGAGAATAATGACACAATACACCAATGCTTCACTCGGGATGGGAAAATTCTAGTTAGGAAAACAAATGTAGGTCAACTGTACACAATCACAAGGAGAATGACCTGTTACGCTTTCTCAGGGATACTAATCTTACAGAGAATAACTAAACAATGTCCAACCTAAAAGCCTACGTGTAATGTATGTTTTGCTCCATTATAGTACAAATTTCACAGTACAATCGATTAGTAATAAAAAAATAATCTACCTCAGTAATGTGATTTTACTAGTAAGAGTAAGTCACCTTATGTTATGTAATTTTATTTATTATTATTGCTTGCTAAAATATTTGCTTAATAAATACTTTCTGTCCATTTTACAACCCCATATTTTTTAAATGCTGTTAATTGCTATTACTTACTAAAATTTTTATTTAATACTATTTGTACTATCAGTCCAATTTACTCTTAACATTTTTGACATTATTTTAACTACCACTACTTGTTTAATTACCATTACCTGGAGTTTACCTGGAGAGAGTTCCGGGGGTCAACGCCCCCGCGGCCCGGTCTGTGACCAGGCCTCCTGGTGGATCAGAGCCTGATCAACCAGGCTGTTACTGCTGGCTGCACGCAAACCAGCGTACGAGCCACAGCCCGGCTGATCAGGAACTGACTTTAGGTGCTTGTCCAGTGCCAGCTTGAAGACTGCCAGGGGTCTGTTGGTAATCCCCCTTATGTGTGCTGGGAGGCAGTTGAACAGTCTCGGGCCCCTGACACTTATTGTATGGTCTCTTAACGTGCTAGTGACACCCCTGCTTTTCATCGGGGGGATGGTGCATCGTCTGCCAAGTCTTTTGCTTTCGTAGTGAGTGATTTTCGTGTGCAAGTTCGGTACTAGTCCCTCTAGGATTTTCCAGGTGTATATAATCATGTATCTCTCCCTCCTGCGTTCCAGGGAATACAGGTTTAGAAACCTCAAGCGCTCCCAGTAATTGAGGTGTTTTATCTCCGTTATGCGCGCCGTGAAGGTTCTCTACATTTTCCAGGTCAGCAATTTCACCTGCCTTGAAAGGTGCTGTTAGTGTGCAGGTCCGCCTGGAGTCTTGCAGTGTCTGCAATGGAAGACACTGTCATGCAGATTCGAGTGTCATCTGCAAAGGAATACACGGTGCTGTGGCTGACATCCTTGTCTATGTCGGATATGAGGATGAGGAACAAGATGGGAGCGCTAAGCCACAAGGGCTATACAGCTATGTGGTACAAAATGATATAGTTTACGTGTAATAAATTAAGATTTAGCCACAGACTGTTAAGTAGGTTATCTTCAATCTATGGTCTTATTCATTTTCACATTAATAAATCATCTTTTGTGATTATATTTGTGACATACTGTTCATTTTCAGATTGATAGGTCATCTTCAATCTATGGATTTCCGAGTGTGTGCAGTATTTGTGTTGGATTCGGCATACATGGTCGATACTACCAAATTCCTCTGTGGGAGCATTGCTGCTCTAGCCACCATGGTGCAACTTGAAGTCAGTAAATGTATTATATTATTATTACTACTACTAGTAGACGCAATTGTATATTTATTTCTGGTTCATTTCGTGTGACTCTCTATTCCATTACTTGTATTAATACCACATTAACTATCTTAGTATAGTTCCTTACTTTTAAATACCTTGTACTGTCAAATAAGCTCTAGTATATCTACCAGTCCAATACTGAATCCAAATAACTGTTCTTAAAAATTTAATACTTGAAATAAACATTTCCTTTTTATTTTTATTTTTTTAATTAATATTTTTTGTAATCATTATTACTTACTAAAATTTTATTAAATACCATATTTACTACCAGTCCATTTTACTTTTGTACATTGATCACTATATTCTCTATATTCACTCTTTTTAGTTCTTTTTTTAATTTTAATACATCACTTTCTTATTATTGTAAACTAAGATTATATAACTGCTAACCAGTGCAATATTATATTGACAAACTTGTGCCATAATAAGAATTATACTCTTGTATTTTATAATTACTTACATAATCTAGTATTATAAACTTCTGTTTCTCTTATTGCATTTTATTGTGTTCAGTAAACATCTATTCAAAATCTACACCTTTTCAAACCCTAAACTTATAAGAGTTCAATATTAATTTATCAGATCTTTACCTTATAAAGAGGAAACTGTACTTCTGTTTTTTTTTTTTCAAAAAAGTAGTGTAACAATCCATTAGCTAGTAAGATAAATTAGTTAAGTATCTTAATTATTAAGTTCAACACAATACGAATTCAAAAACCTAGTTGTAGAGTCACTCTCATTCTTATATTTACAAACATTGATCCAGATTTTAACGTTTTATTAAATGACTTACACTAATAAAACAGCAACTGTAATTATTATACAGCAGACCAAGCTAAGACATTACTAAAAGATAACAATAACATAACTATCTTTAATTATAGTGACAGATCCTTAAACAAACATTACGATGACCTCACAGCATTACTCAATTCCCTTAATTCCAGTATGTCAATCATCACACTCACAGAAACTTTGCTAAAGCCTGCCACTACAGATGTCTATGCCATTCCTGGATACAAAGCTATACACAACTGTAGGACAGACCAGCAAGGGGGTGGAACAGCTTTATACTAATCAAATCAACTTGACTGTGTCAATAATTCTTGCACAAGGGATGAGTACGGTGAATATATTATAGCTAACTTTAAATCAAAAGACCTGCAAAAACCCCTCACAGATGTAAACATCTACAGCATACCACAGTCAAACATTTACGACTTTAGTGAAAAGTTAGGTAATTTGATAACTGATGCACATATGAACAATGACCACCTACTAGTAACAGGAGATTTCAACAAGACCAGGATCCACAAATAACTGAATTCACAAACACTATGAGCAACTGCTTGTTGCTACCAACAATATCAAAACCTACAAGAATCTCCCAGAATAGTATCTCTTTATTGGACCACATCTGGACTAACACCATATCCCCTTTAAAATCAGGCATAATCATAGACAACACCACAGACCACTACCCTACCTTTCTTATAACCAACCTTGGTAAATTGCCCCAAGACACTACTAAAGTTACTTTCAGACTGTATAACGAAACAGCTGTAAATAACTTTATAGGAGCTATGAATAATGTCGACTTGCATAATGAGCTTGAAACATACAGTCACTAATGAATGTATTAATAATTTCATAAAAAGAACCCACTAGCTCTATAACAAGCATTGCCCTAAAAAAACTAAAAAGCTCACAGCAAAGAGACTAAATAGTCCCTGGCTAACACCCACCATCGTCAAATCCATTAACACAAAGCACCAATATGAAAAACAATACAGAATGGGTCAAATAACTAGAGACCAGTCGAAACGTTACTCGTCAGCTCTTACCAGCCTGATAAGAAAGTCTAAAAAGTTGTATTATGAAAACAGATTACAAAACATCAAAGGTGATATAAAAATGACCTGGAAAACCCTCTCTGGAACTAAAAGGATATCCAGAAACAAAACAATCAAATGAACAAAATCAGACGAACCCCTACTCCCACCAATTGAAACAGCAAACAGATTCAATGTTTTCTTCTCCACCATAGGAAAGAATCTAGCAAGCAAAATCCCCAGCTCAAACACCGGTCCATCAGACTGCCTCACAGGCACCTACCTGAATACACTATTCCTAGCTCCTACCAACCAACAGAGGTCTCGCTCATCATCAACATCCTTAAGAACAAGGCAGTAGACATAAACAACTTGCCTACTTTTATGTACAAAAAAGCTTCACAGGTACTGTCACCAATTATTGCAACACTCTTTAGCAAATCCATTGAATTCTCCACCTTCCCAGCAGTTCTCAAAATAGCGAGGGTTTCCCTGATCCACAAAGGAGGTGATCAAGCCGACTTCAATAACTATAGACCAATTTCTAACTTACCATTGCTCTCTAAAATCTTTAAAAAATTAATTTATGGACGGATCTATTCCTACCTCATATCAAACAACTTACTAAACCCCTGTCAGTTTGGACTCAGGAATAATAAAAGCACAAATGATGCTATTATACACATGCTAGAGCTAATATATACCGCTCTCGAGAAGAAAGAAGTCCCAGAAGTAAAGCTTTTGATACAGTCGACAATGAATTGCTGCACACTAAATTAACACACTATGGTATAAGAGGCCACTCCCTCAACTACCTAAAGTCATACGTTAGTAACAGAAGCCAATACGTGTACGTAAATGGTGCAAACTCTTCCACACAACCAATCACAGTAGGAGTCCCACAGGGAAGTGTTCTGGGACCACTTCTCTTTATCATCTACATCAATGATCTACCGAATGCATCACAGCTACTCAAACCAATATTATTTGCAGATGACACACATACGTCTTCTCACACCCAAACCCAGCCATACTCGCCAACACTGTCAATGCTGAATTGCAGAAAATATCCACCTGGATGATGACGAATAAACTTACCCTAAATACTGACAAAACCTGCTTCGTTCAGTTTGGAACCATAGCTGCAAATGTTCCACTTAGCATAACACTAAATGGATCACCCATCACAAGACTCACAGAGGGAAAATTCATAGGAATCCACCTAGACAGTAGCCTCAAATTCCAGACACGTATAAAACAAATTTCCATAAAAAATCTCTAAGATAGCAGACATACTATCAAAGATACGATACTATGTTCCACAATCAGCTCTCCTTGCACTGTATCATTCACTCATCTACCTATCTCACCTATGGAATTTGTGCATGGGGGTCAACAACATCAAATCACCTAAGACCTCTAGTACCCAGCAAAAGGCTGCAATCAGAATGATAACAAATTCTCACTCACGACAGCATACTCCACCTCTATTCAAAAGTCTAAATTTGATCACCATAAAGAACATCCACACTTATTCATGTGCCTACTACATACATAGAACAATACACGCAAACATAAACCCTCCACTCAAACTTCTCCTCACCAAACTTAACAGGACACACGACCATAACACAAGACACAGATCTCTTTTTGAAGTACCCCGTGTCCATATCACACTGTGTAAAAACTCTATGCATATAAAGGGCCCCAAAATCTGGACTTCATTACCAGAACATACTAAAGTAGCCCGATCTGAAAATCAATTTAAGACTCTTCTAAAAAACCACTTACTCGCCCAGGACTAAATAATCAACAAATAATAAAGACAACATATACTAAACTGATCAACTTGTTGTTATACATTGTAATGCGACAAATTTGTACAACTATATTGCTTCAATATCGAAATGTTCAAATTTCAGTGTTTCAAATGCTCAATTGTACTTCATATTGTGAATTGCTTACTGTAATTTTTACCACTTAACCTTTCATTGCTTAGATAATTTTAAGTTAATTTTAAGCCTGCCCATAATGCTCTGCATACAAGGGGCTTTTGGCATGTACGCCCAACTAGTACTATAATTCCTTGTACAACTATGTATCATGTCCAAATAATCTATATGAATATATGAATATGAATATAAATAAACATGAGATTCAAAGAAGTGTTCACACTGGAGAGAGAAAGGTCTCCAGAAAGACAGAGAGGTGGGGTACACCATCAAATGTTGGACACAATATATATACAACCGAGAAAGAAGTGAAGAGGCTGATGAGTGAACTAGATATCTTAAAGGCTATGTGGCTAGATAAAATCTTTTCACGGGTCCTGAGAGAGGGAGCAGTGACGCTATGTTTACCACTAACAACAATCTTCAATTCATCTGTCGAAGCAGGGTGACTACCTGAGGTATGGAAGACAAGAAATGTAGTCCCAATTTTTAAAAAAGGAGACAGACTCGAAGCATTAAACTACAGACCAGTGTCACTGACATGTATAGTATGCAAAGTCATTGAGAAGATTATCAGGAGAAGAGTGGAGGAGCACCTATAATGGAATAAGCTTATAAATGACAACCAGCACGGTTTCAGGGACGGGAAAGCCTGTGTCACAAACATACTGGAGTTCTATGACAGGATGACAGCAGTAAGACAAGAGAGAGAGGGAGGTGGGTAGACTGCGTTTTCTTGGACTGTAAGAAGGCGTTTGACAGAGTTCCACACAAGAGATTAGTGCAAAAGCTGGAAGATCAGACAGGGATAACAGTACACAAATAACCCGCACATAAAAGACAGAAGCTTACGACGACGTTTCGGTCCGACTTGGACCACAGTGAAGGCACTCCAATGAATCAGGGAATACCTGTCGGGAAGACAACAGCGAGTCATAATACGTGACAAGGTGTCAGAGTGGGTGCCTGTGACAACCGTGGTTCCACAGGGGTCAGTCCTAGGACTGGTGTTGTTTCTGGCGTATGTGAATGGCATGATGGAAGAAATAAACACAGAGGTGTCCCTGTTTCCAGATGATGTGAATTGATGAGAAAAATTCAATCGGACGAGGACTAGGCTGAACTACAAAGGGATTTGGACATGCTGAAGGCCTGGTCCAGAGACTGGTTCCTGGAGTTCAACCCCACCAAGTGCAAAGTCATGAAGATTGGGGAAGGGCAAATAAGACAGCAGACGGAGGGCAGTCTAGGGGGCCAGAGACAACAAATTTCACTCAAGGAAAAGGATCTTGGGGTAAGTATAACACCGGGCACACCTCCTGAGGCACACATCATCCAAATAACTGCGGCAGCATATGGGCGTCTAACAAACCTAAGAATAACATTCAGACATTTCAATAAGGAATCGTTCAATACTCTGTACTCCGTGTATATCAGGCTTATATTGGAGTATGTAGCACCAGTTTAGAACCCACGCCAAGTGCGAAGGTATGTAATAAGACTAGTCCCGGAGCTGAGGGGCATGTCCTAAGAGAAGAGATTAAGGGAAATCGACCTGATGACGC